>NC_069499.1:291114814-291443980 GCF_027579735.1 Bombina bombina | reverse complement strand
TCAAAACAAGCCTTTACAACATGCAGGGATATAGATAGAACTCGTTAGTGAAGCAGGCAATTCACCAGTATGGTGAGAAAAGCACATCAAGCCCTCACAGACACTTCTTTAATTATAGGTCATGACAATACCTACAGTTGGCTGTCTGTAGCATATGTATGTATGTGACAGAAACAATGTTTATAATCACAGTCTCTAAAAGGAAAAAAGAGAATAACCCCCTTAGTGTATTTGGTACAGCTACAGGAAGTAGCTTTACAAATGATACCTAATCGTGGAAATTCGCAGCTGCAGAAATATGAATCTGAAATTTATGGCAAAGTAATATGCAAGGTTTTTTTTCCATGGTTACCAGACAAACTAATTAAAGAAATGGTTAAGAACAAAATGGATATTTCATATGGAGGATACTCTAATCTTAGAGGAATATGGGTATTTTAAGACACAAAAGTTAGATACATTCTTAGATGTTAAGTTTTACTGGGAAACGACTAAACACCAATACCTAAACCCGCAAAATCCCCCCTTCCCCCACCAGCCCCTGGGCCCTGGCACTCGATTAGCACCCATATTAACCTGATAGTTCTCAAGTACCCACATGCGTTATATGTTCCATATAGATTGTATTCTTGGACTATGCGCTACAGGGATTCTTCTGATTACTGGATGTACGAACCTCTGTTGAGGTTATATACAAAGAAACACAATTTATTTTAGCTGGCTTGAAACTTTGTAATAAAACCGACACTTATTCATTTAAATGTTATGTATTATGTGTTTTTTTTTTATTTGTAACACATAAAAATCAAATTAAAACCATTTGAGGAAAAAAAAAAAGAAACACACCACAACTTTCTCACAGACACAAAACAACACAGACACACTCTCACACACATCCTCCTACTTTCCCACAGACACACACACACACACACACACACACACACATGGGCGTCCAGTGGGTGGGGCAAGAGGGGACATTTGCCCCCCCCCCTGAATTTTGGACACTCTGGTGCATATGCTGCTGAGTATAAAATGATAGGAAAACAGGTTATTTTGGCAGATTACATGTTTTTAATACCTATGAGCATGGACTCAATTTTACTTTTATTTATGTGCAATACATAAACAATTGTAAGTATGGATATGTGTTTGTGCTCACAGGATTCCTTTATAATATATATATATATATATATATATATATATATATATATATATATATATATATATATACCGTATATATATTTATTATGAAGGTAAATCATTCAAATATTGTCAAAACGTAGCTCCAAGTCAACCTCCCAATATTTTCTGCTGCACCAATATAAATTCCCTTTTTTTTATTTCAGCTTGTGTGTTTCATTGTGTGCCAGACTCAGTATGTGTGAGTGACAGTGTGTGTGTGTGTCAGTATGTATGTTTTATTGTGTGTCAGTATGTGTGAGTGACAGTGTGTGTGTGTCAGTATGTAAGTTTGAGTGACAGTGTGTATGTGTCAGTATGTATGTTTCATTGTGTGTCAGTTTGTGTGAGTGACAGTGTGTGTGTCAGTATGTATGTTTCATTGCATGTCAGTTTGTGTGAGTGACAGTGTGTGTGTGTGCATCAGTATGTATGTTTCATTGTGTGTCAGTTTGTGTGAGTGACAGTGTGTGTGTCAGTATGTATGTGTGAGTGACAGTGTGTATATCTCAGTATGTATGTTTCATTGTGTGCCAGTTTGTGTGAGTGACAGTGTGTGTGTGTGTCAGTATGTATGTTTCATTGTGTGTCAGTTTGTGTGAGTGACAGTGTGTGTGTCAGTATGTATGTTTCATTGTGTGTCAGTTTGTGTGAATGACAGTGTGTGTGTGTGTGTCAGTATGTATGTTTCATTGTGTGTCAGTTTGTGTGAGTGGCAGTGTGTGTGTGTGTTAGTATGTATGTTTCATTGTGTGTCAGTTTGTGTGAGTAACAGTGTGTGTCAGTATGTAGCTTTCATTGTGTGTCAGTTTGTGTGAGTGACAATGTGTGTGTCAGTGAGGCCGAATTATCATATGTCTGTCGGACCTGATCCGACAGTGCGGATCAGGTCCGACAGACATCGCTGAATGCAGAGAGAAATACGCTCTCCGTATTCAGCATTGCACCAGCAGCTCACAAGAGCTGCTGGTGCAACGCTGCCCCCTGCAGACTAGCAGCCAGCAGGGAGGTGTCAATCAACCCGATCGTACTCGATCGGGTTGTATTGTGGCGATTCCTGTCCGCCTCATCAGAGCATGCGGACAGGGTTATGGAGCAGCTACTCCATAACTTATGTTTCTGGTGAGTCTGAAGACTCACCAAAAACACAGGCCCTCAAGCTCCATAAATGGGCCTCAGTATGTATGTTTCATTGTGTGTCAGTTTGTGTGAGTGACAGTGTGTGTGTGTGTGTGTGTGTGTCAGTATGTATGTTTCATTGTGTGTCAGTTTGTGTGAGTGACAGTGTGTGTGTATGACAGTATGTATGTTGACTGTGTGTCAGAATGTGTGAATGACAGTGTGTATGTGTCAGTATGTCAAGGTGCTAATGTATCTGTATCCATCGCACGGAGGTGGAGAGGTCTTCTTCGACGTCTGTCCTCATCTTCATCCATCCAACAGGGAGGTCCTCTTCATGTGGTCTCTAGTCGCACACTAAAGATTGAATGCAAGGTACCCGTTTTATATAGGGGTACCCTTGCATTCCTATTGGCGGACAAATTCAAATCACAGTCAAATCATCCAATTGGGTTTCAGCAGTTGCGCTGAAAAATACCCCACATATGTAATCTTGCCCAGAGAGTCTTTATGAATTCAATTTGTTGGGTCTATGTGTAGCTGAAAAATCCCAACCACACCTCTAGAATGTCCCGGAATGCCCATAGCCAACCCCTATTTGCATATGTGAGACACCTTTCATTTTGTTGAGTTAGAATACATTACCATAACAAAGCAGACATATTTTACAATTACTGTAATATTTAAATAAACTATTTTGCAAGTGTGTTTCAGCTGTAATGTAAATGCTTCTGTGTTGCTAGCGGTTTGTGTTTGATGTGTGACATACCATGAATTGTGCTCATCACACAACTATAGTTGTTAATGGCTGCAATGCTCATTAATGAATCAGTGGGAAACATAGGTGAAGTGATGCTCAATTAATGTAGTACATGATCTAACCTTTTCAACAAGGCCCTTTGGCAACCTCACCAGTTTCTATGAATCACATTACATGCTGCATTGATACTAAGATAGTTACATATTAATAACTAAATAAATACCTGATTTAAGGTTAAATGAACTATTAGTTGAATTAACAATGGCATCAGTCTTTTCCTTGGTTATATCGCCTGTGCTCACATGAAAGGTAATTGGACCAATCCGCATTTCATAAACTCCCAATGTTCCTTCTGTAATTGTTCCACATAAATCTGCAAGAAAAGCATTATAAATTAATTTCAAATAAATTAGAACTGTTTTGCAGATTACTCGACCAGGCATCATTATTTATTCAAGATAATTTAATGGGACATGAAACCCAACTTTTTTCTTTTATGGTTCAGATAATTCAAAGCATACATTTTTTTTAAAAAGTTTTTCAGTTTACTTCTATTAATATATTTACTTTGTTCTCTTGGTGCCCTTTATTGAAAAACAGGTGGGAAGGCTCAGGAGTGTAAAGCACTATATGGCAGCAGTTTTGCAAGAAGCAGATAAGGGGTTAATAAGTGTATGTAGGTGGCAGCGAGGGCGGGGGTGTCAGATTAGGGGTGTTTAGACTCGGGGTTTATGTTAGGGTGTTAGGTTTAAACATAGATTTTTATTTCCCCATAGACATCAATGGGGCTGCGTTACGGAGCTTTTCATTCTGCAATCGCAGGTGTTAGCTTTTTTTTGCTGGCTCTCCCCATTGAGGTCTATGGGGAAATCATGCACGAGCACGTCAAAGCAGCGCTTGTTTTCGGTGCGATATGGAGCTCAACGCAACCATATCGCACGCACAAGCCTGCTTTTTTGAAACTAGTAATACCAGCGTTATAGGGAGGTGAAATAACGCCGAAAATGTTGCAGTCGTAATCTGGCTGATGTTATTAATTCAATTAATATCAGCAGTGTTCACTACTATGTAGTACTTCAGACACATGTTCTTTAACAAAGTATACCATGAGAACAAAGCACAATAAGGTAAATTGTAGATTTTATAAAAATGATACACTCTGTCTAAATCATGAACAAAAAAATGTTAGGTTTATATTCCTTTGATTAGCTATAATAAATAAATAATGATGTCTGTGCGAGTCGTCTGCAAAAATATTTTTATATTATTTTTCTCTTACCGGACTTCTCTTTTGGATCCGTTTTTAAACTCTCTTCTGTTATTTTATTGACTTTAGCTGCATTTAGTTCATTTTGTTTCTCCAGTGCACTTGAAAATTCCTGTAAAAAAATATCCACATATAATACGGTGATTCATTTAAGCTAATTATAAATATATTCAACTGTCTAAAGCTGAAAATATCCCTTACTACTGATTATTTTCCATAACACTCTGGTATTCGTGGATGTGTTGGTTGTGTCAACAGATACATTTGTAAACTTACTGAAACACTAATTCAATAATACAATCTTTAATTTAATCAATAGGTGGTAACATTTTTATTTACACTATTAATATATAATTATGTTAGTTAAAAATGATCAAATTATAAAACATTTGCACAAATCAAAATGAGTAATGTTTTTTTGTTCTCATGTTTTAAGACTACCAAACCAAGTTAGCACTGAGCAAGTTAGCACTGAGCTGATTTCTTTTGTAATTTAGTATAGGGTAGGGAATTTTATTATTTTGGGGGGATTTTTTATTTTATTAGGGGGCTTAGATTAGGTGTAATTAGATTCAAATTCTTGTAATATTTTTTTATTTTTTGTAATTTAGTGTTTGTTTTTGTACTATAGTTTAGTTTATTTAATTGTATTTGAGTTTAGATAATTTTAGTTAATTTATTTAATTAATTTATTGATAGTGTAGTGTTAGGTGTATTTGTAACTTAGGTTAGGATTTATTTTACAGGTAATTTTGTAATTACTTTAACTAGGTAGCAATTAAATAGTTATTAACTATTTAAAAGCTATTGTACCTAGTTAAAATAAATACAAAGTTGCCTGTAAAATAAATATAAATCCTAAAATAGCTACAATGTAACTATTAGTTATATTGTAGCTATATTAGGGTTTATTTTATAGGTAAGTATTTAGTTTTAAATAGGATTAATTTATTTAATTATAATTTAAATAAAATTAAATAAAATTACTATATTTAAGTTAGGGGGGTGTTAGGGTTAGGTTTAGACTTAGGTTTAGGGGTTACTAACTTTATTATAGTAGCAGTGACGTTGGGAGCGGGAGTTTAGGGGTTAATAATTGTAGGTAGGTGGCGGCGACAGGGGGGGGCAGATTAGGGGTTAATACAATTTATTATAGTGTTTGTGAGGTGGGAGTGCGGCGGTTTAGGGGTTAATACATTTATTATAGTGGCAGCGATGTCCGGTCGGCAGATTAGGGGTTAATAATTGTAGGTAGGTGGCAGCGACGTTGGGGGGGCAGATTAGGGGTTAATAAATATAATATAGGTGTCGGCGATGTTAGGGGCAGCAGATTAGGGGTTCATAGGGATAATGTATTTGGCAGCGGTGTCCGGAGCGGCAGATTAGGGGTTAATAGTATAATGCAGGTGGAAACAATGTTGGGGGCGGCAGATTAAGGGTTAATAAGTGTAAGGTTAGGGGTGTTTAGACTCGGGGTTCATGTTAAGGTGTTAGGTTTAGACTTAGAAAGTGTTTCCCCATAGGAAACAATGGGGCTGCGTTAGGAGCTGAACGCTGCTTTTTTTGAGGGGTTAGCTTTTTTTTCAGCCAGCTCAGCTCCATTGTATCCTATGGGGAAATCGTGCACGAGCACGTTTTTCCAGTTTACCGCTACCGTAAGCAACGCTGGTATTGAGGAGAGAAGTGGAGCTAAATTTTGCTCAACGCTCACTTTTCTGAGGCTAACGCAGCCATTCAGAAAACTCATAATACCAGCGTTGTTTAAAGTAAGTGCTGGAAAAAAGGAGCGTTAGCCCCGCAAGTTTTTACCGACAAAACTCGTAATCTAGCCGTAATATTTTTGTCCATTAAAATAACATTAAATTGATCAGCAATGCAGTGTAGACATTGCTTATGTTGTAAATGACTATTGTAGCTGGTAACTGCTTATTCTTTAATGGAATATCTACATAGGCGTACAGAGGCCCATTATTAGCAAACATATGTCCAGTGTTCCAATAACAGGTTGTGTTAGCTTATCCAAGTTTATCATTTAAAATGCTAATTGATTATTAGAAAACCCTTTTGCAATTATGTTACCACGACTGAAAACTGTTGTTCAGATTTAAGAAGCAATAAAACTGGCCTTCATTAGACTGGTTGAGTATCTGGAGTATCAGCAATTCTGGGTTTGATAACAGGCTCATGATGGCCAGAAACAAAGAACTTTCTCCTGAAACTCATCAGTCTGTTCTTGTTCTGAGAAATGAAGGCTACTTAATGTGAGAAATTCCTAAGAACAGCGCAAACTGGCTATAAACAAAATAGAAATAGAAAGGAGTGGGAGTGGGAGGCTCCAGTGCACAACTGAACAAGAAGACAAATACATTAGAGTGTCTAGTTTAGAGAAACAGACACCTCACAGGTGCTCAACTGGCAGCTTCATTAAATAGTACCCACAAAACATCAGTCTCAACATCAACAGTGAAGAGGCAACTCCAGGAGAGCAGAGTTGCAAAGAAAAGGCCATATCTCAGACTGGCCAATAAAAAGATAACATTAAGATGGGCAAAATAACATAGACACTGTACAGAGGAAAGTTGGAAAAAAGTGTTATGGACAGACAAATCTAAGTCTGAGGTATTTGTATCACAAAGAAGAACATTCGTGAGACGCACAGCAAATGAAAAGATGCTGGAGGAGTGCTTGACACCATCTGCCAATCAAGGTTGAGGCAATATGATGGTCGGGCGGTGTATTGGTGGTGGTAAAGTTGGAGATTTATACAGGGTAAAATGGACCTTGAAGAAGAAAGGCTATCACTCCATTTTCCAATGCCATGCCATACACTGTGGACGGCGTTTGATTTGAACCAATTTCCTCCTACAACAGGACAATGGCCCAACTCACAGCTTCAAACTATGCAAGAACTATTTAGGGAAGAAGCAGTCAGCTGATATTCTGTCTTTAATGGAGTGGCCAGCACAGTCAACCCTATTAAGCTGTTGTGGGAGCAGCTTGACCGTATGGTATGTAAGAAGTGCCGATTAAGCCAATCCAACTTGTGGGAGGTGCTTCAGTAAGCATGGGGTGAAATTTCTTCAGATTACCTGAACAAATTGACAACTAGAATGTCAAGGGTCTGCAGGTCTATAATTGCTGCACATGAATGATTCTTTGACGAAAGCAAAGTTTAAAAAGGCACAATTATTATTTCACTTAAAATAATTTATTTTTTAACTTTGTCAAATACTTTATTTCCTATTAAAACTAATTTCATGTGTGTCTTAATGAAAAATAGGGAAATGTCTATGTGACCCCAAACTTTTGAACGCCAGTGTACGCATAGGTATGGCAATGTCAGGGAGGGTTATTCTCCCTAATGGCCAGGAGGTAGTTTTTCAGATGGAGAGGGTGTCCCAGTGGTTCATCAAAATAGAACTTCCATCACAATGATGATAACTTGTTTAATGTCAAGAAGAATTCTCGTAATACAAAGAATAAGTGTTGGTTACAAATGGTGCAAATATTTGCATGATAAAATTGTTTGCTGGTGGATTTATAATAGATAAAAGGACTTTGATTTTAAAGAACATCTTCTTAAAGACTGGAATAGACCCTCTTGGTACAAATATATGATAATAAGATATTTTTCTAAAGAAGATGCCCTGATGTCTGTTCCAGAGTTGTTAGCAAAGTCTAAAGAGGATCTACTTGTAGTATATTCGATTGCCATCTCTGATTAGATCTTAGGGTTTTCTAGCAAAAGGGCTTAAAAGGAAATTAAACCCAAACATTTTCTTTTAAAATTCTGAGCATATAATTTTTAACAACTTTCCAATTTACTTTTATCTAAGTTGTTTTGTTCTCTTGATAACATTTTGTTGAAAAACACACCTAGGTAGGTCTAGGAGCAGCAATGCACAATTGGGAACTACCTGCCGATTGGTGGTTGCACATACATGCCTCCTGTCTTTGGCTCACCTGATGAGTTCAGCTAGCACCCTGTAATGCATTGCTGCTTCTTCAACAAAGGTTAGCAAGAAAATGAAGCACATTTGGTAGTATTAGTAAAACATGAAGTTGCTTAAAATTGCATGCTCTATCGGAATCTTGAAATAAAGATTTTGTGTTTCATGTTCCTTTAAAGGGTCACTAAACCCAAAATCTTTCTTTCATGATTCAGATAGAGAATACAAATTTAAACAACATTACAATTGACTTCTATTATTTATTTTGCTTCATTTTTTAGATATCCTTAGTTGAAGAAAAAGCAATGCACATGGGTGAGCCAATCACACGAGGCTTCAATGTGCAGCAACCAATCAACAACTTTTGAGCATATCTAGATATGCTTTTCAGCAAAGAATATCAAGAGAATAAAACAAATTAGATAATAGAAGTAAATTAGAAAGATGTTTAAAATTGCATTCTCTTTCTAAATCATGAAAGAAAAAATGTGGGTTTCATGTCCCTTTAAGGAACTCACAATGCGGTTAAATGACTCTCAGATGCAGAGGCCATTTTTTCTCCACTACTAACTACAGTTGAATTGCTCTTCATTTGTCAAAATACTTCTTACAAAAGAATGGGAAAGGATATGGCTGTTGAACTGGAGGAGAGAATCTGGCAATTAGCAATAAATCAAACCAGATCAGCTATATTGAAGCTAAGACTATGGCACGCTGCCAAAATGCATCAGCTGGTCTTGTTGACACTACCTACAGCTATTTTACACAAGCATTGTTAACATTTGAAGTGAATAGAGGATTTATTTTAACCCACCAGAGGCTTTATCTTTTTGAACAGCTATATTGAGCACCACTTTATGGGCAGTATTTCAAACATTTGGTATGGTGGTATAGGGTCCCTTTAAACTTTATAAAGACTTCCCAACTTGCTCGGCCACCTGCGTGCCTGCTATTACGCTGAGAATACTGGCATTCATACTATCATTACGCTGTATACAAGGCAATCTTAATGCATGAACTGCTTCATTTTTGAAGTTACTATACTTCATACCGCTTGCATATAACCCAGCTGCATTTTCTTCTAAACCTACAGCTTGCTTATATCCTTAAGACATATACAGTTCGATTACTGAACATTTCATCCTAAGGGTCTGGCCTATCACAAAGTTTGGACTGACGTCTACATTGTATTTTCTAGTACTGGGGATGCCCAGTATTTCTATTTTTTGTATTTTTTTTCTGTGTTTTTGCATCCTTTTTGTATTATGCACCGTATATATTTGTAGTTGATGTGTATTAAATTCCTTATTTAAGATATATACATTTGTAACTGTCCTGTTTTTGGTATATTAATCACTTGGTAGTGCAGAACATTGGAATGTGAAATATTTATAGTAACTACACTTTATAACTACACTTTTATAACACTTTATTAAATATGAATATTGTTTTCATCTACTTGACTGCAAAGGGCTCCAATGCACTTATATGTATGTCTATATATGTCTATATATGTATAAATGTATGTATGTGTTTGTATATATATATCTGTAAATACATATATACACACATAAATAAATATGTACACACATATAAACAGCTGAGACCTCATATCTTTAAGTCTTTAAAACTTTTTTGTGCCATATTTGTTTTAAATATTTTTTATTAGATAGTGTTATTATGAGTGTACTGTATTTTTCAATGTATTTTTGATGTGTTTTGTGAAAAAAAATGTTTCACGAAACAGTTAAACAGACCACTCTGGTCGTGGTATCCTGACATACGTTAAATTTAATTGCGCTCAAGTGATTACATTTACTTTCAACTTGTAATACGAGCTCTACATCTGATGCGTGCAAACAACAGCGATAAGCCTGATATCGCTTGCACGTAACTGATAGCAGGCTACTCGTAATCTGTCCCTAAATGTTTGGAGACAAAATGAGAAGGTAGTTCAGATGCTGAAATTGCTTGATAATCTACCTGTCAATAGAGCTCTCTTCTACCGTGACCTTAAGAGGGTTTTTATACATAATGTATGTATATATGAGTGTGTGGATACAGCCATATACTACTGGCTGTAAAACTGCCCATAGACAATCATTATGTATTTAATTTTTTTTCTTTCTTCCTTCCTGGCTATTTTTATTCTTGGGATTGTTTCATGCCCGCCACTAATCTCAGGTCTTTCTGTTACATTATTCTGTGCCTTACCCCGTTGAGCTACTGGAAGGTTCTAGCTTTGTCTTCAATTTTGGTAACCTGCTGCCCTTTCTGGCTATTTTTCTGGCTCCCTGACACATGCAGGCAGTTAACTAATCAGGTTTTGCTATTTATGGCAGCTATGCATTCAAGTCTTTGCCCTGACATTGAGCGCACTCTCCATTTGTTTTCAGGACCTGCTGATTTTTTTTGCTGGCTTCTGACCAGGTTCTTTAGACTCTGTCTTTGAATTTCCTCTTGTTTCCTGAGTTTTGACCATTCTGTTTGGACTTTATTCTACCTCCTGTTTACTGATAGCCTACAACCCTGCCTGGACCTTCGTCCAACCTAGCTGGTGTTCTCTGGCTGTAAGGATGCAATTCCTGTTGCCTTTTTCCAGTTCCCGCTGTAACCAGTCACACCAGTTTCTTGCAGTACATGTGTCCCCTTTGATCCCAGATTTCTTCAGTGTTCTGGTGGTTCCAGATTTCTTCATCATGTTTCAGTGGTCCTAGATTTTTGCAAAGTCTTCTGGTGGTGTATATATACACATATCATAGACTTACCTTCCAGCCAGTGCCACTCTCAGTAATTCTTTCTTGACAGTGTCTATCACTACCTTCTCTACTGTTACCACAGAACTGGCCTTATTAAAACTATCTATTACTAAAGCTGTTATCATGCCAAAAAGTAAACAAAACTCTAAATCCACAATCACCTCACAAAACAAGCTCTACACACCAAACCCCAGCACAAACATTCCCAGTCTTTGGGCTCCATGTACTAAACCCTCAATTTACTCGACATTTCAGATGCTGATAAACTCGCTTTAACTCACAGCTAAATAATTGATGTCCGCTACCCCTATATACTTCAAAACCTCTCAGAAAATGTTGCATCTAATCCAATGCGAGCCATGGCTGATGATTGATAACTTTGATGCCTCGCTCGCTGCAATTAATCTAATGTACTATTCTGTCTGGTGAATTGTAAGGTCAATTATTCCCACGTGATCTGCAAGATGTCACAAACGTCATAATAGTTGCGGGAATAGAAATCAGCTCATATAAAAGGACAACTTTTGTACAGATGTCATATATATACAGTATATCTAAATTGTTTATAAACTGTGGCAAAAAAGTGCAATGCCGCTAATAGCTTTAATAGTCCTGGAATGGCCCTTGAGTATGCCGTCATCGGCTCCAGATAATCTTCAAATTCAAGATACAAATGTAATATTGATTCACTGACAAGCCTGAATCTTTGTACAATCTCTTGGTCTGAAAGGCCATGTAAAACAACCTGTGGAAGGAATATACAGGGTACATGCATTCTCCTTCTTCTTAATTGACTGTTCACATCTGCTTCTCTAGTCTGTCTTCTACCCCTGATTTGCATCAAACGGATAATAAACAAATACAGAAGTGTCTCCATGGCTTACTCAATCAATAATGTAAGTAATTATAGAGGTTTGATCCTTTTATATAGCTGTAGTGACAGGCGTCTTTATTGTGCCTCCTATTGTTTTGCACTGTGCTCTCCACCTAAAAGGTGCCAAGGCAAAATACACGAGGTGGGCGACAAAAAAGTATTGAGAGGATAAATTGATTTATTAGTAAATTTGGATTATTGTGAGTTTGGTGTTGAACGATTATTTTTTCATTAAAAAAAACATGGGATTGAGGAGTGTCGGGCAAGTTCAGGCAACTGATCCACAGCATTTACTTCTTTTTTATTGATACCTCAAATGATCTGTTACTAATAATAAACTATGACATGGCACTCATACCCTTATATACAGTAAATATGGTTAATCAAAAGTTATGTAACAATATTTTGTTACAGCCCTGAGGTTACCTTAATAACATCCACATCACTTGGATGTAGAATGAAACAGACTTCTTGAAGATGCTGGACTCTAGATTTTGTGCTAAATTTAAAAATCTCTTCAAACATCAAAGTAGGAATCAATTTTTTGGGGAATCCAAGTAATCCTGTTCCAATGGCTGGGATGGTCATAGATTTCCAATTATTTTTCTCTGTAAGAAATAGGCAGCTTTGTATAATCTGCCTTAAAATCTAAAAATGCAGAGAGAAAATGGAATTAACTTAATATAATGTTCCTTTTTACACAGTTTATTAATATAATGTTGTCTTAAAAATATTGATTCAGACTCTACATCATCTTAGTAACTGCTAGGGGTTTACTCAATCCTGAGTTTCAAACATTTTAATATTTTATTGTAAATCAGTTACTAGTGTTTCTAAGAAAATCTCATAATACCTATAATAATTTTATAGCTTGATATTTGGCATCAAATCTTTACTGAATCCAAACAGCAGCCAAGAAAAAACTAAACAGAAAAATTTACATAAAATTGCAACAATACAACACCATTCAGCACAAAGCAGCAGCATAAAGAGTCCAGAACATAATAACTTCCACTTTTCTTTGCTGCCTTCCAGACAGTAGGTCACGTAATCATTATTTATCCTCACATTTTTGTAAATATTTTATCTTTTCATGTGACAACACTGAAGAAAAGTGTACATTTCCTGTCCCCTCAAAATAACTCAACACACAGTCATTAATGTCTAAACCATTGGCAACACACGTGAGTACACCCCTAAGTGAAAATGTCCAAATTGGGCCCAATTAGCAATTTTCCCTCCCCGGTGTTATGTGACTCGTTAGTGTTACAAAGTCTCAGGTGTAAATGGGGAGCTGGTGTGTTAAATTTGGTGCTATCACTCTCACACACTCTCATACTGGTCACTGGAATTTCAACATGGCACCTCATAGCAAAGAACTCTCTGAGGATCTGAAAAAAAAGAATTGTTGCTCTACATAAAGATGGCCTAAGCTATAAGAAGGTTGCCAAGACCCTGAAACTGAGCTGCAGCACGGTGGGCAAGACTATGCAGCGGTTTCACAGGACAGGTTCCACTAAGAACAGGCCTCGCCATGGTCAACCAAAGAAGTTGAGTGCACGTGCTCAGCATCATATCCAGAGGTTGTCTTTGGGAAATAGACATATGAGTGCTGCCAGCATTGCTGCAGAGGTTGAACGGGTGGGGGTCAGCATGTCAGTGCTCAGACCATACACCGCACACTGCATCAAATTGGTCTGCATGGCTGTCGTCCCAGAAAGAAGCCTCTTCTAAAGATGATGCACAAGAAAGCCCGCAAACAGTTTGCTGAAGACAAGCAGACTAAGGACATGGATTACTGGAACCATGTCCTGCGGTCTGATGAGACCAAGATAAACTTATTTGGTTGAGATGGTGTCAAGCATGTGTGGTGGCAACCAGGTGAGGAGTACAAAGACAAGTGTGTCTTGCCTACAGTCAAGTATGGTGGTGGGAGTGTCATGGTCTGGGTCTGCATGAGTGCTACCGGCACTGGGGAGCTACAGTTCATTGAGGGAACCACACCATGTACTGTGACATACTGAAGCAGAGCATGATCCCCTCCCTTCAGAGACTGGGCAGCAGGGCAGTATTCCAACATTTTTTTAATTTATGATTCAAATAGAGCATGCCATTGTAAGCGACTGTCTAATTTACTCCTATTATCAATTTTTGTTTGTTCTCTTGGTATCTTTATTTGAAATGTAGACTTAGGAGCCAGACATTGTTTTGTTCAGAACCCTGGGTAGTGCTTGCTGATTGTTGGCTACAGCCACCAATTAGCAAGCACTATCCAGGTGTTGAACCAAAAATGGGCCGGTTTCTAAGTTTACGTTCCACCTTTTCAAATAAAGATACCAAGAGAACGAAGAAAAATGTATAATAGTAAATTAGAAAGATGCCTAAAATTGCATGGTCTATCTGAATAATGAAAGAAAAAACATGTTTAAACACATATATACACATATAAATATATATACATATATACACTTTTGACCTTTTCTCAGTCCAACATCATGTCATATACCATTTCCCTTTAAACCCCTTTTTATACATTTATTCCAATAATGAACTTATATTTTATATTTAACATGTCTATATATGAGGGTAATGGTTTATTTTAATGTTTTATATGTGCTTTGTTATTCTTTTATTTTAGCGCTAACACTTTCTTTCAGGTCAAGTCAGCTCAAGTCACGATTTTGGGCTAGATTACAAGTGGCATGATATTGTTAGAGTGGGCACGATATTGCAATATCTCAACCATGTTAACTTGCATGTGTATTACAAGTTGAAAGTAAACGTGTTCGCTCGAGCGTAAACTAAATTAATGCGCATCAGGTTAGTGCGACTAAAGACCTCACGTAAAGGCTATGAGGGATATTTATCAAGCCATCAACCGCAAATACGCTGGAATTCAGCAGCGTAATTGTGGCAAGCTTGATTCCCCTTATTTATCAAAGCCTACAGACTGGGAAAAGTTGAAATCTGTGACGTAACATACGATCCGCCGGTCTCAGTCCGACACAGATCGATGCTTACGTCACTACAGATGTTCCGAATGCAAATTCGGAACTATCTGACTACTTTTGCTAGTTATCAAATATCTACCAGGTACGTTCGCCACTATTCCAGCCCAGCGTACCTGCTTTTCAATCCGCCACCCTGGAGGCCGCAGATGCCATAGGAATCAATGGGAGTCTGAAAGCAGCAAAAGCTCATGTTCGCTGCTGCCTGATATCCCATTGATCTCTATGGGAGAATAAAATTAACGTTTACACCTAACACCCTAACATAACCCCCGAGTCTAAACACCCCTAATCTTCCGCCCCCTACACCGCCGCCACCTACATTATGTTATTAACCCCTAATCTGCCGCCCCGACACCGCCGCCACCTACATTATGTTATTAACCCCTATTCTGCCGCTCCCGGAGCCCACCGCAACTAAATAAAGTTATTAACCCCTAAACCCCTGGCCTCCCACATCAGTACCACTTACTAAACCTATTAACCCCTAAACCTAACAACACTATATTAAATATTAAATATTAACTCATCCCTATCTTATAATAAATTTTAACCTACCCTAACTGTTATACTAAATTACATTAAACTATATTAAACTAATAATTAATCTACCCTAACTGTTATACTAAAATTACATTAAACTACAAATTAAATTAAATATATTATATATTTAAAAAACTAACCCTACTCAAATAATTTAAATCTACTATTACAAATTACAAAGTTACCAAAAACTAACAACTAGGTTACAAAAAATAACAAACACTAAGTTACAAAAAATAACAAACAAATTATCAAAGATTTAAACTAATTACACCTAATCTAAGAGCCCTATGAAAATAAAAAAGCCCCCCCAAAATAAAAAAAAACCTAGTCTACAATAAAACTACCAATGGCCCTTAAAAGGGCCTTTTGCGGGGCATTGCCCAAAAGAAATCAGCTCTTTTACCTGTAAATAAAAAATACAAACAACCCCCAACAGTAAAACCCACCACCCACACAACCAACCCCCCAAATAAAAACCTAATCTAAAAAACCT
Source organism: Bombina bombina (assembly GCF_027579735.1). Lineage (NCBI taxonomy): Eukaryota > Metazoa > Chordata > Amphibia > Anura > Bombinatoridae > Bombina > Bombina bombina. The sequence continues at coordinate 291,428,025 of NC_069499.1, read as the reverse complement.
AGGCTCCCCATTGCCCTGAAAGAGGCATTTGTATGGGCATTGCCCTTAAAAGGGACTTTAGCTCTTTTTCAAAAGCCCAAACCCTAATCTAAAATTAAAACCCACCCAATAAACCCTTAAAAAAGCCTAACACTAACCCCCGAAGATCAACTTACAGTTTCTGAAGAGCTGACATCCATCCTCAGCAAAGCGGCAGAAGTCCTCATCGAATTCAGCAGAAGTCTTCATCCAAGCGAGCCGACATCTTCATCCAACCGGGAAGAAGTCTTCATCCAGACGGCATCTTCAATCTTCAGCCATCCGGCGCGAAGCGGCTCCTTCTTCAAGACATACAACGTGGAGCATCCTCTTCGTTCGACGTCTTCTTTACAATGAATGTTCCTTTAAATGATGTCATTCAAGAGGGTGTCCCTTAGATTCCAATTGGCTGATAACATTCTATCAGCCAATCGGAATTAAGGTTGAAAAAATCCTATTGGCTGTTGCAATCAGCCAATAGGATTGAGCTTTCTACCTATTGGCTTATCCAATCAGCCAATAGGATTGAGCTCGCATTCTATTGGCTATTCCAATCAGCCAATAGAATGCAAGCTCAATCCTATTGGCTGATTGGATCAGCCAATAGGATGAAAGCTCAATCCTATTGGCTGATTGCAACAGCCAATAGTATTTTTTCAACCTTAATTTAGATTAGCTGATAGAATTCTATCAGCCAATCGGAATCTAAGGGACGCCATCTTGGATGACGTCATTTAAAGGAACATTCATTGTAAAGAAGACGTTGAAAGAAGAGGATGCTCCGCGTCAGATGTCTTGGTGAAGGAACCGCTCCACGCCGGATGGATGAAGATAGAAGATGCCGTCTGGATGAAGACTTCTGCCCGGTTGGATGAAGACGTCGGCCCGCTTGGATGAAGACTTCTGCCGGATTCAATGAGGACTTCTGCCGCTTTGCTGAGGATGGATGTCGGCTCTTCAGAAACTGTAAATGGATATTCGGGGGTTAGTGTTAGGCTTTTTTAAGGGTTTATTGGGTGGGTTTTAATTTTAGATTAGGGTTTGGGCTTTTGAAAAAGAGCTAAATGCCCTTTTAAGGGCAATGCCCATACAAATGCCCTTTTCAGGGCAATGGGGAGCTTAGGTTTTTTAGATTAGGTTTTTATTTGGGGGGTTGGTTGTGTGGGTGGTGGGTTTGACTGTTGGGGGCCCGGGGGTTGTTTGTATTTTTTATTTACAGGTAAAAGAGCTGATTTCTTTGGGGCAATGGCAAGGGCCATTGGTCGTTTATTGTAGGCTAGGGTTTTTTTTTTATTTCCGGGGGGCTTTTTTATTTTCATAGGGTTCTTAGATTAGGTGCAATTAGTTTAAATCTTTGATAATTTATTTTTTATTTTGTGTAACTTAATGTTTATTTTTTTTGTAACTTAGTGTTTATTTTTTGTAACTTAGTTGTTAGTTTTTGGTAACTTTGTAATTTGTAATAGTAGATTTAAATTATTTGAGTAGGGTTAGGTTTTTAAATATATAATTTATTTAATTTAATTTGTAGTTTAATGTAATTTTAGTATAACAGTTAGGGTAGATTAATTATTAGTTTAATATAGTTTAATATAGTTTAATATAAATCTAAAGGTAAGTTTAAATTTATTATAAGATAGGGATAAGTTAACATTTAATATAAAGTTAGCGGGTTGTTAGGTTTAGGAGTTAATAGGTTAATTTAGTTTATTGTGATATGGGGGGCTGGCGGTTGAGGGGTTAATAGGTTTAGTAAGTGGTAGTGATGTGGGAGGCCAGAGGTTTAGGGGTTAATACATTTAGTTAGTTGTGGCGGGGTCTGGAAGCAGCGGAATAGGGGTTATTAAGTTTATTAGAGTTGCGGCGGTGTCCGGGAGCAGCGGGATAGGGGTTAATAACTTTATTTAGTTGCGGCGGGGTTAAACATTTTAGTATAGTGGCGGTGTTTACTGACAGTATACAAATAAAGCAGGGAAAAAGCCGAATAGCAGCGAGATCGATGACTGTTTAGTTAACAAAAGTCCGCTGCTCATCGCCCTGTACTTGGTGTGCAGCTTTTTTACAGCTTTTTTGTTAAATATGGAGAGGATATTCAGGTCCGCGGCCGCGATGTTAGGCAATGTCAGGCAAGCCTATTGCTGCCGACGAATGCAAGTAAGTTAACGGCTTGATAAGTAGACCTCTAAAGGTAAAAAATGTGCACCAAACACAACATAAATACATTAAGATAAACTGTTACACTCAAATATACAGTTTCTGATATATCTGGCAAATAAATATTAATCAAAATGCTTTATAAGTGTTAAAAGGTAAGTGTATATGACCAGGTATTTGAATGGAAAAGGCTATAATGAATATATATATATATATATATATATATATATATATATATATATATATATATATATATATATATATATATATATATATATATATATGTCTAAATATATATTTAGGTATATATAAATACATATATATATATATATATATATATATATATATATACACTCAAATACCTAAAAACATGAAAAATCATTTTAAAAAATTGTAATATTTTATAATGTGTTATCTTTTTTTTACTGTAAATATTTTACATTCCAAAATAGAAGTAATTTTAAATATATATTCCTAATTATATATCTGTATTTATCTTTTAACAAGCGTGGGTTTGCCTGCGTATTGCAAGCTGAAAGTAAAATGTTTATTAATCTTAAGGCACATTATTTAAATATTAATATAAATTATTAAAAGATTAATACTTATTAAAAATGATTATAGATACTGTAAAAAAAATAATAATATATATATATATAGGACAAAAAGGTTAAACAGCGCCTACAAATCCTAATACATAAACTGTAGGATGTGCAGTGAATAAGTCTATAAATCTATAGCAATAATAAAAATATAAATATAAAAACAAGGACGATGGAGGATCAGGTCTTGAATAATATGCAGTAATTAGGTTCCTAGTGATGTTGGATAGTAAAAAACACCCTTACCAGAAATTACCCCAATCTAATGAGGTAAGTATGCCGCACTGGGGGTATGTAGGTGGTAGATCACTTCTGGAAACCAGTAGATGCTCCCTTTGATTTCGTCTGGGTGTGCTTTGCTCTAAGGCTTTGGGTACTCCATGTTGATACTCCATGTTGATACACATGACTGTGTATCAACATGACTATGTCATGTGTATCAACATGGAGTACCCAAAGCCTTAGAGCAAAGCACACCCAACCCTACTGGAGTCCCAGGCTTGCCAAGTGAGCACATCAGGACAAGGCTCAGGTTCTCTTTCTGTATTATTAATTTCATACCAAGATAAAGAATTACTCCAAGAGGCAATAAGCACACCTGCACAAGAAGCTTGTGGGATATCCTCACTGCAAAAACTGCATCCCCACATACTCCAAGAGGCAGACGAAATCAAAGGGAGCATCTACTGGTTTCCAGAAGTGATCTACCACCTACATACCCCCCAGTGCAGCATACTTACCTCATTAGATTGGGGTAATTTCTGGTAAGGGTATTTTTTACTATCCAACACCACTAGGAACCTAACTACTGCATATTATTCAAGACCTGATCCTCCATCCTTCTTGTTTTTATATTTATATTTTTATTATTGCTATAGATTTATAGACTTATTCACTGCACATCCTACAGTTTATGTATTAGGATTTGTAGGCGCTGTTTAACCTTTTTGTCCTATACCTACTCTCACTGTACTAAGGTCCTAACCTTAATTAGTGGTTGTCCATAATAGCTGCCTAACTTTTCCTTCATCCATCTGACTAGCGCAACTTGCCGAGTATCGCTTGTTTCTACCCAGGTCTCCTGAGTAGTTGCATTCTACTTGTTCTTTTATATATATATATATATATATATATATATATATATATAAAAAAATGAGAAAGAAAGCGCACAAAGGCACCTACATAGTGCAAATCAATTTAATTTAAACAATAATACAGGGGTATATTAAAACTGCTCCCCGTAGGGTATCTACTCACAAGAGTCAACCTCAAACTTGTGAGGTATGTTTGAGCATGTAGTTTGAAAGTTCCGCTCAGAACCGCTTGCTATGAAAGTGCTTAATCAAAGAAGTCAGGACAAATCCAACCTGAATGCCGGGTGTCGCTGTCTGTAACTCGAGATCTGGACAAGTATTTCTCCCGGCCTCTTATTCCACTCACATCCCTTTTTGGTAGGAGTTTTTTTGGGATACAATCTTTCTTGAGCAAAATGGTCCGTGCAGATACAAACACAGCTGATCGCAAATAGTGCTGGCAGAATGGTGAACCGCTGAGGGAGAGAGCTGAGATCCCAGGAACAATTAATGAGGATTCAGAATTCAGTCTGTGCTGATCCAAAGTGAGGCTAGAGTGATGATTCTCAGTAGTATCAAATTACCTAGCCAATATATATATATATATATATATATATATATATATATATATATACTGTGTGTGTGTGTATATATATATATATATATATATATATTCTGTGGATTATTTAGAATATTTTACAGTATCTATAATAATTTGAAATTATTTTTATTAAGATTTTTTAATATTTTATATTTCAATAACGCGCATTACTAATTCTTCATGTGCGCTAACCCGACACCACGTTAGACCTAAAGTGTGTTACCTGAAGAGCGTTATGCATATTTTACATTGCAATATTTTTCACATAGAAAAAATGGTAATTTTTAAATTAAATATATATTTCTATATATATCTGATACTGTTAATGTAAAACATATATTTATGCCTATATATCTATAGGAATATATACATAGGTATAGGTATATACAGATATATATATATATATATATATATATATATATATATTTAGCAACATGTATTTACAATAAAAATAACATTATCCTGTATGTGAAGAACATTGGAATGTGAAATATGTACAGTAAATACACAGTATAACGCATAAATGCATATTTACACACACACACACACACACACACATATATATATATATATATATATATATATATATATATATATATATATATATATATACACACATTTATACATATATGTATATATATATATATATATATAATATAGCCCTTTACAGTCAAACACCTTGTAATACACCATATACATATGATGCCTTATATCTTTTTTTAATATTTATATGAATAATTTTTTATCATTTAGTGTTTATTTGAGGGTAACTGTCATTTTTAATGTATTTAAGTTGTGTTTAGTGCAACTTTTTTTAAACGCATTACCCTCCAGACAAGATTTTCAATCGCTGTAACACAACGAGTGTAAAAAGTGACTGTGCTCTTGTGATTGTGTTTACTTTAAACTTGTAATATGGGCGCTCTTTCTGATGCACGCAAAAACCCAATATCGCTTGCATGTAAATGTTAGTGCAGCATTTTTAATTTAGCCCATAATATAATATTTTTCAGCAAGGTCAATTTAAAGAATACATGTCATTATACATCCAAGCCACATCTTTTATATTTTTCTATTCCTAGTTTTATTCTAGTGTTTAAATTGTTGCATTTTACAGCACATTTAAAATATTTATTTATCTTTTAAAAATATATTTAAAACAAAATAAATTTTTGAGGCTACATAGTACAGATCATAAATTCTGTGGAGCTCCTGTACATTATAATTGCAGAATACTGCTTAGAAGACACAATAAAATAGAACATGTTTTTTTCCTGAATATATAGATATCAGCGTCCGGTCCTGGATATCAGGCGCCAATAAAAGTAAACGGGCTCATGAAAACACTTTTTAAACCAGTAATAGGGTGGCTTAAAGAAAAAATTAGCTGGTAGCTGGTTCATGGTGATTTTAAAATAAGAACCACGGGTGATATCTATTACATTATACCTTAACCATGTCTTATTTGAGGAATTATTTAGCATTTTTTCAAGACAATGTAATTTTGTTTACAATTCAATATGTAACACTGTTTTACCTTCTCAGAAGAGCCCTTTCCATTATCCCATTGTGGAACCACAACATGAATAACTGTCTTGCATGAAAGATTGCAGCCTTCAGTTTTATAAATACAAACTTCTTCTTCAGATGTCTCAGGGATTGCTTGAGTTAAAAGTTGCTGGATTTTATTGCCGGCCTTTTGCAATAACGCCCTTGAAGCTCCACCACTTCCCATGTCACGGTCCTTTCCCACGCTATTCACGATCACATCTGTCTGAACACAGAAACGTATACCAAAACATATGATACCTTTGAAAATGTTTAATTACTAATAGGGAGGTACAACTAAACAAAATGGATTTTTATGTAAGGAATCAAAGCTTAGATAATGGGTCTATTTCTTGCATGATAACTACCAAAAGATGGTGTAACAAAATACATGCCAGGATATCATACAAGGATGCTTCTCTGAAGGCACTGGGTTTTTCAAATAGAGCTAAAACGGGGTTAAGTGTTTTAAATGGAAAACAAATAAATATTTTTTCCTCCATTTTGCTATGAGGGAGCACTGTAGCCTTAGCAACTGAAGGAATGAGGAAATATAGTGCACTGCTGAGGACGTGGTTGTTACACCAAGTATCTCTACAGTTCAACAAGAATATGTGAAAAGATCTCCATGCACCTCTGCTAATGTAATCATAAGTCAGAAGAGTTTTAAAATTCTGATTCTATACACATAATTGTAACAAGAGATAAATGCATCCCATATATGAATCAGAAGTGTAGAACTGTGCTCACTCACCAATTGGATTTCAGTTTTAAATAATGGGGTGATATCACTTTAAATAATGAGTACTGTTCTTTGCCTCCCCCACACCCAATTTAATGAAGGATAGCATTATGCTGGGAGATTCCAAACATATCCCATTGGGCTAGATTACTGGTTTTCAAACCTGTCATTAGGGCTCCATAACAGGCCACATTTTGAGGATATGGAACTGGAACACAGGTGAAATATTCAGCTAATTAGTAACAATGGTTATTTTATTTACTCTCACCCAAGGTAATCCTGAAAACCTGGCCTGTTGGGGAGGCCTGAGGGCAGGTTGAAAACCTTCACATTGGCACTTGTGAGGTTGCATAGGGACCAGGTTGTTTAAGTAGAGATCATCTCATCTCAACTATATTTTTGTTAATGGGTTTTCCTAATATTAAAGGGAATTTTAAACTTTTATGATTGAGAAAGATCATGCAATTTTAAGAGACTTTTTGAGGTTATGTTTTAATATTTCAAAGCAGATAAGGTTGTCTCATTTATATTTTCATTGTATTCCTCTTAAACAGTTTTTATGGGGGGGGGGTTTGTACATATTTTATAGTGGACTGTTTTATAGAGTTTTTATTTTATTTTATTATAATTAATTTCTTCTGTAACGTTTTACGCCAAGAAGTGAAAAGTTATGAAATAGATGATGCTCCATTGATTATTATGGTGAGTGACTCATCTTGCAGATATGATGAGGGAAGGGCACATATCTTTCCAAATGATGTATTTTTGTGTTACTCTGTGACTAGTTTTTTCTACAATATATTAGTTTCATAAAGGGGTTTTATTGAATCCATGCCAATGTATTTTGTTGTTTGTGCACAACTCTTCATCTTTTACTGTTTCTACCACTGCTCTGTTTTTCATGCTTGCCAGCATTGCCAGCACTACCTTAAGGTTTAGTTGTTAGCAGATCACTGTACTTGACCATTACCCTGGTAGCCTTCTTGCACTTGATCACTGGTCTAATAACCTTCCTGTGCCTGACCATTAGGATACTTTCCTGCTGGAACCTGAGCCTTAGCCTAATAGCCTGCCTGTGCCTAATCATTATTGTAAAACATATGTTTGCCTGACCATTAGCTGTATAGCCTGCATTAGCCTGTTCAATGGTCTAATAGTATGTCCCTCCCAGATCAATTACATAATAACCTGAATGTGCCTAAGCATTAGCTTTATAGCATGCTTGTGTCGGACCACTGAGCAATTGGTCAAATATTATAGACCGTTGGCTTTATAGCATGCATGTGTCTGACCACTGATCTGATTGCCTACATATTATAGACCATGCATTGCTTCTTCATTACTATTATACTAATAGCTTGTGTGGGCCTGACCACAAATCGAATAGCCTGCCTGGACCTGACCATTGGCTTTATATGGCCTAATTGTTTGCACTTTCCAGACCAATTTCATAATAACCTGAATGTGCCTAACCATTAGCTTTATAGCGTGCCTGTGCCTGACCACTGAGCAATTGGTCACATATTACAGACCATTGGCTTTATAGCATGCCTGTTCCTGACCACTGAGCAATTGGTCCTATATTACAGACCATTGGCTTTATAGCATGCCTGTTCCTGACCACTATGCAATTGGTCACATATTACAGACTATTGGCTTTATAGCGTGCCTGTTCCTGACCACTGAGCAATTGGTCACATATTACAGACCATTGGCTTTATAGCATGCCTGTTCCTGACCACTGAGCAATTGGTCACATATTACAGACCATTGGCTTTATAGCATGCCTGTTCCTGACCACTGAGCAATTGATCACATATTACAGATCATTGACTTTATAGCATGCCTGTGCCTGACCACTGAGCAACAGGTCACATATTATAGATCATTGGCTTTATAGCATGCTTGTGCCTGACCACTGAGCAATTGGTCACATATTACAGACCTTTATAGCTACTGGCCTAACTGTTTGCTTTGTACCTGATCATTTGCTTAATCGCATAGTGGTACCTGGCCACTGATCTGACTGTAGTACCTGAAGATTGACTTTCTAGCTTGTATGTGCCATATCATCAGTCTACTACCCTGCATGTACCTGCCTATGCCTAGATGCTAAACATCTTCCCTTCTGCCATGTAGTATTTAACCACTGACATAATAACGTCAAGAAATGCCCATCAGATTACTGGATTAAATTCTAGTAGTGGGCACTAGCCTATATCCTCTCATACAGCTCTGTATATTTAGCAGCATTTAGCTGTAGCTTTATGTTTGTCCTCTGATCTATCTGACTTGCTTATCTATATTCTTCTGTTTACCATTATTGATTTGCTGAACTGTTATCCTTGACTCTAATGAAGGCATTTAATATTTTCTGGTCTGTTAATTGCTGCATTTCACTGACCTCCTTCCATTTAAATATTTATGGGGCTCTCATTTAATATAGGAATTATAGTTTTTTATTAGACAAAAAAAACTAGCATTTTAAAAAAATAAAAAAACAACTGCACTAGGCAGTTTTGGGGGTTTAAAGTTGGTGGGAGTGGGGTGTTAGAAAAAAAAAACGGCACTGAAAAGTGCCTTTACATTGCGGTCTATGGGAACTGTGTGTTCCCAGTAAATATATGTGTATATGCTTATATACTGTACATACTGTCTATATTTATGTGTTATATATAAGTATATACATATACAGTATATATATATTTTAAAATGCTGCAATCGCTGCACTACTTACCTCCTTCTCCCTCCTTCAGTGTGCTTAGGTTCTGATGCCGTCTTTGACGGCATCAGAACGAGAATCCCATTGGAGCCTATGGAAGCACGCTCTTGTGAGCGCAATGCTTCCCAGCAATTCAAATGCAAGCTCACGTTTGCATTGCTGACAACTTGTAATACCAGTGCACATTAGCGTGCACTGGTATTACTTAGTGGAGTGCTAATATCACTTTCAAGAATGCAATATTTATCGCTCCACTTGTAAACTGGCCCTAAATAAGTTAACCTTATGTAGTCTTTTGCACTACTGCAATGGTTTTATGTTTCAAAGTAAAATTTCAGTTCAAAGTTTCATACTTTCGTTTATGTTACATAAATGTAAAACTAAGACTAGAAGAAATGTGGATTTTATAACCATGTTTCTGTTTTCGAGTTTGCAAATTCAAATAATGACATTTCTCTAGTAAGAAGAAAATGATACTTTAGTGAGATGATGTATACATACTTTTGCATCTTGAATATTTCCTTTGATTACTTTGATTTGAATACCCTCTATGCTTGTCACCATCTGGTCATTAGATCTATTTGCTTCATCCTTTCTTACTGATGTTATCATCTCATTGTTTCGCTTGTCAGTTTTAGAAGAGGTATTGATATCTTGATCATGAAACACAACTTTTAAAGCATCAGTGAAAATTGTAATTATATTATCATCTGTATCCACCAAATGAATTCTTTTAATACTGCTATTGTCTCCTTGTTCTTCCACAAACTGATGGACAGATTCCACAATTATTTTCACACATAAATCCAGAGGGAACCCAAAGATTCCTGAACTGACAGCTGGAATTCCAATGGAGGTGAGACCATTATCTGCAGCAATCTCCAAGCTATTCATTATTGCTTCCTTCAGCAGACGTTCACATTTTTTGGGGGGCATGGAGTTCCATCTAGGTCCAACAGTATGTATAACATGCTTGCATGGTAAATTACCAGCACCAGTGATTACAGATTTCCCAGCAGATAATTTTCCTTTATTCTTTACAATAATATCACAATCAGTTTGCAGTTTGGGGCCTGCTGCTTTCAACAGAGACAAAGCCAATCCCCCAATGTGCTTTAGATCTTCATTCGCTGCATTAACCACAACATCAACACTGTGACGTGTCAAATCATCTTTATAAACAGCAATGACAACTTCTGATAGCTTTACTTGATAGAGAGGTTCATTTGGAACTTTTTCATAACTTGTGAAGGTGTCTTCCAAATCCTTTTGTAAATATATCAAGCAATTGAACTTCTGCCTAGCTGTAGTAACGTACATGTCTTCATTCTCAATACTAAACTTCTTAGCTCCAGGTTTGTCAATTGACAGAGTGTCTGAAAATAGTGAGGTTAAAACATTTTTAATACATGTAGCTGCATCCAGTACATTTTTTTTACTACCACACAAGGAAATAATATTTTGCTTCACTAAAATTTTCACATTATTTTTATTTATATCTTCACAGACCTCCTTTCTCTCCTTCATTAAAAACTTAACTTTTGCCATAGATTTGACCTGAATGTCTTCCTGGAATGGAATATTTTTATCCAGATAGTCATCTAGCCTCTCATAGGAGTTTTGAACATCTGAAGAAAGACCAACTATAAGCACATTGTTTTCGATTTCCTCAATCAGAATAGTGCCCTTCTCAGAAAAAAAACTTATAAGACTTTTCCATTCTGCAGTTTCAACTATGTCACGGTTTTCAACAGCAATGTGTTTACAAACAATTTCAGACTTCATCTTGTTTTCTGCCTTTGTCAGATCCTCCATAGCTAAACCAGTCAGTGCAACAACATCGCCCTCAATCTGCAACATTGCATTAATATTGTTAGGTATGAATAATAAGGAAGACAACTCATCATTATCAGTAAAATTTAGGTATTTTTTTATGTTACAGTCAATGCTAATGCTTTTTCTTTTTAGTTCTTGCTTTACATTTAGTATTTCACATTTGGCATAAAACACGTCCTCTTTAAGTCCGCAGAGTATGACCTCCTTTGCTGATTCATCATAGTCAATCTTCACATCTGGACACTCTTTTAATAATTTCTTCTCAAGATTATTTTTCAATATTATCTTATGCAGAACTGAGGTCAGGGGCAATTTTGTTTTTATACTTAGTTTTTTTATTTCTATGTGTCTAAGTGTATTCTCCACTAGTTTACTGAAGGTTGGTTCTACTGTAGTAAGATCATCGGAATGGCCTACAATGAAAACCTTATCTTTATCAGAATCTTGTTTGATCAAAACAGACTCGTACATGGGACTACTTAAGAAATCTTTGATGCCTTCCCAAACAACTTTATTTACGTTGTGCTCTGTGACTTTGTAGATTGTAATAATATTCAAGAATTCTCTTGTAACCTCCTCTTTCAGGTTCTTGACAAGCTTTGGTGTACTCCTAAGATCTGCAGATGTGTTGCTGGAAATACAAAGTTTTATGACTGGGTTTGCACAGTCTGAATCTGGCCATGTTACTTCACATGAGTGACCGGACATTTTTTGCTCTATGCTGTATTTTAGCTCTGCATTTTTCAGTATAAATTCCAAAATGTCTGGATTTATTGGAAACTCAAGAGGTTTAGGAGTGGTTACACAAGATCTGCCCAGTAATGGGTGATATGGATTCACAGATAGAGGTGTTTTTCCAAACAGGTGCTTCCTTGCCAGCACAGTCTTCACAACTGTAATAGAAAAACACATTTAAATATTAAATATATTCATTATTGCATCACCAGTCTTAGAAAGTTGGACATTATTTTGAGCCCAATACAATAATACATTTGCTCATATAAGTCATGGCTGAAATTCTTATCATATTCTGTTACTGCAAATAATCCAGAGTTAAAGGGACAGTAAATTCCAAATAAAATTTTCATGATTCAGGGCATTGTCATTTTAAACAACTTTAAAATTTACTTTTATCCTCAAATTTTCTTTGTTCTCTTGGTATTCTTTGTTTAAAGCTAAACCTAAGTAGGCTCATATGCTAATTTCTAAGCCATTTTAGGCTGCCTCTTATCTCAGTGCATTTTTTACAGCTAGAGGGTGCTAGTTCATGTGTGTCATATAGATACCATTGTGCTCACTCCCGTGGAGTTATTTATGAGTCAGCACTAATTATACTATTAGTTTATTATTAGTATAATAATATATTAGTTGATTATTAGTATACTTTTCAACTAAAGCTATCATGAGAATAAAGAAATTGGATAGTTAAAGTAAATTTAAAATTTGTTTAAAATCGCATGCTCTGTCTGAATCATAAAAGAAAATATTTGGATTTCCTGTCCCTTTAAAATAAAATAGTGCCATATTGATATATAAAAAATAGCCTTTTCAAATGTCAAAATGGATATTTCATTGTTACAATTCTATTCTCTAATAAATTGCTGACAATGGGGCCGATTTATCAAAGTGTCAACTTATATTATGCTGGAATTCTGCGTCAAATTAGGCGCAAAGTTGATCCGCCATAGTTTACAAAGCATCAACATCGTCAAATGTTGAAATGTATGATGTAATATATGCTCCCGCGAGATCAATCCGACGCAGATCGATGCTTGTGTTATTCGAGTGTAATACTGATCATCCGCCTTCACATTCGATTCTATTAGAGCATATTACTGATGATCCCCCATCACATTCGACTCTATTCGAGCATATTACTGATGATCCACCTTCACATTTGACTCTATTTGACCCTCTTACCAAGTTATCAAATATTCAACAGGTACGCTTGTGTTTTTTCCGATGCAGCGTACCTATCGTTCAAACCGCCACCTCTGAGACCGTGAATGCCATACAAATCAATGAGAGTCTGAAAACACAGAAAGGTTTGCAATACTTTTTCGACGAGGATACAAATAAAACAAATACTAATATATTTAAAATAGTATTTTTTTTCTAAATTATTATCTTTATAAATCATGTTTGGGAATGTTAATACACAACATGGTTCTTAAATATGGGAGTCTGAAAAAACAGAAAGGTTTGCGATACTTTGTAGATGCGGATAAAAAACTATGTTTAAAATAGTATTATCTTTCTAAATCATGTTTAGGAATGTTAATACACAACATTGTTCTTTAATACACTTTAATATACAGAAAATATAATGTTTAGACATATCAATGACCATAATCAATCACCAAACTTTTAAAGGGACAGTCAACACCAGAATGTTTGTTGTTTAAAAAGAAAGATAATCCCTTTATCACCCATTCCCCAGTTGTGCATAACCAACACTGTTATAGAAATACACTTTTTATCTCTGTGATTACCTTCTTTCTAAGCCTCTGCAAACTGCCCCCTTATTTCAGTTCTTTTGACAGACTTGCATTTTAGCCAATCAGTGCTCACTCCAGGATAACATCACGTGCATGAGCTCAATGTTATCTATATGAGATACATGAACTAATGCCCTCTAGTGGTCAAAATGCATTCAGATAAGAGGCAGTCTATAAGGTCTAAGAAATTATCATATGAAACTCCTAGAATTAGCCTTCAACTAAGAATACCAAGAGAACAAAGCAAAATTGGTGATAAAAGTAAAATGGAAAGTTGTTTAAAATTACATTCCCTATTTAAATCATGAACGTTTTTTTTTTTTGGCTTTGACTACCCCTTTAACCTTCCATGACCCTGCCATCAAAAAACAGAAAACCCCAGTCATGAATTTGTCTATACTTAAATAGCAATGTGTGGCGCAGAAGTAATTAAGTTAATTGCAGCAATTAATATGAAGCGTCCACCTGCATTTACAGCTGTTGAACTTGGCATTATAAAAGAGTGTTGAAAACAATACAGAATAGTTCAGTGCCATACTGTTTGTATTGAGAGATAGTTCTGAACAATGGAGTTTATGAACATGATTCATTTCCTAATCCTGCATCGACGCATAGCAAGACAGTTAATGATTCAAGAGGCAGAGCGTCAACAAAGACGCCTAAGAGTGCCTAGGGTTTTCCTGCCTAGAATTGGCCTCCATGCGCCCTCAGTGATAGAGAGGTGATCTGTCGATTCCAGCTCAATAGGGTTTCTATTGAGAGACTATTAGAGAAACAGATTAGGAAATGAAGGAGATTAGGAGAAATACTCAAATTTATAATTTAACCTTTATTAGGAAAATTAAAACAAAATGATTCACATACACACATAGGACGCCATGTACTAAGCATCAAAGTGACCCTTCGTCTGTATTTCCGCGTCAATATTCGCTCACGATCTGCATCTCTTATTTACCAATCCGCAATCTAATTGAAAAACCACTATTTTTCATCATCGATCGTAATTTTACGCAACTAATCGTTCCTATCCCTTTTTCCACTTACTACATGATCAATCACACGTAAATTCGCTCTAATCGGAAGTTATGAATGTTACAAGTAATACGTCCGCTACAACTTTCACTCTAACTGTGCGTGATTTGCTTCACAACCATTTAGGTAGCGAATACAATAGAAAACTATAGGGGGTATCAAACTGATGTTAGGTTGAAGTACTTAAGTGAAAGGAATAGACTACAATAGTTTCATTATTGTTTTTTGGATCACTGAATGAAGATGGAGACACTTTTACATATGTTTCTATTCAGATTGATTCAATTACGAGGAAGAAGGGCTATACAGGCACCAGTTGAAAACAATGGATTGCAAAGAAGGAGAGGAAGACGAATTAGAGTCCCTAGAGTTTTCCTTCCACGTATGGAAGCCATTTCTGATCGGGAGATTATCCAGAGATTCCGTTTGGACAGAGAAGCTATTCTGGAACTTTATAATGAAATAGCAGAATACCTGGAGCCAATGACGGCGCATTCACAAGCCATACCCGGACTATTAAAACTGTTGGCAGCCTTACACTTTTTTGCCACAGGTTCATTCCAAGCTGTGTCTAGCGTTATAATTGGCATCAGCCAGTCTGCTTTTTCGAGGCACCTAACCAAAGTCATTGATGCATTGATGGTGGTCTTTCCAAGGTACGTGTGCCTTCCATTGACTCCTGAAGATTGGCAATCTGTTAAGTCTAACTTTTATAGAATGTCCGGAATGCCCAATGTCCTTGGAGCCATCGATTGCACACATGTGGCAGTCAAACCAGCACGAGAACGTGAGGAAGTTTACCGGAACGAAAACAGTACCATTCTCTCAACGTCCAGATGGTGTGTGACCATAACATTTCGTTGGTCCTTGAGCACTCACCGTGTCACTAATTTTTCCCAAATAATCTTTTTACGGGCACCGGGGGTTTGCTTGACTCGACTACCATAAATATTATCATAGTATTCGAGTACTAGATCAACAAGTACAACATTCTGTTGATGCGAGAAGTTAGGGTTGCGAGTCTTCTTGGAAGTAGCAGAATCTCTGGAGCAAGCCATCTTCTCTAAGTAAATACCGAAAAGTAAATAAACAATATTCTAAAATGTCTGTGAAATGCACATTCTTATACATGTCAGCAGCTAAAAGTTGCCGCTTGTATGATGATTATGACACCTAGATGGTCACGTGGGTTAAAAACGAAACCAATTAGACAGTAGACTGCTTAGTAACTTTGTTCTTTCGCGCAGAGCGAAGCTTCAAAGTTATCAATAATCCGATCGTCTTCGAGACAGATTAGAAGCAAAATTTTACGGCTTGGTTTTAGTACATTCATGTAACAAAATTATATCCGCATGGTGCGAATGCCGGCGGGTTAATTTGATACGGTCTGCACGAAAATTTTGACGCCTTAGTACATGGCGCCTATAAACAACTTAAACATACAGGGAGTTTAGGGTTGAGGCTATAAATGCACTATATTGTTCTGACAAAATATATTAACAAATATATATAGGACTCCTGACCTAGGATGTCGATGTTAATCCATAGTCTGGATATATATAGTGAAATCAGGTTATTGCAAATATCTAAGGTATGGTTATACACTTGTCTGGTAAGACTCTAGGTAGAATTGGTTATAATAATAAAATTATTGCTGTTCTATTTGTGAACACAGTATCAGCCTATAGCTATAAGTGATTATATAAGCTGGGTTAATAGTTAAATTGAAAAGTACTGTCACTACAGTATCGGAAACACCTAATAATAAGGTGCAATATAATCGGCTACTGTTGCTGAGGTATTGTTGTAATATCTCTTATTGTTTGTGTAGAATTGCTATATTAAACAGCTAAATACTTTCGATGTTCAAAAGATATTCGATATATACAAAGTATCTAAATAGGAGATTCTAACAATGTGTTGTAAACTGTAACTGTAGCAGATCTTTATAAACGGATAACTGCAGGTAATCCTGTGACAGTCTTTGTATCTCTTGATTAGTGTGTTTGGGAATTCTCCTTATATAAACCACAGCTCAACTGATCCGTAGTTCTATGTAGAACCTATACAAACGCAGGATTTATTATTAACCCTCATGCGTTAGCATCCGCAGCTCCGGCGGAGTTCTACAATATGCCCCCCCAAAAGTCTTACTCATATTCCTAATCTGCTGTATGCTACACAACATTGCCATAACCATGCCGAATATAGATCTCGAGAACTTGGATGTCCCAGAGTATGATAATCATTTTGCACTGTTACAGCAAAATGATGCAAGGGGAGTCCAAGCTCAAGCTGACTATATTCAGGCAGTTTTTGACCAATAAAGGTGTAATTATTGACTGTGTTACATACCGGTATGTTTATGTTTGTAATGTTATTTTACTGTATTGCTTTTGACCAAAAGACGTTCATTTTGGATATCTTAGAATTATTGACTTTCTGTTTTTCATTATAAAGTGTTTCTTGGATTGTCAATATATTTGTTCAGATATAAATCAGCAAAATATTTTGAAATGCAAAATATATTTGTAACATGGTTTTAATCTCTCATGTTTGAAAATGTAAAAGTGACAGGATAATCAAAATTAAACCTTCATGAATCACATGCTATTTATGAATCATGAAAGAAAATATTAGGGATTCATGTCCCTTTAATACAAGTGTGTTGTTTATGCAAAACTGGTGAATAGATAATAAAGGGATTATCTATTATTTTCAACAATAAAAACTCAGGTGTAGATTGACCTTTTAATAAACAGAGCAAAGTATATCTTGCCCATGCATTGAATTTGAACAACAAACATTTAAAAAAAAAAAATGGATTATGTAAACAAAATCAAACAAACAAATAAATAAAGAAAATCATTTAATACATGATAATCTTAAAATAAGAACAAAAAACTAATATAAGCATTTTTAATCCATAATACAAAATAAAGAAGTAAATATATATTAATCAAACATATATATACAAAAAAAATGAAAAAATAAATAAAAATAATGTTCTATTGTTTGGGGAGATTGTGGAGGTGATCTCTCCCTTGCAGACCTCAAATCACACAGGGTCCCCTCGATCAAAAAAAGATTTCTATTAAAATTCTGATTGTCCTCGTCTGCCCTCCCCCTACACTCCAACTCCCTCGGCTCTATAGCTACCCTGGCTCTCCATATCAAAATCTAACCTCTCCCTATCTATTAACAATCTTTCCCTTTCTAACAATAATCTGTCCCTATCTATGAACATTCTCTCCATATCTAACTCTAATCTGTCTCTATCTTATTAAATGCCCCTCTCTAGTATCTGCCCCTGTTGCTCGACAGATAATCTCAATGCCCCATGCAACTCCTGGTGATCAGCCCTGTACTGTCTCCCCAGATTTAACATTTCCAGCATGGCTGCATCTTCAGTTATAATCAGGGGCAGGGGCAGCAGGGCCAGGAGCTACTGGGGCAGGAGCATCAGGGGCAGCTGGGGCACCAGGGCCAGGGGCAGCAGGGACAACATCAGCTGGATCTGATGTTCCCTGGGAGCTTTCCAGCTCCTGGGATTCCTGAGACAGGATCTCTCCCAGGAACATCTCCTTCTCGTCCAGACTTGCTGTTATCTCCCCGAGACAAATGTGAGCTCCTCTGATATGCGCTTTGCACGTTCTGTATCTACAGAAAAGGTAAAATAAAAATATTATAACCACAAGTAATTTCAAGTGAAAGATTAAAGGCATATGAAAGTTAAAATTAAACTTGCAGCATTCAGATAGAGAATGTAAATTTAAGACACGTTTAATAACAATTTAAAATCATTTCTAATGTTAATTTGAAGGCATTTCTAGGTTTCTTTTTAAAGTTATAGAAAAGTCATAGTTTAACGTGCATGATTCAGATAGGGAATGTTATTTTAATACACTTTAGAATAAACTTCTATTTTCTATTGTGCTTTGTTCTCTTGTTATGTCCTTTTGGAATATAAATATGCACATATACTACAATAGTGGGAGCTATTTGCTGGTTGTTGCCTGCACACATTTGTCTCTTGTGATTGTCTAACTATCGCCTAGATTTAGAGTTTTGCGTTAGAAGGGGTGGTTTAGCTACGCATGTCTTCCCCCCCCCGCACGTTTTAAACAACGCTGGTATTGAGAGTTCTCTG
Source organism: Bombina bombina (assembly GCF_027579735.1). NCBI lineage: Eukaryota > Metazoa > Chordata > Amphibia > Anura > Bombinatoridae > Bombina > Bombina bombina. The sequence goes on along the minus strand of NC_069499.1, from coordinate 291,409,049 downwards.
AAGGGCTGCATTAGGCTCCAAAAAGGGAGCATAGAGCATAATTTACTGCCACTTCAACCCTCAATACCAGCGTTGCTTACGGACGCGGCCAGCTTCAAAAACGTGCTTGTGCACGATATCCCCATAGGAAACAATGGGGCAGTTTGAGCTGAAAAAAAAGCCTACAAAAAAGCAGCGTTCAGCTCCTAACGCAGCCCCATTGTTTCCTATGGGGAAACACTTCCTAAGTCTGCACCTAACACCCTAATATGAACCCAGAGTCTAAACACCCCTAACCTTACACTTATTAACCCCTAATCTGCCGCCCCCGCTATCGCTGACCACTGCATATTATTATTAACCCCTAATCTGCCGCTCCGGACACCGCCGCAACCTACATTATAGCTATGAACCCCTAATCTGCTGCCCCTAACACCGCCAACACCTATATTATATTTATTACCCCCTAATCTGCCCCCCCCCCCCAACGTCGCCGCTACCTTACCTACACTTCTTAATCCCTAATCTGCCGACCGGACCTCGCCGCCACTATAATAAATGTATTAATCCCTAAACCGCCTCACTCCCGTCTCAAAAACCCTATAATAAATAGTATTAACCCCTAATCTGCCCTCCCTAACATCGCCGACACCTAACTTCAAGTATTAATCCCTAATCTGCCGACCGGACCTTGCCGCTACTCTAATAAATGTATTAACCCCTAAAGCTAAGTCTAACCCTAACACCCCCCTAAGTTAAATATATTTTTTATCTAACAAAATAAATTAACTCTTATTAAATAAATTAATCCTATTTAAAGCTAAATACTTACCTGTAAAATAAACCCTAATATAGCTACAATATAAATAATAATTATATTGTAGCTATTTTAGGATTTATATTTATTTTACAGGCAACTTTGTATTTATTTTAACTAGGTACAATAGCTATTAAATAGTTAATAACTATTTAATAGCTACCTAGTTAAAATAATTACAAAATTACCTGTAAAATAAATCCTAACCTAAGTTACAATTAAACCTAACACTACACTATCAATAAATTAATTAACTAAACTATCTACAATTATCTACAATTAAATCAACTAAACTAAATTACAAAAAAACAAACACTAAATTACAAAAAATAAAAAAAGATTACAAGAATTTTAAGCTAATTACACCTACTCTAAGCCCCCTAAAAAAATAACAAAGCCCCCCAAAATAAAAAAATGCCCTACCCTATTATAAAATAAAAATGTAACAGCTATTTTACCTTACCAGCCCTTAAAAGGGCCTTTTGCTGGGCATGCCCCAAAGAAAACAGCTCTTTTGCATTTAAATAAACATACAATACACCCCCCCAACATTACAACCCACATACCCCTAATCTAACCCACACACCCCTTAAAAAACCTAACACTAAGCCCCTGAAGATCTCCCTACCTTATCTTCACTGATCCGTCCAGAAGAGGGTCCGAAGTCTTCATCCTATCCGGCAATAAGAGGTCCAGAAGAGGCTCCGAAGTCTTTATCCTATCCGGCAAGAAGAGGACATCTGGACCGGTAGACATCTTCATCCAGGCGGCATCTTCTATCTTCTTCCATCCGGCGCGGAGCGGAACCATCTTGAAGCAGCCGACGCGGATCTATCCTCTTCTTCCAGCGACTCCCGACGAATGAAGGTTCCTTTAAGTGACGTCATCCAAGATGGCGTCCCTCGAATTCTGATTGGCTGATAGGATTCTATCAGCCAATCAGAATTAAGGTAGGAAAAATCTGATTGGCTGATTGAATCAGCCAATCAGATTCAAGTTCAATCGGATTGGCTGATCCAATCAGCCAATCAGATTGAGCTTGCATTCTATTGGCTGATCGGAACCTTCATTCGGCGGGAGTCGCCGGAAGAAGAGGATGGATCCGCGTCGGCTGCTTCAAGATGGTCCCGCTCCGCGCCGGATGGAAGAAGATAGAAGATGCCGCCTGGATGAAGATGTCTACCGGTCCAGATGTCCTCTTCTTGCCGGATAGGATGAAGACTTCAGAGCCTCTTCTGGACCTCTTCTTGCCGGATAGGATGAAGACTTCAGACCCTCTTCTGGACGGATCGGTGATACCCGGCGTGGTGAAGATAAGGTAGGGAGATCTTCAGGGGCTTAGTGTTAGGTTTTTTAAAGGGGGTTTGGGTTAGATTAGGGGTATGTGGGTGGTGGGTTGTAATGTTGGGGGGGTATTGTATGTTTATTTAAATGCAAAAGAGCTGTTTTCTTTGGGGCATGCCCCGCAAAAGGCCCTTTTAAGGGCTGGTAAGGTAAAAGAGCTGTTAAATTTTTATTTTAGAATAGGGTAGGGCATTTTTTTATTTTGGGGGGCTTTGTTATTTTTTTAGGGGGCTTAGAGTAGGTGTAATTAGCTTAAAATTCTTGTCATCTTTTTTTATTTTTTGTAATTTAGTGTTTGTTTTTTGTAATTTAGTTTAGTTGATTTAATTGTAGATAATTGTAGATGGTTTAGTTAATTAATTTATTGATAGTGTAGTGTTAGGTTTAATTGTAACTTAGGTTAGGATTTTTTTTTTACAGTTAATTTTGTAATTATTTTAACTAGGTAGCTATTATATAGTAAATAACTATTTAATAGCTATTGTACCTAGTTAAAATAAATACAAAGTTGCCTGTAAAATAAATATAAATCCTAAAATAGCTACAATATAATTATTATTTATATTGTAGCTATATTAGGGTTTATTTTACAGGTAAGTATTTAGCTTTAAATAGGATTAATATATTTAATAAGAGTTAATTTATTTCGTTAGATAAAAATTATATTTAACTTAGGGGGTGTTAGTGTTAGGGTTAGACTTAGCTTTAGGGGTTAATACATTTATTATAGTAGCGGCTAGGTCCGGGTCGGCAGATTAGGGGTTAATACTTGAAGTTAGGTGTCGGCGATGTTAGAGAGGGCAGATTAGGGGTTAATACTATTTATTATAGGGTTTTTGAGGCGGGAGTGAGGTGTTTTAGGGGTTAATACATTTATTATAGTGGCGTCGAGATCCGGTCGGCAGATTAGGGGTTAATAAGTGTAGGTAGGTAGCGGCGACATTGGGGGGCAGATTAGGGGGTAATAAATATAATATAGGGGTCGGCGATGTTGGGGCAGCAGATTAGGGGTACATAGGGATAATGTATGTGGTGGCTGTGTGCGGTCGGCAGATTAGGGGTTAAAAATTTTTATAATAGTGGCGGCGATGTGGGGGGACCTCGGTTTAGGGGTGCATAGGTAGTTTATGGGTGTTAGTGTACTTTAGAGCACAGTAGTTAAGAGCTTTATGAACCGGCTTCAGCCCATAAAGCTCTTAACTCCTGACTTTTTTCTGCGGCTGGAGTCTTGTCGTTAGAGTTCTAACGCTCACTTCAGCCAAGACTCTAAATACCGGCGTTAGAAAGATCCCATTGAAAAGATAGGATACGCAAATGACGTAGGGGGATCTGCGGTATGGAAAAGTCGCAGCTGGAAAGTGAGCGTTAGACTCTTACCTACAAGACTCTAAATACCAGCAGGCGGCCAAAACCAGCGTTAGGACGCCCTAATGTTGGTTTGGACGGCTAACGCAGAACTCTAAATCTAGGCGTAAATGTGCACAGCTAGCTGCCAGTATTACAATGCTTTCCCTTCAGAAAATGATAAAAAAGATCATTAAAAGGATATGAAACTCAAAATATTTATTTCATGATTTCGGAAGAACATACAATTTTAAAAACGTTCAAGCTTACTTCTATTATCAGATTATCTTTATTCTCTTGGTATCATTTTTTGAAGGAGCAGCAATGCACTACTGGCTTCTAACTGAACACATGGGTGAGCAAATAGCAATCGGTATATACATGTATTCACCAATAAGCAGCTAGAAACAGTCAGCCAGATTACGAGTTGTGCGTTACGAGTGAAAAAGCAGTGTTATGGCTCCTAAAGCTGCTTTTTCTCTAACGCCGGTATTACGAGTCTTGTAGGTAAAGGTGTACTGCACACCTTTTATCAAGTCACGCAACATCAGTACCGCACTTTAAAAGAAGTCCTTTTTCAATAACTGTAAGTGGATCATCGGGGTTAGTGTTAGGTTTTTTTAAGGTTTTTTTTGGGTGTTTTTTTTTTAGGTTAAGGTTTGGGCTTATCATAAAAGAGCTGATTGCCCTTTTCGGGGCATAGCAATAGAGCTGAATGCCCTTTTAAGAGCAATGCCCATCCAAATGCCCTTTTCAGGACAATGGTTATTTTAGGTTTATTTAGGTAGGTTTTTATTTGGGGGGGTTGCTTGGTTGGGTGGTGGGTTTTACTGTTGGGGGGTTGTTTGTATTTTTTTTACAGGTAAAAGAGCTGGGGTGTGATCCGATATATGGCGCAGGTTTCGGCGCAAGCATGGAAACCTGCGCCGCCCGTAATTTCACCTTGCACATCGGGGTATTACATATAAGGCACCGGCATTTCCTAAGTGCCGTAAGTCTGAAAAACTAGCAATGTCCAGAAATAAGCGTAAGTGCAAATTTCTGGAGTCGCCAGTGACTTACAGCACTTTAGAAACTGCCGGCGCCTAAGAAAACTAACTAAAATTTTAAATTTCCCGTAACTGTATAACACGCCTCCCAAAAATAAGCTCGACACGTATATCCCTCTATCCCCAATCCCCCTCTCACTCCTAATAATAAATGTATGAACCCCTAGACCGACAACCCCCCACAACGCAATAAGCCTAATTATTAACCCCTAAACCGCCATAGCCGACACCACAAGTCACCTATTAAAGTATTAACCCCTAAACTGCCATAGCCCACAAAGCAAGTCACCTATTAAAGTATTAACCCCTAAACCGCCATAGCCCACACCGCAAGTCACCTATTAAAGTATTAACCCCTAAACCGCCATAGTCCACAATGCAAGTCACCTATTAAAGTATTAACCCCTAAACCGCCATAGCCCACACCGCAAGTCACCTCTTTAAGCTAGAATTACAGAAAAAAAGTTAAGATTATAGAAAATAATAAATTACAAAATTTTAAACTAATTACACATAATCCCTATGAAAATAAAAAAAAACACCCAAAATAAGAACACCCCCTAATCTAACAAACTACAAGTAGCCCTTAAAAGGGCTTTTTGCAGGGCATTGCCCCAAGGTAATCAGCTCTTTTGCAAAATAAATACACAACCCCTCCAACAGTAACCCCCCCCACCCACCAAACCCCCTCCAAAATAAAACTAACACTAAAAACCCTAAACTACCCATTGCCCTGAAAAGGGCATTTGTTGGGCATTGCCAGCTCTTTTGCTGCCCACCCTATCTAAATAAAATAAACCCCCCCAAAAAAACTTTAAAAAACCTAAGTCTAACCCCCAAGTGTTCTTTACCTGTCCTGAAGACCGGCGGAGAAGGTCCTGTTCCAGACGGTGAAGTCTTCTTCCAAGCGGCGACCTCTTCTTCTTCCAGGAACCAGCCGGCGCGGAGCGGAGGAGTTGAAGACCGATGACCGCGGAGCTGAAGACCGGCGACTCTGGAACTGAAGACCGGCGACTCTGGAACTGAAGACCGGCGACCGCGGAGCCATGGAGCGTGGAGGATCCTCCATACGATCTCCGCCGTACACTGAATAGGAGTTCAAGGTACGCGATTAAAAATGTCGTCCCTTGAATTCCTATTGGCTGATTTGAGCCTTCAAATTTAAATCCGCCAATCGGATGAGAGCTACTGAAATCATCCAGGCGACAAGAAGTCTTCATCCAGGCGGACTCTTCGATCTTCATCCAGCCGGCGCGGAGCGGGTCCATCCTGAAGACATCCGGTGCAGAGCATCCTTTGCATTTTATCTTTGGGACAATGCCCCACAAAAGGCCCTTTTAAGGGCTATTGGTAGTTTATTGTAGGCTAGGGTTTTTTTATTTTGGGTGGGCTTTTTTATTTTGATAGGGCTATTAGATTAGGTGTAATTCTTTTTTATTTTTGATAATTTGTTTATTATTTTTCGTAATTTAGTGTTTGTTTTTTTGTAATTTAGTATTTTTTATTTTTTGTAATTAGATACTTTTTGTAATTTTTAGAGTAGTGCTAGGATTTTTTTAATGTATAGTTTAGTTTTATTTAATTGGTAGTTAGTTTATTTTTAGTTTAATAATTATAATAGTTTAATTGTTTTAATATAAAGTTAGGGGGTCGTTAGGTTTAGGGTTAATAGTTTATTTTAGTATATTTTGTTGTGGGGGCTTTCGGGTTTAGGGGTTAATAGTTTATTTTAGTATATTTCGGGGGGGGCGGACGGCAGATTAGGGGCTAATAATTTTTAAATAGTGTTTGCGATGCGGGAGGGCAGCGGTTTAGGGGTTAATAGGTTTATTATAGTGGGGACGATGTTGGGGAGCGGCGGAATAGGGGTTAATACATTTTAATAGTGGCGGCGATGTCCGGAGCGGTAGATTAGGGGTTAATAAATTTATTATAGTGGCGGCGATGCGGGAGGGCCTCGGTTTAGGGGTTAATAGGTACTTTATGGGAGTTAGTGTACTTTTTAAAACTTTAGTTATCAGTTTTATGTTACAGCTTTGTAGCGTAAAACTCATAACTGCTGAATTCAGACGGCGTTACAGATCTTGTCGGTATAGGGTGTACCGCTCGCTTTTTGGCCTCCCAGGAAAACTTGTAATACCAGCGCTATGGGAGTCCCATTGAAAAACGTAATTTTTAGGAGTGCGGTACTGAAGTTGTGTTACAGGCTAAAAGGCTTGCGGTACATCTATATCGACAAGACTCGTAATACCAGCATTGCTGTTTTAATGCTGAAAATACCATTCATTTCAGCGTTAAAAGATGAACGCTCAAACTCATAATCTAGTTGATTGCTCCTCTCACTAATCTCCAAATCTTCATTTACATGTATGTTGGCATGACAGACAACTCTCAATTTGTTTTGTTTTATAAAGGTATATAAAAGTATTGACTAACCATTAAACAGACTTGCATAACCAATCATTTTATATTAATAATGTTTTTTAAATTGTTTAAATACAGATATATATCTGCGATAAAGGGGATGTTTGCAGAGGTTAAGCTACTAGTCAATCACAGATTATATCACAGATCAATGTAATTTAACAGTGTTGTTTAATACTGTGATATTCTTGAGTTAGACTATTTAAATATTATGGCATTGACTGTCCCTTTAAGTGAGCACAGTTAGAACATTAATGTTTTTTTCATGATTTTGTTACCTGTGGAGCATATAGAAGAGGTCGGAGGTGGTCTCAAATCCCTTTGCACTTTCACTAAAATAAAAAAGGTATATGAAATTAAAGTTGAAAGTTAAAAATCAAATTTAAATCATAATATTAATAGCATTTTAATTAAACAAAATATTACATTAACAGACATACTGTTATTGGCTGCTGCTTCAGGGGTGCTGCACATAATGTCAGGCAGTGTTGCTGCTGAGGAGAAGCTGTAGCTGGATTCGGTCCGGATAATGAGCGGTAATGCCTGTGTGGCAGCAGCAACACTAGTAGATGCTGTAAAACATATAGGTTTAAAAGAGAAAAATAAAGATTAGTGCATAAAATAATTTTAAGAAATGAAAAGGCCTAAACATTATTTAAACTCCAAATTATTTGCGACATGATTAAAGCATGTAATACAAGTGTAATTACCTGCCAACTCATCAGTATCATGTCCGGCCTCGTCCAGACCTTGCGCCATATTCGCACCCAACTTCTCCATAAGCAGATTCTCGTATGACGAGAGCTCTGCGTCATAAGCAGTGCCACCACCTGTACCATGTGGAGACTTTTTCTCCCTCGCCAGCTTGGCCTTCAAGATCCTCTTGATGTCTGAGAATCTTTTCTGACAGTGCTCAACCAATTTCATATGAACTCCCTCGGCAGAAACATTGTTGGCTATTGCTCTCCAGATTTCTTAGGAGCTGAACTCTGCTTTTTTGCAGGTGTTTTTTTTCAGCCGGCTCAGCCCCCTTGATTTCTATGGGGAAATCGTGCACGAGCACGTTTAGCCAGCTCACCGCTCACTTAAGCAGCGCTGGTATTGAGGTGAGATGTGGAGCAAAATTTTGCTCTACGCTCACTTTTCTGCGGCTAACGCTGGGTTGCAGAAAACCTGTAATATCAGTGTTGTCTGTAGGTGAGCGGTAAGCAGAAACTGCTCGTTAGCACAGCACGGCTTACCGACAAAAATGTCCCATATTCCTCATCCTAACAATGATTTGTGTTTGTGCTTCATCTTTGACAGCTGACCAAGAATCCATTCTGAAGAATCCTGCTCCTGCCGTCTTGCCAGCACTGGCAGAGTATGATGTGGTTGTCATCCGATGTAAGAAATTATAATATTATGTTTTAACACTTGTATCTTGATAATGAATTTGTAGACCATATTTTATTTTGTGTTATTTAACAATGATGTGTATAATATAGGCCTTTCACATATTCCTCATCCTAACAATGTTTTGTGTTTGTGCTTCCTCCCTGACAGCTGACCAAGAATCCATTCCGGAGGATCCTGCTCCTGCCGTCTCGCCAGCACTGGGTGAAGATGAGGTGGCTGTAGGAGAATGTAAGAAAATATCACAGTTTTAACACTTGTATCTTGATAATGAATTGGAAGAACATATTTTATTTTGTGATTTTATAGATGCCGATCAGGAACCAAGACTGACCCCTTTCTGCCACAAATGTTTGCCCAACTGGCTTAGGGGCTCCAAAATATTGTACCCACCATTACAGATATACAAGAGGCACAACAACAATTTATTAATAAAAAAATAATAATTTTAAAATAAATAATTATTTAATCAAAATAATAGTGTAGCTGTATTCCTTTAAGTATTATCTTGAAGGGACATGATAAACCAAATATATGTTGAATGATGTATAAATAGCATGCAATCTTTTTAATTTTGTTTCTTTTAAAATATATTTGCTTTGACTTCATTCTTTTGCTGTCCTTTGATGAAGAGCATGTAAATGTAAATAATATATGTAGCTGCTGCTTGATGGCAGCACATAGATTACTTATGTGACTGGCTTGCACATGTGCATTGCTATTTCTACTAAAAAGGATATCTGAGGAATACTTAGGAGTCAATGTATTAAAGTCTGGCGGACATCGCTGAATGCGGACACCATACGCTATTCATATTCAGCATTGCACAAGCAGCTCTAGTCAACTGCTTGTACAATACCGCCCCCTGCAGATTCACGGAAAATCGGGCGCTAGCAGGGGGGTGTCAATCAGCCCGATCGTATAGGATCGGGCGGATTGCTGTACGCAGCCTCAGAGGTTGCGTATGAGTTAAGGAGCAGCGGTCTATAGACTGCTGCTTCTTAACTCCTGGCTTGCGCAGAAACAGGGTGACATGGCCCAATTCGGGCAATAATAAACTGACCCCTAAAAGTAAAAAGGTTTAATGTTGCTTGAGATGAAATTACACATATGAGTTTGATGTCCCTTTTAGCTCAAAACTAACATTTAAAATGTAAATATTAAATGACTAATGCTTCACATTACATGTTATATTTTCAATTATTATTGGTCTGAATAATTATATATTTGCAATATCTAAAAATAGTTGTATGAATAAATACAGAGATATGAAAGACAACATTGCTTTTTTTCAACATTAAAATATTGAGGGACATGTAAATATGTTAGAAAAATACAAGTATATGCAAAGATATATGTACAATGGTATAAATAAATTGTGAATAAGAAGATTAAATGTATTCATTTGATAGATATTCAGGGTATATCCGCGACATCGTTGATTCTTATTTATCAACAGTCCAATGCTAATCGCGCCGGACTTGACGCACGTGTTTTTGACAGACCTGCTGATAAATAAAGCAGTCGAATATAGATTTGCGGCAGCGATGTCTGGCGAGCGTATTGATTGACGCTTTGATAAATCAGCCCCAATGGGTATATTTAGGTTTAGAGCTCTCCTGCTCACTGAGAAATATGCTTTCCTCCAAACCCCTATATCAACTCCTTTTAGATTATATTTGATATTATATTACATGTATTTCAAAAACTTACTGACATATAGAAAAACATGCAAAATATATTATCCATTGTTGACTCTCTAAAATCCTGCTGCCCTAGGCACAAGCTTAGTTACCCATGGTCAAAATACACTCATGGTTACTGACCCAAATTTACTATGTGTAACCTCGACTTAGCAGAACACCACTAAAAATTAGGGGCGATGTGCTACTGTCGCTCCTAGTCGTCTCAATGCACAAATACACTGGAAAATCTTGTAATATATGGATAATGATGGGGTTTTCATAAATGTTAAAATGGCTTAACAATTGACAACCATATGGAAAGGCCATACAATGCCCTTAGTTTAGTTAAGTTTTACAAAGTTAAGTTAATCGTGTTTCCATGTTCCATGATCCATTCTTTATTCATATGCATTATTATATTCTGAAGTTTAGAATAGAATAACGCATATGAATAAAGAATGGTTCCGAAAAAAATAAAGGATCCGAAAAAACGATTAAATTTAACATAACTAATTTGCCGGCAATTGCCAAAACAAAATTATCTAAAACCGCCGCTGCCACCCACCTCGCGGACACTAAATAAAGCTATTAACCCCTAAACCGCCGCCCCCCACATTGCAAACACTAACTAAACCTATGAACACCTAAACCGCACACCCCACATTGCCAACACTAACTAAACCACTAATAAAGCTATTAACATCTAAACCGCCGTTACCCCAACATTGCCAACACTAACTAAACCTATTAACCGCTAAACCGCACCCCCCACATCGCCAACACTATCTAAACTTATTAACCCCTAAACTGCACCCCCCACATCGCCAACACTATCTAAACCTATTAACCCCTAAATCACACACCCCCACATCGCCAACACTAACTAAACCTATTAACCTCTAAACCGCAGTTCCCCGACATCGCCGACACTAACTAAACCAATTAACCCCTAAACCGCCATCTCCCACATCGCAACAACCTAAATAAAACCTATTAACCCCTAAACCACAGTTCCCAAACATCGCCAACACTAATGAAACCTATTAACCTCTAAACCGCAGTTCCACAACATTGCCGACACTAACTAAACCTATTAACTCCTAAACCGCCAGCCCCCACGTCGCAACAACCTAAATTGGCAAAAAATGATTAAATTTAACATAACTAATTTGCCGGCAATTGCCAAAACAAAATTATCTAAAACCGCCGCTGCCACCCACATCGCGGACACTAAATAAAGCTATTAACCCCTAAACCGCCGCCCCCCACATTGCAAACACTAACTAAACCTATGAACCCCTAAACCGCACCCCCCACATCGCCAACACTAACTAAACCGCTAATAAAGCTATTAACATCTAAACTGCCGTTCCCCCGACATTGCCAACACTAACTAAACCTATTAACCCCTAAACCGCACCCCCCACATCGCCAACACTATCTAAACTTATTAACCCCTAAACTGCACCCCCCACATCGCCAACACTATCTAAACCTATTAACCCCTAAACCACACCCCCCCACATTGCCAACACTAACTAAACCTATTAACCCCTAAACCGCAGTTCCCCGACATCACTGACACTAACTAAACCAATTAACCCCTAAACCGCCATCTCCCACATCGCAACAACCTAAATAAAACCTATTAACCCCTAAACCACAGTTCCCAAACATCGCCAACACTAATGAAACCTATTAACCCCTAAACCGCAGTTCTCCAACATTGCTGACACTAACTAAACCTATTAACTCCTAAACCGCCAGCCCCCACGTCGCAACAACCTAAATAAAACTATATTAATCCCTAAGTCTAACACCCTCTAACTTTAACATAATTAAAATAGACCTAAATTAAAGTTACAATTATTAAAGGACCAGTAAAAACAGTAGATTTGCATAATAAACAAATGCAAGATAACAAAACAATACAATAGTATTTACTCTGAATTTCAAATAAGTAGTAGATTTTTCAAAGTTATGTCTATTTCCACTCCCCCTGTACCATGTGATAGCAATCAGCCAATCACAAATGCATATACATATAGTCTGTGAATTCCTGCACATGCTCAGTAGGAGCTGGTGACTCAAAAGTGAAAATATAAAGGACTGCACATTTTTTTTTAATGGAAATAAATTGGAAAGTTGTTTAAAATGACATGCTGTATCTGAATCATGAAAATCATGAAAATCTAATTTAAACTGAGTGTCCCTTTAACTAACTACCTATTTAAAAATAAATACAAACTTACCTGTGAAATAAAAATAAAACCTAAGCTACCTACAATATAACTATTTACTAACTACCTAGTTAAAATAAATACAAACTTACCTGTGACATAAAAATAAAACCTAAGCTTACACTAATAAAACATACATTACTAAAAAAATAAAAAATTACTAAAAAATGAAAACTACAATTACAAAAAATAATAAACACTAAAATTAAAAAAAATTAAAAAATAACAGATTACGAATTTTGCGTTATGAGTGGCTCGGTAATAACTTGTAAGGTTTGCAAAAAAACGGCATTTGTGGGCAATATGACAGCGTTGAGCTCCCTACCGCACACAAATACCAGTGCTGCTTTGAGCTGCTTTTACGTGCTCGTGCATAGACATCAATGGGGAGAGCCGGCTAAAAAAAGCCTAACACCTGCAATAACGGAGCATAAAGCTCCGTAACGCAGCCCCATTGATTCCTATGGGGAAAGAAAATGTATGTTTAAACCTAACACCCTAACATAAACCCAGAGTCTAAACACCCCTAATCTGCCACCCCCAACATCGCCGACACCTACATTACACTTATTAACCCCAAATCTGCTGCCCCCGACATCGCCGCCAGCTACATACACTTATTAACCCCTAAACTTCCGCCCCCAATGTCGCCGCCGCCACTATAAAGTTATTAACCCCTAAACCTCTGGCCTCCCACATCACTAACATTAAATAAATATATTAACCCCTAAACCTAAGTCTAACCCTAACACCCCTAACTTTAATATAATTAAAATAAATCTAAATAAAAATTACTATTATTACCTAAATAATTCTTATTTAAGACTAAATACTTACCTGTAAAATAAACCCTAAGCTAGCTACAATATAACTAATAGTTACATTGTATCTATCTTAAGTTTTATTTTACAGGTAAGTTTGTATTTATTTTAACTAGGTAGACTAGTTAGTAAAAAATTATTAAAATAAAAACCTACCTAAAAAACCTAAGCTCCCCATTGCCCTGAAAAGGGCATTTGGATTGGCATTGCCCTTAAAAGGGCATTTAGCTCTTTTACGGTGCCCAATGTCCCTCATCTAAAAATAAAACCCATCCAATAAACCCTTAAAAACACTAACCCCCAAAGATCCACTTACAGTTTTTGAAGACATCCATCCTCATCCAGCCGGGAGAAGTCTTCATCCAAGCGGCAAGAAGTCCTCAACGAAGCTAGGAGAAGTCTTCATCCAATAGGATTTTTACCCTTTAATACCGATTTGCTGATAGAATTCTATCAGCCAATCAGAATTCAAGAGACGCCATCTTGGATGACGTCATTTAAAGGAAGCTTCATTCTTCAATAGCCAGCGAAAAAAAGAGTGTGCTCCGCATGTCTTGAAGATGGAACCGCTCCGCGTCGGAAGAATGAAGATAGAAGATGTCATCTGGATGAAGACTTCTGCCCGCCTGGAGGACGACTTCTTGCCACTTGGATGAAAACTTCTTCCAGCTCGTTGAGGACTTCTTGCCGCTTGGATGAAGACTTCTCCCGGCTGGATGAAGATGGATGTCCAGTCTTCAAAAACTGTAAGTGGATCTTTGGGGGTTAGTGTTAGGCTTTTTAAGGGTTTATTGGGTGGGTTTTATTTTTAGATTAGGGACTTTGGGCACCGTAAAAGAGCTAAATGCCCTTTTAAGGGCAATGTCTATCCAAATGCCCCTTTCAGGGCAATGGGGAGCTTTGGTTTTTTAGGTAGGTTTTTATTTGGGGGGGTTGGTTGTGTGGGTGCTGGGTTTTACTGTTACGGGGTTGTTTTTACAGGTAAAAGAGCTGATTTCTTTGGGGCAAAAGGCCCTTTTAAGGGCTATTGGCAGTTTAGTGTAAGCTAGGTTTTTTTTATTTTGGTGGGGGGGGGGGGGCTTTTTATTTTGATAGGGCTATTAGATTATGTGTAATTAGTTTAAATATTTGATAATTTCTTTTTTATTTTGTGTAATTTAGTGTTTATTATTTTTTGTAATTTAGATAAATGTTTTTTTTTGTAATTTAATTTATTTAATTTTAGTGTAATGTTAGGTTTTTTTATTTTACAGGTAACTTTGTATTTATTTTAACTAGGCAGTTAGTAAATAGTTAATAACTATTTACTAACTAGTCTACCTAGTTAAAATAAATACAAACTTACCTGTGAAATAAAAATAAAACATAAGATAGATACAATGTAACTATTAGGTATATTGTAGCTAGCTTAGGTTTTATTTTACAGGTAAGTATTTATTTAGTTTTAAATAGGAATTATTTAGGTATTAATTGTAATTTTGTTTTGGAATTATTTTAATTATATTAAAGTTAGTGGGTGTTAGGGTTAGGGTTACGTTAGGGTTAGGGTTAGACTTAGGGTTAGGTTTAGGGGTTAATAACTTTAGTATAGTGGTGGCGACATTGGGTGCAGCAGATTAGGGGTTAATAAGTGTAGTTAGCTGGCGGCGATTTTTGGGGCAGCAGATTAGGGTTTCATAACAGTAATGTTGGTTGCGGCAATGTTAGGGACAGCAGATTAGGGGTTAATAAGTGTATGTAAGTGGCGACGACATTGGGGGCAGCAGATAGGGGGTTAATAATATTTAACTAGTGTTTGTGATGCGGGAATACAGCGGTTTAGGGGTTAATATTTTTATTATAGTGGCGGCGATGTCCAGAGTGGCAGATTAGGGGTTAATACATTTATTTTAGTGTTTGGTATGCGGGAGGGCCTCAGTTTAGGGGTTAATAGGTAGATTATGGGTGTTAGTGTACTTTGTAACACTTTAGGTGGCGGTACAGATCTTATAGGCTGTACCGCTCACTTTTTAGCCGGACAGGCAAACTCGTAATTCCGGCGCTGTGGAAGTCCCATTGAAAAAGGACTTTTTAACCCTGAATTTGTGGCCTTTTTTCGAAGGGTATTTGATGTTCCGGCTCGCTCCTCCTCTGCTGCTAAACAACTCATGTCCATTCAGCAAGGTACAAGATCTGTTGCTTAGTATGCTATTGAGTTCCGTACGCTTTCTTTCATTGGCTCTCTGATGCGATTAAAGACAAAGTTGCTGCCAGAGATTTACCAGAGGATCTCGAGGCATTGGTGTCTTTTTTTATCCTAATTGACATCAGACTCAGAGAGAGGCCCTCTTTCAAGGAGTGCTTGCGGAAGCCTCCTGTTCCGTTGTCTCCTACGTGTTCGTTCCCACCCATGCCTCCCTCTCCTCCCATGCCTCCTGCTGAGCTGATACAGTTGGGATTCACGCGTCTCTCCGTGGCGGAGAGGGCTTTAGGAGGAAGGAGGGGCTCTGCCTTTATTGTGGGTTACAGGGCCACCTTTTGAAGTCTTGTCCTACATGGCCGGGAAACGCTCACACCTAAGGTCCTGTCGGGGGCAGACCTTGGGTGGTTTATCCTCGTCCCCGGAACTGCTTAAGGAGAAACCTTTGGTCATGGTTGTCCTTTTCTGGGTGGACTCCTCCATAGTCACCCAGGCTCTTGTTGACTCCGGTGCTGCGGGCTATTTCATTGACAGTGCTTTTGTATCAAAGCACTCCATTCCTGTTTTGCCTCGGTCCATTCCGCTTGTTATTGAGGCCATTGATGGCAGGCCCCTTCAGCCTGCACTCGTTACTCACGAGACTGCTCCGTTGTCCATGGCTGTTGGGGCTCTCCATTTTGAAACCCTACAGTTCCAGGTGATAAACTCTCAGCATTTTCTGGTTGTTCTGTGTTATCCCTGGCTCCAAAAGCACAATCCCAGTCTCAACTGGCGCAGGTCCGAAATTTTGTTGTGGTCCCCGCAATGTATTTTCACTTGTCTTCAGAAACCAGTTAAAGTCTTGTGCACTTCTTCAGTATCTCAATTGCCAGAGGAGTACCGAGAGTTCCTAGACGTTTTTGACAAGGTGCGTGCCAGTACATTGCCTCCTTACCGGTCTTACGACTGTGCCATAGACCTGAAACCCGGAGCCATTCCTCCTCGGGGCCGGGTTTACCCACTATCTGTTGCAGAGAATTGTGCTATGGAGGAGTATGTTGCCGATGCTCTGTCGCGGGGGATCATCCGCAAATCCTGCTCTCCTGCAGGGGCTGGCTTTTTCCTTGAAAAGAAAAAGGGTGGCAAGTTAAGACCATGCATCGATTATAGGGGTCTTAATCATCTTACCATTAAGAATGCTTACCCTATTCCGCTCATTACGGAACTCTTTGACCACCTCAAGGGAGCTACGGTCTTTACTAAACTTGATTTGAGAGGAGCGTACAATCTCGTTAGGATCAAGGAGGGCCACGAATGGAAAATGGCGTTTAACACCAGGAGCGGGCATTATGAGTATCTTGTAATGCCCTTTGGCCTATGTAATGCTCCTGCTGTTTTCCAGGAATTTATTAATGGTGTCCTACGAGATATGTTGCAACAGTGTGTTGTGGTGTACTTAGATGACATCCTCATACACTCATCCACACTTGAGACTCATCATTCTGATGTTACACAGGTTCTTCAGAGACTACGTGAGAACTGCCTGTTTTGTAAACTCGAGAAATGTGAGTTCTATCAGACTCAAATAACCTTCCTAGGTTATGTTATCTCTGTTGCAGGGTTCTCCATGGATCCTGACAAGTTATCTGCAGTTCTGCAGTGGCCTCGCCCAGTTGGTCTTCGGTCTATTCAACGTTTTTTGGGGTTCGCCAATTACTATAGAAAATTTATTAAAAACTTTTCTTCCTTGGTCAAACCTATCACAGACATGACCCGTAAAGAGAATGATCCACTCCATTGGTCACCTACTGCCATAAAGGCCTTTGATAGTCTTAAGACTGCCTTTGCTGTCGCTCCAGTTCTGGCTCATCCTAACCCTGTCCTGGCTTTCGTTCTTGAGGTCAATGCATCTGAGACTGGAGTAGGTACCCTCTTGTCTCAACGTCCTATACCTGATGGTTCCTTGCATCCGTGTGGTTTCTTCTCTGAGAAATTGTCTCCAGAGGAGTGCAATTATGAAATTGGCGACAGGGAATTACTGGCCATAATTTTGACACTCAAGGAATGGAGGCATCTTCTCGAGGGTACTAGCGTGCCAGTGCTCATTCTTACTGACCACAAGAATTTAACTTATTTATCTGAAGCAAAACGTTTGTCGCCCCGACATGCCAGATGGGCGCTATTTTTGTCACGGTTTTTTTTTGTGGTCTCCTACCTGCCTGGTAGTAAGAATGTTAGGGCTGATACCTTCTCTAGACAATTTTCGCCTGTCCAAGGAGGAATCTGTACCTACTCCTGTTATACCTCCTGACCATATTTTAGCTACCATACGAACTAATTTGACTTCTCCCTTGGGAGAGGAGATCCTGGCTGCACAAACCAATGCACCTCCTGAGAAACCTAGTGGTAAGAGTTTTGTTCCTGAGAATATTCGAATTAAACTTTTGCACACTTACCACTATCCTAAAGCCGCAGGTCACCCAGGCAAGAACCAAATGATTTGGTCGGTCACTCGACAATTCTGGTGGCCAGGTCTTCGTTCTGATGTTGCTGCGTATGTGGCCTCCTGCTCAGTTTGTGCACAGAATAAGACTCCTCAACGTCATCCTGTGGGTCTTCTTCAATTGCTATTGCTAATGGTGAGCGTCCTTGGACACATCTTTCCATGGACTTCATTATCGAGCTCCTTGTTTCCAATGGCAATACTGTTATCATTATGGTGGTTGACCGTTTTTCTAAAATGTCCCATTGCATTCCCTTGATGAAGTGGCCTACCGCTTAGGAGCTTGCTTCAATTTTTGCCTGGGAGGTCTTCCATTTACATGGGTTACCCAAGGCGATAGTGTCGGACCGGGGTAGCCAGTTTGTCTCCAAATTTTGGCATTCCTTTTGTGCTCAAATGGGGATCCAGCTTTTCTTCTCCTCGGCATATCACCCTCAATCCAATGGGGCTGTGGAACGTTCTAATCAAGCTCTGGAACAGTTCCTCCATTGCTATGTCTAAGATCACCACAATAATTGGTCTGAACTGTTACCTTGGGCAGAGTTTGCTCGTAATAATGCTTCCTCCAAGTTAAATCCCATTCATGGCGAATTATGGGTTTCAACCATCCTTGTTGCCCGATTCATTCATGTCTCAGGGTATTCCGGCTTTGGAGGAGCATCTCCGGCAACTCCGTTCCACTTGGGTGCAGATTCAGGATTGCCTTCATTGTTCTATGCAGCGCCAAAAGTTCCAGGCTGATCTTTTGCTCTAGAAAACACTGAATGATAACATGAGGGGTAAAAGAGAGACGAACCCTAATCTGAGGGCACCACAGCCTATAAAACCTTTCTCCCAAAAGCTGCTTCAGCCGAAGCAAAAATGTCAAATTTGTAGAATTTTTAAAAAGTATGTAAGAAGGACCAGGTAGCCGCCTTACAAATCTGATCCATAGATGCCTCATTCTTGAAGGCCCAAGAGGAAGCCACCACTCTAGTGGAATGAGCCGTGATCCTCTGAGGAGGCTTAAGTCCTGTTGACTCATAAGATAAGCGCATAACACTCTTCAACCAAAATGATAAGGAAGTTGAAGAAGCCTTCAGACCCTTACGCTTCCCAGAGTAGATAACAAACAAAAAATACGTTTGTCTAAAATTCTTAGTAGCTTGAAGATAAAACTTCAAAGCTCGAACAACATCCAGATTATGCCGTAACCGTTCTTTCGAAGAAGGATTAAGACACAAGGAAGGAACCACAATCTCCTGATTGATGTTACGATCAGACACCACCTTAGGAAGAAAACTCAAGCGGGTACGAAGGACAACTTTATCAGAGTGAAACACTAGATAGGGAGGCTCACATTGCAAGGCAGCCATTTCAGAAACTCAGCGTGCCGATGCAATCACCAATCAAAAAATAACCTTCCAAGACAACATTTAATGTCAAGAGAATGCATAGGCAAAAACTTGCAAAAACTTAAGAACAAGATTCAAACTCCAAGGTGGAGCATTAGATCTAAACACAGGTCTTATCCTGATCAGAGCCTTAACGAAGGATTGCACATCAGGAAGCTCAGCAAGCCTCCTGTGCAGCAAAACAGAAAGGGCAGAAATTTTTCCCCTCAAGGAACTGGGAGAAAGACCCTTCTCCAGACCCTCCTGGAGAAAAGAAAGAATCCTGGCACCTTATGGTAGATACGACAAGCAACAGGCTTACGAGCCAAAATGAGAGTGTCAATAACCCTCTCAGAGAACCCTCTCTTGGCTAAGACTAAGCCTTCAATCTCCACGCAGTTAGCCTCAGAGAATCTAGATTTTGATGAACAAAGGGACCCTATTCCAGCAGATCCCTTTGACAAGGTAACCTCCATGGAGGAGATGAAGACATCCCCACCAGGTTCGCAAACCACGTCCTTCACGGCTACAATGGAGCAATCAGTATCACTGATGTTTGCTTCTGCTTGATGCGGACTATTACACAAGGGAGAAGTGGTAACGGTGGAAAAATGGAAATTAGATTGAACCTCCAAGGCACTGCTAATGCATCTGTTAGCTCCACCTGAGGATTCCTAGACCACAACTCATATCTGGGTAGCTTGGAATTGAGCTGGGGGGCCATCAGATTTCTCTCCGGTGTCCCCCATCTCGGGATGGAGAGACCATTCCCCCGGATGAAAGGATTGTCTGCTGAGAAAATCCGCTTCCCAGTTTTCCACACCCGGAATGTGGATCACTGACAATGAACAGTTGTGGGCCTCCACCCACTCCAGAATCTGATATACATTCCTCATGGCTAGGGAGCTTCTCGTATCCCCCTGATGGTTGATGTAAGCCACCGAGGTTATGTTGTCTGATTGGAATCTGATAAACCGGGAGGAACCCAGAAGAGGCCAAGCCTTCAGAGCATTAAATATTGCCCAAAGTTCTAGAATGTTGATCGGGAGGGAGGATTACTCTCGAGTCCACAGGCCCTGTGCCTTCTTGGCACCCCATCCTGATAGAATAGCGTCTGTAGTCATAATCTCCCAGGATAGTCTCAAGAAGGATGTCCCTTGGGACCGGTGATCTGGACAGAGCCATCAGGAGAGCGATTCTCTCGACCGGTTGTCCAGAGAAATCTGTTGAGACAGATACGAATAATCGTCAGTCACAGCTGTAGTGTTCTGAGATGGAATCTGGCAAAGGGAATGATGTCCATGCTAACCGATCACAATCACCGCCATACACCAAGCCACAGAGGGCCTTAAAGAGGTCTGGAGGGCAAGACAAGCTGAAGTTAGCTTGCAAAGTCTCTGTAAGAAATATCCCCATGGATATGGAGTCTACTATAGTACCCAGGAATTCCACCCTGGTACTGGGAACAAGAGAACTCTTTTCAAAGTTTATCTTCCATCCATGAGATCGAAGAAGAAGCAGAAGAGATTCAGAATGGTCTGATGCCAGATGACAAGATGGTGCTTGAACTAGAATATCATCTAGGTATGGATCTACTGCTATACCTCTGGTTCTGGCCACTGCCAGCAGAGCGCCTAGAACCTTTGTAAAAACTCTTGGAGCAGTAGCTAGACCAAACTGGTCCAGGAATGCAAACCTTAGGAACTTGAAGTGTTCCTTGTGTATTGGAACGTGAAGGTAAGCATCCTTCAGATCTATCGTGGTCGTGAACTGTCCTTCCTGAACTAAGGGAAGGATGGACCTTAGTGCCACAGACACTGCCGTTTGTAACTGTTCAGTAAAGTCTGGCAGTAAAAGAGCCGCTCCAGATGGAGGATTAGGAGTGCTACGGGAAGCTGCATGTAAGAACAAGAAGGAGACCAATGGCACTACTAATTAAAGTGTAATTCAACTCTGCATTGCCCAATAATATGAGTGAACTATGTCACTAAATTTGGTAGCGGGATAGGGAGGTGCTATGTAGTGATTTACATTTAACAAAACCATTCAATAGAGGCAAAGAAGCCCACAGTTGAAAAAAGACTACATGTGCAGCACTCAAGGGGTTAATGTAGTTGTTATAGTCCAAAATAGGTTACTTTACATGTGTCAGACAACAAGAGGTGATTGCTTGAGTCTTGGATGGACAGTTACAACTCGTAGAAAATTAAAATATAACTTTAATTATAAACACACAATAAAATAGGAAAATACCAAGTTAAAAACACACTAAGGAGCTTATCCTGGTTAAAGTAACAGGTATTACCAAATATAGCTGTATGAGGCTGCTATGATAAATAGAGTGGATTCAGGAGAGTGGCTGCAGATACAGAATTTTGCCAAATTATAACAATATACCATAACTCATCAGGGAAAAAAAATCCCATAAGGAATGGCCTTGTAGATATTCTTATTCTTATTATAATTGGGTATCTAGTGTAATAATCTGCAGTTAATCAATACACTCTCTAGCATCCAGAAAGAACACTTAGAGGAAGAAATTTAGTAGGCTTAAAGCCAAGTACAACATTAGTATTGTTTGCTAATGTGCTGTGGTTTACCAATTATAGTACTGTGTAGTGTACTGATATACTGTTATTCACAAATTGTAGTAGCTAGTATTGGCTTAATGGTAGGTAAAGAGAATATAAGCTAGTATCAGTGGCGGCAATACATTAGAATTGTATTAGTGTTACATGGAAGTCACAATCACTGATAACGTATTTCGAGCTGCTTATAAGCAATAACTGTCAATATAGTTATTGCTGCAACGTCCAAGCTGTACTATTTATATTAGGTGCTAGTAAGTATATATTACTATGTTAAACAGTAGTAAATAAAATAAAATATAAAATAAAATAAAATATAAAATATAAAACAAAAAAAAGTCCTTAGAATCCAACAAGATGGCAACACTCTGTTAAAAGGATGGTCAGTCCCTAGTGGAGTGTAATCTGGAGAGAAGAAGACACAGAGGTGCCAATATGGCCTAGTAACGTCTGTACAGAGAGTAATCAACACAATTAAATGGGTACTCACAAGGATGAAGCACCCAATGGTGTCAATGATACAGACTAGATCAATAGCAGTGGTCCAGCTCACTGTGTGCCAGAGATTAAAGTACCCAGTAAGGGGTTCAGCAGGCGAGATGTCCGTTCCTGTAGTTAAAAGACACATCCACCATAGGCTAGCACAGTGTAGACAGGCGAAGGAGATACTTAATGGTTACACTTACAATGTGTGGCACACCTCCAGGTGCAATAGTAGCAGGCTGGTACCTCTCAGTCGCCCAGTAGACTGTGTATTCACGTGATCAGGATCCACTACCCACAACACTATAAATAAAGTCCCAAGCAGCAGCAAGTGTATCATAAAAACAGTATTTTATTTAAAACAAAGCAGCCTCCAAAGGGCTGTTTCCTCAGGCTATACAGTTTCACTGTGGCGGACGATTGATCGCATGAAGAGGACCTCCACATCATACCAATGGACCTCCGTCTGGACCTCCGCCTCCAAGCATCTACTGCTCCACCTCCGCTGGATGAAGATGGAGCTGCCTGGATGAAGATGGAGCCGGTGGGATGAAGATCTATCGCCGGACTTCAACAACTGTGAGTACCAATTTTGGGGTTAGTGTTAGTTTTTTTTTTTGTTTTTTTGGGGTGTTTTTTTTTAGATTAGGGTTTTAGGCAGAAAAAGAGCTGAATGGGGGGTGGGGTTGTGTAATGATAGGGGGTGTTTGTTTGTTTTTATTTGTTTGCAAAAGAGCTGTTTAACTTTAGGGCAATGCCCTACAAAAGGCCCTTTTAAGGGCCCTTGGTAGTTTATGATAGATTAAGCTTTTTTTATTTTATGGTGGTTTTTTTTTTAAATGGGGTATTAGAATAGGAATTGTTTTTTATTATTTTGGATAATTTTGTTTCCTATTTTTTGTAATTGTAGTTTTAATTTTTTTTTGTAATGTTAGGTTTTTTATTTTTGTAATGTTAGGTTTTTCATTTTTGTAATGTTAGGTTTTATTAGTGTAAGCTTAGGTTTTATTTTTATTTCACAGGTAAGTTTGTATTTATTTTAACTAGGTAGTAGGTAAATAGTTATATTGTAGCTAGCTTAGGTTTATTTTTATTTCACAGCTAAGTTTGTATTTATTTTTAAATAGATAGTTAGTTAATAATTGTAACATTTAAGTGTCAGTAAACCTAAAATATAATGTTATATAATTCTGCACATAGTGCAGAATTATACAACATTATATTAGTGCTATCGTTATTAAACCTTATTTTAGGGGAAAATAAGGTTTAATAAGGATAACACTAATATAATGTTATATAATTCTGCACTATGTGCAGAATTATATAACATTATATTTTAGGTTTACTGTCCCTTTAATTTAGGTCTATTTTAATTATGTTAAAGTTAGGGGTGTTAGATTTAAGGGTTAATATAGTTTAATTTAGGTTGTTGCAATATGGGGGCCGGTGGTTTAGGGGTTACTAGGTTTAGTTAGTGTCGGCGATGTTTGGGAACTGCGGTTTAGGGGTTAATAGATTTAGTTAGTGATTTAGTTAGTGTCTGTTAGTGTCGGGGAACTGCGGTTTAGATTAGATTAGAACAATGAAAATTTCCAAATATGAATAATGATTTCGAAAATTCGGAAACTGATTTATTCATTTTCAGGATTTTTTAGGATTTTCCGATTTGGAGATTCGGATGCATTCAAATCTCCGAATCGGCCAAAATTCGTCCGAAAAAGAAATCTACTACTCATTTGAAGTTCAGACTAAGTGCCATTACATTGTCTTTTTTCACATAAATGTTATATTACATGAAGGAATATGTGGTGTTAGTGATGAAATAGGTGATGTTATCTGAATGTCAGCAACAAAACCTTGGCACACACATTTTAAATAGAGATTATTGTCTATTTGTTTGTTTTTTTAAATACAGGTATCACTATCTTTCATTGCACAGATGTCATCACACATTCACATGATTGACAATAGTATATAGAACTAGGCATACAAATGGGCATCACTTGGAGTACTAAAATCCCGGAGGTGTCTTCTATCTTCATTCTATTGGCTGATTTTAACAGCAAATAGGATTTCAGTAGTTCTCATCCTATTGGCTGATTTTAATTTCGAGAATCAAATCAGCCAATAGGAATACAAGGGACGCCATTTTGAAAAGGCTCCCTTGCATTGAAGATCCAGTGTATGGCAGTTACCATATGAAGAAGACGTTCTGCGCTGGATGTCTACAAGGATGAATCTGCTCAGTGCCGCCAGGATGAAGATAGAAGACACTGCTGGGATGAAGATAGAATATGCCACCTTGATGAAGATAGAAGATGCCGTCTGGATGAAGACTTCTCGTCGCCTGGATGAAGACTTCTCGTTGCCACTGTGAGTGGATCTTCGGGGGATAGTGTTAGGTTTTTTTAACTTTTTTGGGGTGTTTTTTGGGGGGGGGGCTTTATGTAAAAGAGCTGAATGCCCTTTTCAGGGCAATGGGAAGCTTAGGTGTTTTTTAGAGTTAGGTTTTTTCATTTTGGGGGTTGATTGTGTAG
This sequence comes from Bombina bombina, assembly GCF_027579735.1. Lineage (NCBI taxonomy): Eukaryota > Metazoa > Chordata > Amphibia > Anura > Bombinatoridae > Bombina > Bombina bombina. The sequence goes on along the minus strand of NC_069499.1, from coordinate 291,384,309 downwards.
TGGGTTTTACTGTTGGGGTGTCTTTGTATTTTTTTACATGTAAAATTTCTTTAGAGCAGTGCCCTACAAAAGGCCCTTTTAATAGGCTATTGGTAGTTTATTGTAGGCTAGGGGGTGTTTTTATTTTGGGGGGCTTTTTTATTTTTTATAGGGATATTAGATTAGGTGTTATTGTTTTTATTTTTGATAATTTTGTTTGTTATTTTTCGTATTTTAGTGTTTTTTTATTTTTCGTAATTTAGTATTTTTTATTTTTTGTAATTTTAAACAAATTGTTTTAGTAGTGTTAGTTTTTTTATTTTGTAATTTAGTTTTTTTAATTGGTAGTTATTTTAATTTTAGTATAATAGTTATATTAGGTTAATTGTTAGTTTAAACTTAGTTTTTTTTTTAATTTCACAGGTAAGTTTTTATTTATTTTAAGATAGGGATAATGTAATTTTAATTTAAAGTTAGGGGGTGATAGGTTTAGGGGTTAATAAGTTTATTTAGTAGTGGCGATGTGGGGGAGCTGGCGGTTTATGGGTTAATAGGTTTAATTAGTGGTGGCGGTGTCTGGAGTGGCAGATTATTGGTTATTAACTTTATTTAGGTGTCAACAATGTTATGGGGTGTTTAGACTTGGGGCTAATGTTAGGTTGTTAGGTTTAAACGTAACTTTTTTCCCCCATAGAGATCAATGGGGTTGCGTTACAGCGATCGCCATTCTGCACTTCAGGTGTTAGTTTTTTTTCTAACACTCTCTCTGAATTGATATCTATGGGGAAAGTATGCACCAGCACGTCAAATCAGCCCATGGATTTTGTGCGGTATGAAGCTTATTACCACCATATCGCACACACAAGGAGGTTTTTCAGAAACTTGTAATGGCAGCGTTATGGAGGGTAAAATAAACCCAACTTTTGTTGCGTTCATTTCGCACTCTCTATAGTGCAAAACTTGTAATCTAGGCGATTGAGATTTTTGTAAAAATCATATGCATAATCTAATACAGTAAAGAAAAATTTACTATATTTTTATTGTATATTCAAAATGTATTGGATTTTTTTTTACTTTTGCTGAAGCATGTACATCATGATTTTATTTAATGTATTGCTACTGACTATAGAATACAGATAAATGTATTTATAATTCCATCTTAAAATGTTATAGGTTTATAACTCGAAATTTTACATTACCTTGCTGATCTTTGAAAGTAACAATGGCTGCATTCTCTTCAGGTATTAGTTCAACTTCCTGCACTTGCCCACCTCCATACGTTGGACTCTCAAAGTACAAAATAAGATAATCTTCTATTGTGTTGAGGGGTAAATTATCTACCCTAACACTTTTAGACTTTTCAAGTGTCTTTGCTGATAGTTTTAGGCTTATAACTCTGGGGTTGCAGGAGAATGATTCAAGGAAAGTCAGTAAATCTGAAGAGAGAAACATATAATAGTTAATGAAGTGATCATAAATCAAAAGCAAAACTGATAATGCATGATGCATTTTTATTTTATTTATTTGTTTTTTATTAACCAGTTTTCATACATATACATTGAAACAGAATAATGCACATATATAGGACATTCCATTAATAGTACATTACATTGTTCCACTGGTTATCGTTTAGAAACAAAAATAACAGGTATATAGATAGATGAAGTCATGTCATATGAGTTGCGTTTCATTGGGTCTCTAAAAAGTCCATGTATAAAGTTGCAGTCCAAAATCCAACATTGAGGCCAATCATGAAATTACATGTAGAATAATTGGTTTATCAACATTAACATTAAAGAAAGAAGTTATAATCTCCCTAAATGTAGAATTCTAAATTCAAATTTTTAAGGTACACTCCCAACCAGTCGAAAGGACTTCCGGTGGGCGGAGCTACAGACCGGCAGCACAGTGAAAGAGCTCTGCAGAATACGCTCCATTAATGCATAAAATTGCTGCCGGTCTCGACTTCCCACACACACCATCCTTGTTGGGCTAGCATCTGGATAGTAGCCCCAACTGCTCCCATAGTGTGAAGGGCCGATTATCGCCCTTGCCCCTGGAAGGGACAGAAGTGCGCAACAGAGCGCAAGTCACGGGCGCCATCTTGGACTGAGGCCCACGCTACACCCGCACTAGTATCGGCTGTCTCCTGGCTGATGCAGAGATTTCCCCGCCGCAGCTGAATAAGAGAGAGGAGTGAGTACAGGCCGTTTGGCTGCATTACCAAGTGTACTTTCCTTTTTTCACACACACGCAGCTTGAATAAAAAACCATAAACATAAAGGGGAAAGAAAGCAAGGTATGAGGCTATACATGGGACTATTTAACTCTGACACCTGCAGCTGAACTTGCCTGGTATGCACCGATAGTGACTTACACTGAATGCGGGGTCACTGGGTCCAATTGATACACCCTGACTGCACAGCTCATTACAGAAGAAGCACTTTACAATTATTGGGGCTGAGTGGCACAGCATTTACTGTGGGTCCATATAATTTGTGTGCACTGGGGCTTTGGCCTTATTCTGATGTAGAGACTCACTCTTTACCCAGCTGCAATCTCTCTTTTTATATACATATCTCAAACTGGGCACTTATTCTACAGAGGCTGAAGTGTAACAACAAAATAGGAGGAAAACTGCTGTTTATGCAGCATTTATGTTTAGATCACTAGGTGGTGGTTTGTTCCTTTTCCATTGCTGATTCAGAGGCTGATACTGCCATCTAGAGGGCTTTCACACTCATAACAAGAAATCTTTCCTTATACTGCAAGCAATTTAGTGCAAGTTTTGCATGAAGCTAGATCAATACTTCAAACCTATATCAAACCCACTAGTGGACAGGATGACATCCAGACACAAGCAGTCAGATAAGAAGAGGCCTGCTACAGAATCACATATTGAATCTCCACCCTCTCCTAAATCCTCACACGTAATTACATCAGACTCCTCTGCTCTCCTTCAGGAACTCAAGTCATTCTTTCTACCGAAGATGGAGTCCCTCCAAGCTGGGGTGGATACACTGACTAGTGAAATAAGGCAATTCTCTACTAGGATTTCCCAGGTAGAACAGCGGGTTTCAGATGTAGAGGATAGGCAAAATTCAACCTCCACTTCAGTAAGGCAATTACTCCGACAAAACCAAATATTGCAAGACAAGGTGGATGATCTTGAAAATCGGAGCCGGAGAAATAATCTCAGAGTGGTTGGAGTTCCAGAAACAGTAAAGAATAAAGATTTGCTTGAATTTACCGCTTTAACAATCCGCAAGCTGCTGAAAATGAATCCGGATCACTTGCCTCTAGACATAGAGCGAGCCCATCGCATAGGCCCAGATAGAGGCCTTGAGACTTTAAATTCCCGCCCACGCCAAGTAATATATAAATGCCTCAACTACCAAGAGAAACTCGCTTTACTACGAGCGTATAGGGCTCACTCGGGAGATTTGATCTTTGAGGGAAAGAAAATATTGATTTTCCAGGACTTTTCTGCAGAGGTCACCAAACTCAGGAAGGATTTTGCTCCACTGTGCTCCCGTCTCTACAAGGAGGGGAGGCAGGCTTCCCTGCTGTATCCTGCTAAATTGAGGCTGCAAACGCCTGCTGGCCCCAAGTTTTTCAATACCCCCAAGGACCTGCAAGAGTATCTCGACAAGGATGGTCAACAGGATGTACGCTGAACACAGAAGATTCCCCTTTTTCAATTTTCTCCAAGCCTTCTATTGTATAATGGAAGGCTGGGTTGCTGCACCATCTCCCTTGGTGGGGAGAGCTTCCGGGAGTGATTTCAGAACTTCTGGACTGCCTGGACAGTCCACATGTGAGAGGCAGCTGCTCCTAGTGACTGCGCTATGGGAGCCTATGTACTCTCCTGCCTTTCTGCCCAGGAAGGCCAAAGTTATGGACATTGGAAAGTTAATGGTTTGGTTTCTTAGTGTTTTTCTGTTTTGTGTTAAAAGTTATGTTTTACATGCATACATGACGTTGATGATTCATGCTTTGTGTTTCCTGTGTTCGACACTAATGCCCTCTACCCACAATGGGGGAGGAGAGGCGTCTCTCCTTCTTCCAAGCCTTAGAATTGAGCCACCCGTGGAACACCCTCTTCCAACATAGCTGGTGAACTCCCCTTCCCTTGTTTAGACTCACATTCACTTGGTACCCGGTGTGTGAGGGCTTCGCAATATGCCAAAAAACTGATAAGAGGGCCTGTCATTCCTTTACTGCTCACTATGGTAAAACTCCCATGCTGTGCTCCCTGCTGTATTTTAATGCCCAGAGGTCCCCGTACACATGGCCCTTTAGATACCATAGTCTGTAAGACCTTGATATTAGATCACAATGTCTCTATTTTTCAGACATAACCCTCCTGGCAGAATAGACCTCTACTTCCCATTAGCAACCTCTGAGAAGTGGATATGGAAAACAGCTCATGCCATGTTGATAGACTATATTTGCCTGAAAGTTTCTCTGTTATTACATTAACTCATATGGGTGTCTATGCAAATGTTAAGAATAGTTTTGTTAACCGCCTCACGTGCTGCCAAGGTACAACTATAATAAGGCAGAGACCTCGTCCCTTCTTTCAAGCTAGTGAGATATACATGAGTAGGGATGTAAGGTGTTTATTGTGTGTGGTTGATGTGTCCTTAAAACCTGTATTATGTGATGTATTAATGCCTGTGTGTCTTTACCCTCAGCAACAGATGTACCTCCACTTTGGGGGGCCCCCACACCAAGTAATCTTTGACACATGGAATCCTTGTGGTGTGACTGGTCGGCTCTATACCTTCTGGCCTAACTGTGAGTACAACTCCCTGGCACACACTGACAGTGCACTGTCCCCACATCACACTTTCCCCTACACTTCATATTACTTATACCTTAGCTCAATAGCCCGCCTGCTCCTGAGGAAGAGCCTTGTATTGGCGATGCCTGGTGGAACATTCCATATCCAATTTAGATGACGGCGCAACGTTATAACATAGTCTCCTGGAATGTTGGAGGAATCACATCCCCAGCTAAAAGGAGCAAGATACTCCACTACCTTAACTCAATCCACACAGACATTGCATTGTTACAGGAGACTCATTTGACGCAGGAAAAACATGACAAGCTGAAGGTTAGATGGGTGGGACAAGTTATAAATACGCCAACGACAGGCAGGAAGAGGGGGGTGGCGATCCTGGTCAGGAAGGGGTTATCAATAATGTTTACAGATACATATATAGATGTACATCATCACCAACTTACATATATTTTCAAAAATCTATGTACTATGTAATGTTTACGGGCCTAATAATCTTTCTCCCCACTTCTGGTCCCAGATACAAACACATTTGACCAAACGTAATGACTTTCAAATCCTCATGGGAGGGGACTTTAACATGGCCCAACTATCCCCACTGGATAGATTTTTAGAGCCCTCACACTCCTACACTGTGAAACTAAGCTCTCAAAGACAGAAAAGTGAAACCAAAATTATTTTACGTCTCAAGGGAGGACTAGGACTAGTTGATCTATGGAGAATGCGTAACCCGGAAGTTAGAGACTATACCTGCGTGTCTAAATCACACCACACCCTGTCCAGTATCGATGATTTCCTCACATCTCCTGGCCTCACCACTATCATACCTTCAAGTAGGATACATCCCATCACGATATCAGATCATGCCCCCATCTCACTGGTGCTCAATTTTACTCCCCCTGAGGACCTACGCAAAACATGGAGGTTTCCTTCTTATCTGCACAGGAACTCATCCGGGGGTGGAGGGGTCTCCCCCTCTCCCTCCAGGGTAGAATTCATTTGCTGAAAATGGTAATTCTGCCAAAAATCTTGTACCCTTTACAAATGCTCCCTTTGTTGCTTCACAACAGGGACATACAGGTTATCTCTTCTACTTTTGCCTCTTTTGTGTGGAATCAAGGGAAGCACAGGATCAATATAACCAAACTTTCTATGCCACTGGAGGCGGGGGGCCTTCGGTTCCCAAACATTCAGTGGTACAATTGGGCAACGCTAACTAAACTAGTTCTTGGTTGGTTGACTGGATCTGAATATTTTAGCCACGCTGTGGAGTCGGACGGTGTAGCACCGTTGAACCTGGCTTATCTCCCGCACTCTACCTTGCCTGCTTTGCCCCATCACATTTCTCAGAACATACTGTTTAGAGACCCGCTGAGGGCGTGGCACAAGCTATGTCGTTTCTGGAACATAGACCATAAAGTGACCAGATACCTACCTATACAGGGAAACCCTAGGTTTATACCCGGTTTCACCACTCGAGCCTTTCAGAGATGGAAGGCCTCTGGCCTAACCTCTATCGTGCATGTCATCAATCCTAGCATGCTTCAGGTTCTCCCCTTTCAAGAGCTAAGAGAAACCTATGCTGTCCCTTCTGACACCATGTTTGCGAATTTTCAGTGTAGGCACTTTGTTAGGGCTCTCATTTCAGATAGCCAGCTCACAAACACAAATTCTAGCATAGATAGATTAATCCGCATAACAAAACAGGGATCACACTCCATAACTCGCATATATAACGAAAATACAAATCATTTGGAGCAGTCTGTACTACAAACAATACACTCCCAACCAGTCTATTAGGTTTTACTGATTTGTTTATTTACAGATCAATATATCATTTAGTTCCAAACTATAAAGAAAGAAGGATACCGGAGCCAGGATGCCAGTGCAAACGTTGGTTTATTCAGGTAGGAGACAACAGGTAGACAACCCTCCTTCTATCTGACGCATTTCACGCATGCGTACATGCGCTTCATCAGAGATAGTTACCTGATACTCCAGGTGAGCCTAAGTACTGTGTGTTGGCCAATAGGAGGTCGGTGCTCGCCTATTTGGGGAGAAGATAGGCTCAAAAGGAGTATACAGGTGCTATGATATCTAACTTGATGGCATAATAGAAATTACATTTTTCTAAACATATAACAATATGCATATTGTTGTTACAAACTATCGGCTAGATTACGAGTTTTGCGGTAAGAACTGCTCGGTGCTAACTTGCAAGTTATTGCCACCGTTCACCTCCATATAGCGCTGCTATTACAGGTTTACAAAAACCCGGCGTTAGCAGGCAATAAGTGAGCGTAGAGCAAAATCGAGCTCCATACCGCACTCCAATACCAGCGCTGCTGTGAGCTGGCTTTACGTGCTCATGCACGATTTCCCCATAGACATCAATGGGGAGAGCCAGCTAAAAAAAAGCCTAACACCTGCAATAAAGGAGCGTAAAGCTCCGTAACACAACCCTATTGATTCCTATGGGGAAATAAAAACTTTTTTTACACCTAACACCTAACCCAGTCTAAACACCCCTAATCTGCCGCCCCCGACATCATTGACACCTACATTACACTTATAAACCCCTAATCTGCTGCCCCCAACATCGCTGCCACCTATCTACACTTATTAACCCCTAATCTGCAGCCCCCAATGTCGCCACCACCTACCTACACTTATTATCCCCTAATCTGCCGTCCCCCGACATCGCTGCCACCTACCTACACTTATTGACCCCTAATCTGCCATCCCCCCACATCGCTGCCACCTACATTAGTTATTAACGCCTAATCTGCCACACCCAACGTGGTCGCCACTATACTAAAGTTATTAACCCCTAACCCTAACACCCCCTTACTTTAATGTAATTTAAAAAAAATAGAAATAAAACCTATTAATAGCTAATTCCTATTTAAAACTAAATACTTACCTATAAAATAAACCCTAAGCTAGCTACAATATAACATTACAGTTACATTGTATCTATCTTAGGTTTTATTTTTATTTCACAGCTAAGTTTGTATTTATTTTAACTAGGTAGACTATTTAGTAAATAGTTATTAACTATTTACTAGCTACCTAGTTAAAATAAATACAAATTTACCTGTAAAATAAAACCTAACCTGTCTTACACTAACACCTAACCTTACACTACAATTAAATAAATGATATTAATTAAATACAATTAACTAAATTACAAAAACAAACAAACACTAAATTACACAAAATAAAAAAAGAAATTATCAAATATTTAAACTAATTACACCTAATCTATTTGCCCTATCAAAATAAAAAAGCCCCCCCCCACCACAGTTTTTGAAGACCTGACATCCATCCTCAATGAAGCAGCAGAAGTCTTCATCCAAGTGGGCCAAAGTCTTCATCCAACCGGGCAGAAGTCTTCATCCAGACGGCATCTTCTATCTTCATCCATCCGGCGCGGAGCATCTCCATCTTCAAGACATCCGGCATGTAGCATCCTCTTCTTCTCGAATGAAGGTTCCTTTTAAGTGACGTCATCCAAGATAGTGTCCCTTGAATTCTGATTGACTGATAGAATTCTATCAGCCAATCAGAATTAAAGGTAAAAAAAATACTATTGGCTGATGAAGCTCAATCCTATTGGCTGATTGCATCAGACAATAGGATTTTTTCACCTTTAATTCCGATTGGCTGATAGAATTCTTTCAGCCAATCGGAATTCAAGGGACACCATCTTGGATGACGTTACTTAAAGGAACCTTCATTCGAGAAGAGCAGTCGGAAGAAGAGGATGCTCTGTGCCGGATGTCTTGAAGATGCACCCGCTCCGCGCCGGATGGATGAAGATAGAAGATGCCGTCTGGATGAAAACTTCTGCTTGGTTGGATGAAGACTTCCGCCCGGTTGGATGAAGACTTCGGCCCGCTTGGATGAAGACTTCTGCCGGCTTCACTGAGGACTTCTGCCGCTTCGTTAAGGATGGATGTCGGGTCTTCAAAAACTGTAAGTGGATCTTCGGGGGTTAGTGTTAGGTTTTTTAAGGGTTTATTGGGTGGGTTTTATTTTTAGCTTAAAGTTTGGGCTGAAAAGGAGACAAATGTCCTTTTAAGGGCAATGTCCATCCAAATGCCCTTTTCAGGGCAATGGGGAGCTTAGGTTTTTAGGTAGGGTTTTTATTTGGGGGGTTTGGTTGTGTGGGTGGTGGGTTTTACTGTTGGGGGTGTTTGTATTTTTTTTTACAGGTAAAAGAGCTGATTTCTTTGGGGCAATGCTCCGCAAAAGGCCCTTTTAAGGGCTATTGGCAGTTTAGTTTAGGCTAGGGGTTTTTTATTTTGGGGGGGGGGGCTTTTTTATTTGTATAGGGCTATTAGATTAGGTGTAATTAGTTAAAATATTTGATAATTTATTTTTTATTTTGTGTAATTTAGTGTTTTTTTTTGTAATTTAGTTAATTGCATTTAATAAATGTAATTTATTTAATTGTAGTGTAAGGTTAGGTTTTAGTGTAACTCGGGTTAGGTTTTATTTTACAGGTAAATTTGTATTTATTTTAGCTAGGTAGCTAGTAAATAGTTAATAACTATTTACTAACAAGTCTACCGAGTTAAAGTAAATACAAACTTAGTTGTGAAATAAAAATAAAACCTAAGCTAGCTACAATATAACTATTAGTTATATTGTAGCAAGCTTAGGGTTTATTTTATAGATAAGTATTTAGTTTTAAATAGGAATTATTTAGGTATTAATTGTAATTTTAATTTAGATTTATTTTAATTATATTAAAGTTAGTGGGTGTTAGAGTTAGAGTTAGACTTAGGGTTAGGGGTTTATAACTTTAGAATAGTTGCAGCAATTTTGGGGGTGGCAAATTAGGGGTCAATAACAGTAATGTAGGTTGCGGCGATGTTAGGGGCAGCAGATTAAGGGTTAATAATATTTAACTAGTGTTTGCAATGCGGGAGTACGGTGGATTAGGGGTTAATATGTTTATTATAGTGGTGGCGATGTCCGGAGCGGCAGATTAGGGGTTAATAATTTTATTTTAGTGTTTGCGATGCGGGAGGGCCTCGGTTTAGGGGTTAATAGGTAGTTTATGGGTGTTAGTGTACTTTTTAGCACTTTAGTTATGAGTTTTATGTTACGGCGTTGTAGCATAAAACCCATAACTACTGACTTTCAGTTTACGGTATGGATCTTGTAGTTTTTGGCCTCCCAGGCAAACTCGTAATACCAGCCCCATGGAAGTGCCATTGAAAAAGGACTTTTGGAGGGGGGCAGAGCCTACAGCTGTAGCGGCAGGACGTATCTTGTGGTTCTATTATAGAGCTTTATGTGATATTTTATTGTTTTCCAGCGAAAAAAATATATATAATTCTATGATTAGAGACCAGCAGACTGCTATAGGATTCAAGAAATTGATAATCCTGGGGGAAACTTCCAGGTTTGACATCTCTGCCTATGCTCTACAGTTAGGCCATGCGGCTGTTGCATCCCTATGGTGTCTGGCAGTTTGTAGAGCTGGGGCTATCGCATATTCCCCCCCTAGGAGACTGGGGTTACGAGCAGTACTACTTACTGCTACTACTGCAAATCATTACAAAGAAGAGCATTTCTACTATAAAAGTCTACACCTCCCCCACCTCTAGATAGGAACCATCCATTCTGCTAATAAGGTTTGAACGCACTTCCGCAGGGATCTGGCTCTGAGTATGGAGGCCATAGACAGATGGGAACGCAGAATGACACGGCTTGTGGAGGACCACTATCAAACCCTGGAGACCGAGCTTTGCAGTCTCATATCTTCAAAACCCACGGAAAGCATCTTACCCGTAGCAGCAAGCGGGTTAGTAGAGAAACATGGTGGAAGACAAATGCCACCAATGATAAATCACAGACGGGAAGATCTTGTGACCAGGGAAGCCCCGGTGCATGCCCTGAGAATGCTCCCAAATCAAGAGCTGATCATACAACAAGACAAGACAACTACTGAGGCTTTATCTGATATTGTGCAGAAGACTGCTACCGCATCTGACTATCACCGCACTGCAACAATTGCCCTCAACAATCCCAAGGAGGACTCTGCTGAATTTGCAAAACCAGCCCTCCTTAAGCCAGAAGACATGGGTAAGGCCAGTCGCCCACTCCCGACTCCAGCCAGAACTAAGGTCTTAGTAGCATGGGAGTTACATTTTACTCCTAGGAAGTGGAAATATACAAAATTTGCTCAATCGTCAGAATATCTTAGATGGCCGTGGCAACACCCGGAGCCCTTGTACCCGGCAAATCTAACAACTGATCTACCACGTTGTCCACAGTCGCTACCTCTAGATCTCTCTTTTGAATGGCCTACAACATTGAGGACCCTCTGGGAGTATGGTTTCTGGCTCCAGAGATTAGCTTTCTTAGTTGACCGCATTACCAAGGGAACCTGGCTATTGCTGAGATCTGCCGCAGGGGTTCATTTCAGGGCTGGAATCGGCTGAATGTCTACTACAACACACAGATATCCGCAGTAGAAATGGTACAGTAAAATATTACAATATGGCATAAACTGATACCCACTATGCTACCTCTCTACTGCTACGTTTATATTTCATTATTCAAGAGCAAGTAATCAATTCTTAATCTCCCTTTGTATGGATTAATGATGGCAACTTAGCCTGGTGTTTAGAGGACTTCGTTTTTGCATGTTAGGTTAAATATCTGATTGTATATTCACAATAGATTATTGATATGTAGCTGCCTACATGCTGTTTACATCTGTTCCCCATACCATGTCTCTGTTTTACTATTTTTCACCCCTATAGAGGTTCAAATTTATACATGCTTTTGCGTTCTCCTTGGTTATAGATTAGTACCTACTTAGTTTTTAATTTTTAATGTGTGTCCTTCCACTTCATTGGGAGGATGTGACCCGTTTTCAAACACTAGTAGAGAGTAGGATGTTAAGACATGGAAATGGAGAGTCTCATGTAGTTGTCCCTTGGAATGTTTGTATTACTTTAGAATGGGGGGTTAGTCTGTCTCTCTTAATATTTCCCCTGCCTTTGGTTAGCTTGAATTTTTATGTGACAGCACGCGCAGGTTTGTTAATATGCCAATATTCATCATGTGACCAGTGCTAATCCCTTTGTAATGAGCTATGCAGTTACCAATTTTAACTTGCCTAACGTTCAAGGGGTATGTAAAGTCCCCTATATCAATATATTTGTCTCATAGCTTTTATGCTTTTCCCCCTTATTGATACTACTGCAATGGAGACGATATTGTTCATATATTTCTCAGATAATGCTCAAAGTATATTTAATCTCCCCCATATGTAGATATATATTTCTATTCTAATTCTTTTGTTTTCCCCTTCATTAATACTCCCTGCTAGATCCCTGGGCAGATGATGGTATAAACATGCTAATGTACATAGATACCAGGTCTCTCCACCTGATGGCGATGGCATTTTAGACTTTACTAATGAAACAATAGCTACGTAGCCCTTTGATATGTAAGTTGTGCAGATTCTCATTAGACATGCATCCATCCTCCCACGCAGCCCTCCCTGTAACTTAATATTAATTAAAGTGAATTAATCCCTGGGCGCTATCCTTACAAGTGGCTCAATAGCAAATTGTACCTGTTTAGTAACCTCTCATACTTCAGTGTTAGTTATTTATGTTTCTAAATCATATTTCGGGTCCAAAAGTGGCCCTTTTCATTGTTGTCCCTTCTCCCCAGTATCACCGATATGACTTACTAATTTTCTAGGGGGTCCAAGAGTGGCCTCCATATACCTATAGGGATAAACGTTGTGTCGTTATTTTACCTTTTTCTAATGGGGACTCACTATATTAGAAAACATGAGGATGACTTTGTATCTCTAGATATTAATTGGTTTCCTTTTGTAGCATGAATTTAACTAGAGATTTTGTGGATGTCAATGTTATTATATTATTCTATTTTCTTTTCTTTTTCCAGTATTGATGTAATTTATGCTTGTATTTACATGTCATGTAAATTATTGCCTAATTCTCATGTAGTGTATTTCACCTCAATAAAAATATTATTAAAAAAAAAAAAAAAGAAAAAGGACTTTTGGAAATCTGCGGTAGTTACGTTGCGTTCCGGCCAAAAAAGTGTGCGGTGCAGCTATAACTCCAATTGAAAAGAAGGAAGAGGGCGACTCCTAGTGCAAATCAATCATTCAAATGGGCACCCACTGGTAGCTACCAATAAAATGGATACTCACATGGCCTAAAGCACACTATAGTGCTAGTGAAGCAAGCTGGGTCTATTGTAGTGGCCCAGCGCACATAAACTCATAGGCTGTAGTCTTATTCCAGGAACATCAGTAAGAGACAGGAGACTTCAGTATAAAAAAATTATTTTATGATCTAAAAAAGTTCATGTACAATTACTCAAATAAAATACAAAGTGATAAAAAATCAGTAAAACACGCTACGCGTTTCTCAGCGCTAACCACGCTGTTTCCTCAGGCATGTAGTACTGATGTTAACTGAAGTCTCCTATTTATGCTGCCTCTAGCTAATGGTATAGCAGGCTCCACCCTAGTGCAACCTTAATTGGCAGGTGTTACAATCATTAATTGTTTAGACATATTCTTCTTAAAAAAACAAAACATCTAAAATGTTAACAGACAAACTAAAAACAAATGAGTCAAAAGCCACAGTTGTTTACAAATGACACATGCATTAAACAGATCTCTGCATATAATTAAACAAAATGTTGAAACCGCATATGTTAATACACACACAAAAAAATGCATTAAAACAAATGTAGTTGTTATTACCTTGTGTTCTATGAGCCATGTTTTTAAGAGACATAAAATCTACTTTCTTTTTTTCTCCTCTTTTGTTAACCGATCGCTGTTAGTTAATTTGTCTATCAGCTGTGAGAAGTCACAGCAGTATTTGGAAGCTAAATTCTGGGCGTTAAATGAACCAGTCTGTGTCTTTTATTATTGAAATCTTGTATGTTTCAAAAGTATTTTTCTATAAACGACTTTTCCTAACAGCTATGGCTTAAATTTTATAGCTATATTTTAATACTAAAGTTTGTCTGATAAATCAACTAATCATAATCTAAAATCCTCTAAGAGTGTATGTTTGAAACTTCTTGCAGTTGGAGTGCCAATCAGATGGTTTCTATTGGAGGTGTGTTTCTTTGAGCCAATGATTGTATACGCATTTTTAGCTTCTTGAAATTCAACTGCCAATGGGATAGTTCCTATTGCAGGTGTGTTTGTTTGGGCCAATATATGTGTGTTAATTTATAAATACTGTTGCAAAAAACATTGATAATCAAATACACATTTTGAATAAACTCTCTGATGAATATGATAAAACAACTACACTAGTATAGGACAAAATGAATATTTACGATTCCAAAATTAAATTTTAGTGTTGCTGTGCAATTTTACCCGGACGTAGAGGGGGTGTTTTCGCCTAGACCAATGGCATCGCTTGAGATTAACAACAAATAAAGCTCTCTCGGTTGCGGAGTACCCTAATCTACAAAATGGCCAGTGCTCATGGGGGTGTGCCGTTCTAGACCAATGGTATTACTTGAATACCGTGCTGATGTAAAATATCTCAATGGCAACTAGCTAATAGAACATTTTTTATATGTAAATCCAAGTATGTTGTTCATCAGCTTCGCTAGCGTCAATGTTTAAGTCTCCTATGTTACTAGGAAAAAACTGAGTTTTTCGACATGCAATATAGGCACAATGTGCAAGCATAAATAATCAAAAGCAACATTTTCTCACATGTTATGCAATCAGAAATTTCCTGCAAACATATTATTATTAATATTTTGTAGAGTGATGGTAGATATCAAATTAAGAATAATGTGTCAAATAATTGAGCTTAACGTTAGTTTTCAAACCTTGTGTAATCTATGTTAAATAAAAATATTATTCTATCGTTTAGCACTAGATATCTGTTTGCACATTACAACTTTACTTGGTGCTAACTTTTCTTTAATTGTAGGTGCTCTTCTGAAGGTACATATGGGTTTTTCCCCTAAAATAGATTTAAAAATTGGATCTCTTCTAAGTAGGGTCCAGTGTTTGGTTAAGATTCTCTTAATTTCTTTATAATTATTATTGTATCTGGTAATGAAGGTGGATTCATAGCCTGGGCTATCGGTCAATAAATCTTTCTTTTTACTAATTAACAATTCGTCTCTATTTAAAGAGCGAGCCTTCTGATAACTTGATTCATTAAGTTCATCAGGATAATGTTTTTCCCTAAATCTGTCTTTAAGGATCGTGCTCTGTGTGTCATATGTAATGATGTCCGTACAGTTACGTCGTATTCTCCTGAACTGACTATAGGGTATGTTTTGTTTCCAGCTAGAGTAATGGTTACTGTAATAGTCCAAAAAATTATTACTATCCACTGTTTTGAAAAAAGTGCATGACTTGATGTGATTATCCTCACCCCACATCAGGGAGATATCTAAAAAATCTATTCTTTCTTCTTGGATATTCCAGGTGAACTGGATACCCATTTCATTCGCATTCAATTCATTTTGAAAGGCAGTCAGGGAATCTGCAGAGCCCCTCCAAAGGAAAAGCAAGTCATCTATGTAACGGCCATAGAAGGCCAGATTTTGCTCCCATCTTGTGTTGTAGATGTATCTAGATTAGAAACAACCCATAAATAGGTTCGCAAAGCTGGGAGCAAATCTGGTCCCCATGGCCGTTCCTTTAATTTGAATGTAAAAATTGTCTAAGAATTGAAAATAGTTATGAGTCAATATAAAACCAATTAGTTCTAACAAATAGTTTTTTTGAATCTCAGGCATATAAATATCTTCACTTAGATAGTGATCGATAGATTTTAGGCCTATCTCATGTGAGATATTGGAATAAAGTGAGCTTACGTCACAATATACCCAATATCTTTCACTTAATGAGAGAACTATCAAAGCATCTGATGAATATCAAGATGAGATAATCCTTAGGAAAAATAAGAAAAAAGAAAGAGATGAAGAAGACTACACAAAAGGAATAGTATACACTTACAATAGAATAGAAAGAAATGACTCTAATGATTCACCATGGGTAAAGGTCACATATAACAATAAAAATAAAAATAAAAACAAAATTCAGTACAATTCAAATAGACCACAATATTCAGGACCTAGACACAATTTTATCAATCATTCACATCATAAAACTGACACAGAAAATAGAATTCACAACAGCTCAAAGGAGAATAAAAATTACCCCCATTATCAAATATCTACATCTAATAGATTCAATCCTTTAGATAACCAACACTATGCACAATATGACAGACAATACTCTCATCAAAGAGAGGAGAATAGACAAAACACCTATTCTAACTCCAGAGAAAATTCTTACCAACATACAACATCCCATTCCACTCAGGATACTTATAGAAATAGTCACCATCCACAGAGGGGACACCAACCAAGAGAACTTACAACTAATTCCCCCCAAGTGCATGGGGTGAATTTTGGGCAAAATAGAACATATGATGAACAGTCGGGTAACAACAGGGAAATAATACAGACTCATAACCCATCCACACCCCACAATTCTGCTTCTTTTTTAGAAGATCGCATACCCTTAGCACCCCTCTGGCGGAGGGAAGGACAAAATACCCCATACCAACAACCAGGCAAAAACAAAAGAACACACACAAACGGGGACATAGGGGAAGGGGAATTGCCTCCAAGGAAAAGAAGCTACAACAATTAAGCAAGGGTATATTTAACTTGTCAGATAAAATTTTACATAATGATGAAATAAGAATTTCAAGTAGAGGTTTGAGTTTTTGTCCTTCCAACCCACATAAAATGTTTGAGTTGTTTGTTGACCTTAACAAATTCACTAGGAAATTGTCCTTGCAGGGTTATTTCGCCAAGAAACAACTTAAAACATATAATACCAATGGTGTTCCTATTCTCACAGACAATATGCCAGCACAAAGAAACACAACAGTTATTTATATTGATCCTGCAGATCTATCTGAACAATTGTTTGAGGGAATAATACACACAAATTTAACACCACCATCTTCCTTCCAACCTAAGAAAGAAGATTCAGCTTACCTTGATGTCTTCCAAACACTTGTTTTGGAGGATTTCGAGAAATTATCTTTAGGGACTAACAAACGAAGTATTATTTGGCCCAATGAAAGAAAGGCTCTCTCAAACTTAACTAAAGATCAGACTATTGTCATCCGCCAAGCCGATAAAGGCGGAGGGCTAGTGATTCAAAATTACAATGACTATACTAATGAAGCATACAGGATCCTATTAGATAAGGATTACTACCAGAGGTTAGACAAAGACCCTACAGATGTATTCACCAAAGAACTTCTTAAAATAATTATCTTTGGACACAAAAATGGTATCCTTAACAATAAAGAGAAAAGTTTTCTAACTCCAAAAAATCCCAATATTCCTTACTACTATAATTTACCAAAAATCCATAAGCAACTTCAAAATCCACCCGGTAGGCCAATAATTGCAGGAATTAACAGTATAACAGATAACCTTTCATCGTACATAGACTTTTTTCTCCAGAAATACGTAGTACAACTACGATCCTATATAAGGGATACTACTGATCTTTTACTCAAACTCTCAAATATATCTAGACATAACCACTTATATTGGGTATCTTGTGACGTAAGCTCACTTTATTCCAATATCTCACATGAGATAGGCCTAAAATCTATCGATCACTATCTAAGTGAAGATATTTATATGCCTGAGATTCAAAAAAACTATTTGTTAGAACTAATTGGTTTTATATTGACTCATAACTATTTTCAATTCTTAGACAATTTTTACATTCAAATTAAAGGAACGGCCATGGGGACCAGATTTGCTCCCAGCTTTGCAAACCTATTTATGGGTTGTTTCGAATCTAGATACATCTACAACACAAGATGGGAGCAAAATCTAGCCTTCTATGGCCGTTACATAGATGACTTGCTTTTCCTTTGGAGGGGCTCTGCAGATTCCCTGACTGCCTTTCAAAATGAATTGAATGCGAATGAAATGGGTATCCAGTTCACCTGGAATATCCAAGAAGAAAGAATAGATTTTTTAGATATCTCCCTGATGTGGGGTGAGGATAATCACATCAAGTCATGCACTTTTTTCAAAACAGTGGATAGTAATAATTTTTTGGACTATTACAGTAACCATTACTCTAGCTGGAAACAAAACATACCCTATAGTCAGTTCAGGAGAATACGACGTAACTGTACGGACATCATTACATATGACACACAGAGCACGATCCTTAAAGACAGATTTAGGGAAAAACATTATCCTGATGAACTAATTGAATCAAGTTATCAGACGGCTCGCTCTTTAAATAGAGACGAATTGTTAATTAGTAAAAAGAAAGATTTATTGACCGATAGCCCAGGCTATGAATCCACCTTCATTACCAGATATAATAATAATTATAAAGAAATTAAGAGAATCTTAACCAAACACTGGACCCTACTTAGAAGAGATCCAATTTTTAAATCTATTTTAGGGGAAAAACCCATATGTACCTTCAGAAGAGCACCTACAATTAAAGAAAAGTTAGCACCAAGTAAAGTTGTAATGTGCAAACAGATATCTAGTGCTCCCAATAAAACACTAGCATTAGTACCAAATCATAATCCATCATTTGCTATAGGAACCTACAGATGCAATAAAAGTAGATGTAGCATGTGTAAGTATATTACAAATGGCCTACAAACTATTAGATCCAACAGCACTGGGGAACTATTTAGAATAACACAAAGAATGACATTTAACTCAACATATATTGTCTACTGTATAACGTGTTTGTGTGGCCTACAATATATAGGCCGCACGTGTAGAAAAATCAGACAGAGATGGTCAGAACACCTAAGATGTATTCTAAGGGGATCCAACAAATACAGTACTTGCAGACATCATCTTGCCACTCATGGCACAAATAAATGTTACATGACTATTACCCCATTAGAAACTATTCCTAAAATTCATTCTCAAAATAGAATGTGCAGGCTCCGCCAGAGGGAAACCTTCTGGATATACAAATTTGGTTCTTTGTATCCAGAAGGCCTTAATGAAGTCGTTGATACGGCTGCATTTTAGACCGATAGAATACCTGATGTTAGTAAGAATTGCCAAAATGGATACTCTAGGGCAACACATTTAAAGCATATACCATGAGATATATATAGTCTCAATATATCTTCACAATCCCCATTTATACATTACAATTGGTAGGACTCACTGATTAATCCCGACCACACATAACACCATTGGTGACCTTAAGACAATACACTTATTTATTTACATCACATATAAAGGCTCTGAGGACATTATTTATTTTTGTTCTTATCTCTCTTTACCCCTAATTATGAGTGACACATTTTGTTTGCATTTATTTTTATTTCTTTTTACCCCTATTTTTGAGCGACACATATTTATAGTAGTCACATTGGTTTATAGAGATTATATCACTCATACACCTTGACATAATACATACACTTTTACTTAAGCACTTATATTTATCTATGTTGTTATTTATCTATATTTATCTATGTTGTTATCAAAGTAGTTTGATATTATTTATTTCACATAGGATTCTTCATAGACATATATAGTTATTTAGAATCAGTTGTAATATACATTTTTATATATAACCACAATAGTAACACCATTATTTTAGGTTTTATTTTTATGAGTAGGTGTTACACATATTTTCACATTATTCAACATTTAAATATAATCATATGTTATTTTAATTTATCACATAGGTTTACACTTATATATAGGTAATTATATAATTCACAATCCATACCCTAGGAATCATAATAACACAGTAACACTATCAGTCACATACGATGATATTGGACTTTATTATTAATCATAGGTGACTTGTACTAAAACATCACATTTCAGTCATACTCAGTTTATCATTAACATAATTAGAGATATAAAATGTTTTAAATAAAGATTGCACATTGGTTAGAAAACGAATGCTAAGCCTGGTAAACGATAGAATAATATTTTTATTTAACATAGATTACACAAGGTTTGAAAACTAAAGTTAAGCTCAATTATTTGACACGTTATTCTTAATTTGATATCTACCATCACTCTACAAAATATTAATAATAATATGTTTGCAGGAAATTTCTGATTGCATAACATGTGAGAAAATGTTGCTTTTGATTATTTATGCTTGCACATTGTGCCTATATTGCATGTCGAAAAACTCAGTTTTTTCCTAGTAACATAGGAGACTTAAACATTGACGCTAGCGAAGCTGATGAACAACATACTTGGATTTACATATAAAAAATGTTCTATTAGCTAGTTGCCATTGAGATATTTTACATCAGCACGGTATTCAAGTAATACCATTGGTCTAGAACGGCACACCCCCATGAGCACTGGCCATTTTGTAGATTAGCGTACTCCGCAACTGAGAGAGCTTTATTTGTTGTTAATCTCAAGCGATGCCATTGGTCTAGGCGAAAACACCCCCTCTACGTCCGGGTAAAATTGCACAGCAACACTAAAATTTAATTTTGGAATTGTAAATATTCATTTTGTCCTATACTAGTGTAGTTGTTTTATCATATTCATCAGAGAGTTTATTCAAAATGTGTATTTGATTATCAATGTTTTTTGCAACAGTATTTATAAATTAACACACATATATTGGCCCAAACAAACACACCTGCAATAGGAACTATCCCATTGGCAGTTGAATTTCAAGAAGCTAAAAATGCGTATACAATCATTGGCTCAAAGAAACACACCTCCAATAGAAACCATCTGATTGGCACTCCAACTGCAAGAAGTTTCAAACATACACTCTTAGAGGATTTTAGATTATGATTAGTTGATTTATCAGACAAACTTTAGTATTAAAATATAGCTATAAAATTTAAGCCATAGCTGTTAGGAAAAGTCGTTTATAGAAAAATACTTTTGAAACATACAAGATTTCAATAATAAAAGACACAGACTGGTTCATTTAATGCCCAGAATTTAGCTTCCAAATACTGCTGTGAGTTCTCGTTTAACAGCTGATAGACAAATTAACTAACAGCGATCGGTTAACAAAAGAGGAGAAAAAAAGAAAGTAGATTTTATGTCTCTTAAAAACATGGCTCATAGAACACAAGGTAATAACAACTACATTTGTTTTAATGCATTTTTTTGTGTGTTTTGTGTGTTAGCTAGAGGCAGCATAAATAGGAGACTTCAGTTAACATCAGTACTACCTGCCTGAGGAAACAGCGTGGTTAGCGCTGAGAAACGCGTAGCGTGTTTTACTGATTTTTTATCACTTTGTATTTTATTTGAGTAATTGTACATGAACTTTTTTAGATCATAAAATAATTTTTTTATACTGAAGTCTCCTGTCTCTTACTGATGTTCCTGGAATAAGACTACAGCCTATGAGTTTATGTGCGCTGGGCCACTACAATAGACCCAGCTTGCTTCACTAGCACTATAGTGTGCTTTAGGCCATGTGAGTATCCATTTTATTGGTAGCTACCAGTGGGTGCCCATTTGAATGATTGATTTGCACTAGGAGTCGCCCTCTTCCTTCTTTTCAATTTCTAGACTGCAGAATCAACTACAGCTAAGAGGAGCTGCCCTTGCAATCGTGCACAGTTACTGGGACACTGCAGAGTTTCCAGACTACACACCTAGGCATTATCTTTGCCTTCCAAAATTGTGAGTACCATTTCATATCGTTTGTATTATGATCTAATTGTGTATTGGCTACACTAGGAGGCGCCCTTTTTCTTCTTATATAGCTATAACTCCAAGACTTGTAATTCCACCGGTAGTGAAAAAGAACCTTAACGCTGTTTTTGCACTCATACCGCAAAACTCATAATCTAGCCGTATGTATTGCTAGACAATATTCTTTTTTACTAAAAAGTGCTGCACCCTTAGGTGTAAAAAGCTGATTAGAAAATATCACCTGAACATCTCCATGTACAAAAGAAAGATATTAGTAAGTAAGTTTAAGGACGTTTACTATGAAATTTCATGATAGTTAAGTCAAATCTCATAAGATCACAGTAAAAGAGTTCATGACCTCAGCAGTGTTGATGCTGATTGGCTGCTGTTCATTTCTTCAGTTTTTTTATTTACCTGCAGCTGGGCAGTAAATAAAGTATAACTTTTTACACAGAACTTACTCTGCTGAGTTGAGGAAATTGTGAGATAAAATATCTTCCTTTTTTACATAGAGTTGCTCAGGTGGGGCGCGATCCGATATACGGCACAGGTTTTGGCGCAAGCGTGGAAACCTGCGCCGCCCGTAGTTTCAGCTCGCAACTCGAGCTATCCCATATACGGCACCATCAGATGCTAAAGTGCCGTAAGTCTGACAAACTAGCGATGTACAAATTTCTGGAGTCGCCAGTGACTTAAGGCACTTTAGAAACTGCCGCCGCCTACAAAACCTTACTAAAGTATTAAATCTCCCGTACTGTCTAACACGCCTCCCAAAAATAACCCGACACGTATACCCCTCTATCCCCAATCCCCCCTCTCACTCCTAATAATAAATAAACCGCTGATCCTGGACCCCGCCGCCAGCTACATATGTTTTACCCCCTAATGTGAGCCCCCTACCCCGCCACCACCTATTTAAACTATATTAACCCCTAATATGAGTCCCCTACTTAAACTATATTAACCCCTAAGCTGACCCCCTTACACCGCCACCACCTATATTAAAATTAATAACCCCTAATCTAATCCCCCTACACCGCCGCCACCTATATTAAATTTATTAACCCCTAAAATACTAAAATTTCCCTACCCTAAACTAAATTACAAATAGCCCTGAAAAGGGCATTTTGCAGGGCATTATCCCAAAGAAACCAGCTCTATTACCAGCCCTTAAAAGGGCCTTTTGCGGGGCATTGCCCCAAAGTAACCAGCTCTATTACCAGTCCTTAAAAGGGCCTTTTGCGGGGGGCGGAGCCAGCAACAGGTCGGAGCGGTCATACAATTCCATAGCTCCGGCTAACTACTATTCTTAAAACTATAATTGACCGCTCTGAACAGCCTAATTTACAATTTACAGTTTGGCCAAAGGGTTAAGGCACTTGGGCAAGAGTAACGGAGGCTGAGAAACAATTACGTCTGGGGAAACAACACACTCCATTAGAGGCCCTTGTGTGAACACCTCATGGAGCAGCCATAACTCGGAACCCTGTGGAGACCTAGCCATAGAGACTGTGCTACCCTGATTACCTCTCCCATTCAACTGAGGTGCAGACCTGTACAGAAGCGGATGGAGTGAGGTGTAACTGTGGCGGAACTTTAAAGCAGCGCTTTCTCTCAGAGTTGAACACACTGCCTGCTGCGTAGCCATTTTGGGATGAGGCAAACTTCAATACCCTAGTCTAGAGTCAATTCTTACTTCATAAGCAACTGAGTACACGGGCCAGCACGAGTTAACGCAGTGATCATCAGAGCAAGGTCTAACACCCATCATGGATCCCAATACCCTCCTACTGGAAATTGCCCGTCTACTGCAGCAACACAGAGAGGAATTCATCCCGCTACTTGAAGTGGCATATCGGCTACCTGCTGATGTTCCTCCAGCTCAGAGGGACAAAGATAGTGAGATTGGTGAGTTCTTTGGTGGCGACGCTTTGGGGCCCCAGCATCCGCCACCCTCTGTAACAACCTTGTCTTCCCTGGTGCTCTGCCGTTCGGAGGTCACTGATGGCTCGTTTTTTGGGTATGTAGCAGATCAGATGCCTGATAAATCAAACAATTTAAAGGAGTGTGTCCGAGCAGAGAATTTGTGTGATGCTGAGGGGCAGTGTGAGGAATATATGGACATTGACTGGCAACATAGGGAATCAGCGGTCTCTACTCCGAGTGGGCTTTTAGCTGGGATTCATTTTGGAGGATTCTTGAATATCAGATGTGACTACCTAAGCGCCTGTATACTGAAGCTCACGATTTGTGCATGGTCTCATACTGTTCAGCAATCAGCGTCTCCTACACCTCAATCTGGCATTGTTAGACTATTGTCTGCCACTCAGAGGGGCCTCAAACGAGGCATAGGCTAATAACAATGCGGAGGAAAGTCACAGTTACAGACTGAGCCTGCCTAATCTCTATTGTTATTAACAATTCAATTTACTGTGACAATTTCAGCTATCATATGAGTTATATATAATAATAATAGTCTTAAAGCAACTATAAATTTTATGACATCATAGTTCATTGGGTTAAAGATGTGCCTACCTTTTCAGAGTTTGGCAGACTATGGCCTAGATTTAGAGTTCGGCGGTAGCCGTCAAAACCAGCGTTAGAGGCTCCTAACGCTGGTTTTGGCCGCCCGCTGGTATTTGGAGTCAGTGATTAAAGGGTCTAACGCTCACTTTACAGCCGCGACTTTTCCATACCGCAGATCCCCCTACGCCATTTGCGTAGCCTATCTTTTCAATGGGATCTTTCTAACGCTGGTATTTAGAGTCGTTTCTGCAGTGAGCGTTAGAGCTCTAACGACAAGATTCCAGCCGCCTGAAAATAGCAGGAGTTAAGAGCTTTCTGGCTAACGCCGGTTTATAAAGCTCTTAACTACTGTACCCTAAACTACACTAACACCAATAAACTACCTATGTACCCCTAAACCGAGGTCCCCCCACATCGCCGCCACTCGATTAATTAATTTTTAACCCCTAATCTGCCGACCGCCACCTACGTTATACTTATGTACCCCTAATCTGCTGCCCCTAACCCCACCGACCCCTATATTATATTTATTAACCCCTAACTTGCCCCACACAACGTCGCCGCAAGCTACTTAAAATAATTAACCCCTAATCTTCCGACCGCAAATCGCCGCCACCTACGTTATCCCTATGTACCCCTAATCTTCTGCCCCTAACATCGCCGACCCCTATGTTATATTTATTAACCCCTAATCTGCCCCCCACAACGTCGCCGACACCTACCTACACTTATTAACCCCTAATCTGCCGAGCGGACCTGAGCGCTACTATAATAAAGTTATTAACCCCTAATCCGCCTCACTAACCCTATCATAAATAGTATTAACCCCTAATCTGCCCTCCCTAACATCGCCGACACCTACCTTCAATTATTAACCCCTAATCTGCCGACCGGAGCTCACCGCTACTATAATAAATGTATTAACCCCTAAAGCTAAGTCTAACCCTAACACTAACACCCCCCTAAGTTAAATATAATTTTTATCTAACGAAATAAATTAACTCTTATTAAATAAATGATTCCTATTTAAAGCTAAATACTTACCTGTAAAATAAATCCTAATATAGCTACAATATAAATTACATTTATATTATAGCTATTTTAGGATTAATATTTATTTTACAGGTAACTTTGTATTTATTTTAACCAGGTACAATAGCTATTAAATAGTTAAGAACTATTTAATAGTTACCTAGTTAAAATAATTACAAATTTACCTGTAAAATAAATCCTAACCTAAGATATAATTAAACCTAACACTACCCTATCAATAAAATAATTAAATAAACTACCTACAATTACCTACAATTAACCTAACACTACACTATCAATAAATTAATTAAACACAATTGCTACAAATAAATACAATTAAATAAACTATCTAAAGTACAAAAAATAAAAAAGAACTAAGTTACAGAAAATAAAAAAATATTTACAAACATAAGAAAAATATTACAACAATTTTAAACTAATTACACCTACTCTAAGCCCCCTAATAAAATAACAAAGACCCCCAAAATAAAAAATTCCCTACCCTATTCTAAATTTAAAAAGTTACAAGCTCTTTTACCTTACCAGCCCTGAACAGGGCCCTTTGCGGGGCATGCCCCAAGAAGTTCAGCTCTTTTGCCTGTAAAAGAAAACATACAATACCCCCCCCCCCAACATTACAACCCACCACCCACATACCCCTAATCTAACCCAAACCCCCCTTAAATAAACCTAACACTAAGCCCCTGATGATCTTCCTACCTTGTCTTCACCATGCCAGGTTCACCGATCCGTCCTGGCTCCAAGATCTTCATCCAACCCAAGCGGGGGCTAGACATCCACTGAAGAAGTCCAGAAGAGGGTCCAAAGTCTTCCTCCTATCCGGCAAGAAGAGGACATCCGGACCGGCAAACATCTTCTCCAAGCGGCATCTTCTATGTTCTTCCATCCGATGACGACCGGCTCCATCTTGAAGACCTCCAGCGCGGATCCATCCTCTTCTTCCGACGACTAGACGACGAATGACGGTTCCTTTAAGGGACGTCATCCAAGATGGCGTCCCTCGAATTCCGATTGGCTGATAGGATTCTATCAGCCAATCGGAATTAAGGTAGGAATTTTCTGATTGGCTGATGGAATCAGCCAATCAGAATCAAGTTCAATCCGATTGGCTGATCCAATCAGCCAATCAGATTGAGCTCGCATTCTATTGGCTGTTCCGATCAGCCAATAGAATGCGAGCTCAATCTGATTGGCTGATTGGATCAGCCAATCGGATTGAACTTGATTCTGATTGGCTGATTCCATCAGCCAATCAGAAAATTCCTACCTTAATTCCGATTGGCTGATAGAATCCTATCAGCCAATCGGAATTCGAGGGACGCCATCTTGGATGACGTCCCTTAAAGGAACCGTCATTCGTCGTCTAGTCGTCGGAAGAAGAGGATGGATCCGCGCTGGAGGTCTTCAAGATGGAGCCGGTCGTCATCGGATGGAAGAACATAGAAGATGCCGCTTGGAGAAGATGTTTGCCGGTCCGGATGTCCTCTTCTTGCCGGATAGGAGGAAGACTTTGGACCCTCTTCTGGACTTCTTCAGTGGATGTCTAGCCCCCGCTTGGGTTGGATGAAGATCTTGGAGCCAGGACGGATCGGTGAACCTGGCATGGTGAAGACAAGGTAGGAAGATCATCAGGGGCTTAGTGTTAGGTTTATTTAAGGGGGGTTTGGGTTAGATTAGGGGTATGTGGGTGGTGGGTTGTAATGTTGGGGGGGGGGGGTATTGTATGTTTTCTTTTACAGGCAAAAGAGCTGAACTTCTTGGGGCATGCCCCGCAAAGGGCCCTGTTCAGGGCTGGTAAGGTAAAAGAGCTTGTAACTTTTTAAATTTAGAATAGGGTAGGGAATTTTTTATTTTGGGGGTCTTTGTTATTTTATTAGGGGGCTTAGAGTAGGTGTAATTAGTTTAAAATTGTTGTAATATTTTTCTTATGTTTGTAAATATTTTTTTATTTTCTGTAACTTAGTTCTTTTTTATTTTTTGTACTTTAGATAGTTTATTTAATTGTATTTATTTGTAGCAATTGTGTTTAATTAATTTATTGATAGTGTAGTGTTAGGTTAATTGTAGGTAATTGTAGGTAGTTTATTTAATTATTTTATTGATAGGGTAGTGTTAGGTTTAATTATATCTTAGGTTAGGATTTATTTTACAGGTAAATTTGTAATTATTTTAACTAGGTAACTATTAAATAGTTCTTAACTATTTAATAGCTATTGTACCTGGTTAAAATAAATACAAAGTTACCTGTAAAATAAATATTAATCCTAAAATAGCTATAATATAAATGTAATTTATATTGTAGCTATATTAGGATTTATTTTACAGGTAAGTATTTAGCTTTAAATAGGAATAAGTTATTTAATAAGAGTTAATTTATTTCGTTAGATAAAAATTATATTTAACTTAGGGGGGTGTTAGTGTTAGGGTTAGACTTAGCTTTAGGGGTTAATACATTTATTAGAATAGCGGTGAGCTCCGGTCGGCAGATTAGGGGTTAATAATTGAAGGTAGCTGTCGGCGATGTTAGGGAGGGCAGATTAGGGGTTAATACTATTTATGATAGGGTTAGTGAGGCGGATTAGGGGTTAATAACTTTATTATAGTAGCGCTCAGGTCCGCTCGGCAGATTAGGGGTTAATAAGTGTAGGCAGGTGTCGGCGACGTTGTGGGGGGCAGATTAGGGGTTAATAAATATAACATAGGGGTCGGCGATGTTAGGGCAGCAGATTAGGGGTACATAGGGATAACGTAGGTGGCGGCGGTTTACGGAGCGGCAGATTAGGGGTTAAAAGTGTAATGCAGGGGTCAGCGATAGCGGGGGCGGCAGATTAGGGGTTAATAAGTGTAAGGCTAGGGGTGTTTAGACTCGGGGTACATGTTAGGGTGTTAGGTGCAGACGTAGGAAGTGTTTCCCCATAGGAAACAATGGGGCTGCGTTAGGAGCTGAACGCTGCTTTTTTGCAGGTGTTAGGTTTTTTTTCAGCTCAAACAGCCCCATTGTTTCCTATGGGAGAATCGTGCACGAGCACGTTTTTGAGGCCGGCCGCGTCCGTAAGCAACTCTGGTATCGAGAGTTGTATTTGCGTTAAAAATGCTCTACGCTCCTTTTTTGGAGCCTAACGCAGCATTTGTTTGAACTCTCGATACCAGAGTTAAATTTATGGTGCGGCCAGAAAAAAACCCGCGGAGCGTTAACAGCCCTTTTACCGCCAAACTCCAAATCTAGCCGTATGTTAGTGAGATATGACTAAGGCATTACAGAGTTTGTTGATTTTCTTAATTTACTCATGCCCCAAAAAATGTTATACACATGTTCTACACCTTACTAATATTTATTTGCCAGTGAGACAATGCTATTATTCATGGTAGTACACAAATTTGATGTGACTGTACCATACCCTGCAGATTTTTTTTTACTAGTGTGGATGTCACTTACATAGTGCATTGCAGGGACCATGTTTTTTTAATGTTACTGGTTGGTACTATGGTCAGTTGAGTGCGTATACACCCCATACTCTTACTAGGCCTTCCCTAGCTAGCATAACCTCAGTTCTCATCGCTACACAATAACATATATATATATATAGTATATTGGGTTTCTGGAAGAGTTCCCATGCATATTCCAGTGCATGTTGTTATGCTGCTTGCGGCCGGAGCAGCATGGCTTTATAGGATTTACTTATGGAAACTTGGGTTTGAGGCTTATTTAGACCTTGAATGTACCAGGCTCATATACTTCCACATGACATGGTAAATACACTTACTTCAGATTATAGGAGCCTGTTTCTGTAGCATCCCTCATATAGCATTCAACAAATACTAAATGTTTATTTACAGCCAATGTGACCCTTGGAGCTTACTGCCTTGCATTTTTTTTGTACATGGCCTCTCGGTATCCAATCTACTTATGGGGTTACCCACAGCCCGTTAGTTTTAGTTGGGTACTCCCTTATTACCTAACTGCATTGGCTTAGAACACAAACATAGCATCTGTACCTGTTTTATTTCCTCACCTAAGTACCTGGTTTATGTTTAGCTTCTCAATTTGTCTGTAGATTATTCAAATAACACTTACAGTCCTTAGAATTATTTACATGTATATACATTTTGTCCTTGAACTTTGACCACAGGGCCTTCTGGTTCTATTAATGCACTCCCATTTATAACCCTAGTGAACTACTCCCAACCCCTGGTAAATGTCCAATTGTCTGTATAGGATTTACTTTTGGAGGCCTATTTTAGAGGCCTGGTTAGGCCTAGATCATACCAACCTCTTATTTCCCCATGGGTCATGGTAAATTCCTTTTTCCAGGCTATTGGAGCCATGTAATATAACATTTGTTATTTAGCATCCAACACATGTTAATGTTTATTTGTAGCCAGTATGCCTTTTAGAAGTTACTGCCCTGCACTTCTTTGTATTTAGCTCTGTGATACCATACTTACTTATTGAATTAGTCTTAACTCCCACCTCCCCCCCCCCCATAATAAAAAGCCCTCTACTTAAGGGGGACCAACTAGGCGGTTTATCTTACCTATACCGTACCCTACCTATGGTTCTCAACTATTCCCTCAACATAAACCCCTATATATCCTTGCAGAGATTAATCTATCCGCCCTATCTAGGTCAGCAGGACTGATAGTTATTACCTGTTGACTAGCTATATAAGCCTAATACAACCCTTGATTGCCTCTCTTAAGATGTTAGTCCTAGTGTCTCATTATGGAGTCTATTTTTCATCAAGGAAGTATATAAGTTCCCGTATTGTATATTACCTGTTTTTCCACGTTGAGAACCCAAACAGTTTTTCCTAATCATTCTAGTTACCTATACAATTATAGATGGTCAAAAAAGCCCAAGTTAAAAATTAGAAAACATGAGGTTTGATGATAGAGGTCCAAAAGTGATCTCTTTAATAGAAGCTTCCTCCATCCCTTGACTAGTCTTACTTGAGGTCCAAGAGTGACCACCTATATTCACAGGGAGGCATACCGCACGTCTGGCAGATTATATGAACACTAATATATTGTTTTTTGTCACTGCTAAGTAAGATATTGTTAGTTCTTATTGATTTTATTGTGACATTTCAATGTATATTTTTTTTCCTTTGTATGCCTGTTATTTTTCAACCTCAATAAAAATTATAAATTAAAAAAAAAAAAAAGGGCCTTTTGCGGGGCATTGTCCCAAAGTAATCAGCTCTTTTACCTGTAATCTAATCCCCCTACACTGCCGCCACCTATATTAAATATATTAACCCCTAATCTGACCCCCCTACAACGCCGCCACCTATATTAACTATATTAACCCTAATTAAATTATATATATTAACTATATTAACCCTATCTAACTCTAACACCCCTAACTTAATTATTATTAAAATAAATCTAAATAATATTAATAATTTGAACTAAATTATTCCTATTTAAAACTAAATACTTATCTATAAAATAAACCCTAACGGCTAGATTTGGAGTTTTGTCGGTAACGACCCGAAAAACTAACGCCGGCTTTTTTCTGGCCGCACCATAAAAACAACTCTGGTATTGAGAGTCCACATAAAGGCTGCGTTAGGCTCCAAAAAAGGAGCGTAGAGCATTTTTAACGCAGCTTCAACTCTCGATACCAGAGTTGCTTACGCAAGCGGCCAGCCTCAAAAACGTGCTCGTGCACGATTCCCCCATAGGAAACAATGGGGCTGTTTGAGCTGAAAAAAAACCTAACACCTGCAAAAAAGCTGCGTTCAGCTCCTAACGCAGCCCCATTGTTTGCTATGCGGAAACACTTCCTACGTCTGCACCTAACACCCTAACATGTACCCCGAGTCTAAACACCCCTAACCTTACACTTATTAACCCCTAATCTGCCGCCCCCGCTATCGCTGACCCCTGCATATTATTATTAACCCCTAATCTGCCGCTCCGTAAACCGCCGCTACTTACATTATCCCTATGTACCCCTAATCTGCTGCCCTAACATCGCCGACCCCTATATTATATTTATTAACCCCTAATCTGCCCCCCACAACGTCGCCTCCACCTGCCTACACTTATTAACCCCTAATCTGCCGACAGGACCTGAGCGCTACTATAATAAAGTTATTAACCCCTAATCTGCCTCACTAACCCTATAATAAATAGTATTAACCCCTAATCTGCCCTCCCTAACATCGCCGACACCTAACTTCAATTATTAACCCCTAATCTGCCGACTGGAGCTCACCGTTATTCTAATAAATGTATTAACCCCTAAAGCTAAGTCTAACCCTAACACTAACACCCCACTAAGGAGCAAAAAAGGAGCGTAGAGCATTTTTAACGCAGCTTCAACTCTCGATACCAGAGTTGCTTACGCAAGCGGCCAGCCTCAAAAACGTGCTCGTGCACGATTCCCCCATAGGAAACAATGGGGCTGTTTGAGCTGAAAAAAAACCTAACACCTGCAAAAAAGCTGCGTTCAGCTCCTAACGCAGCCCCATTGTTTGCTATGCGGAAACACTTCCTACGTCTGCACCTAACACCCTAACATGTACCCCGAGTCTAAACACCCCTAACCTTACACTTATTAACCCCTAATCTGCCGCCCCCGCTATCGCTGACCCCTGCATATTATTATTAACCCCTAATCTGCCGCTCCGTAAACCGCCGCTACTTACATTATCCCTATGTACCCCTAATCTGCTGCCCTAACATCGCCGACCCCTATATTATATTTATTAACCCCTAATCTGCCCCCCACAACGTCGCCTCCACCTGCCTACACTTATTAACCCCTAATCTGCCGACAGGACCTGAGCGCTACTATAATAAAGTTATTAACCCCTAATCTGCCTCACTAACCCTATAATAAATAGTATTAACCCCTAATCTGCCCTCCCTAACATCGCCGACACCTAACTTCAATTATTAACCCCTAATCTGCCGACTGGAGCTCACCGTTATTCTAATAAATGTATTAACCCCTAAAGCTAAGTCTAACCCTAACACTAACACCCCACTAAGTTAAATATAATTTACATCTAACGAAATTAATTATCTCTTATTAAATAAATTATTCCTATTTAAAGCTAAATACTTACCTGTAAAATAAATCCTAATATAGCTACAATATAAATTATAATTAGATTGTAGCTATTTTAGGATTAATATTTATTTTACAGGCAACTTTGTAATTATTTTAACCAGGTACAATAGCTATTAAATAGTTAAGAACTATTTAATAGCTACCTAGTTAAAATAATTACAAAATTACCTGTAAAATAAATCCTAACCTAAGTTACAATTAAACCTAACACTATACTATCATTAAATTAATTAAATACAATACCTACAATTACCTACAATTAAACCTAACACTACACTATCAATAAATACATTAAATACAATTCCTACAAATAACTACAATGAAATAAACTAACTAAAGTACAAAAAATAAAAAAGAACTAAGTTACAAAAAATAAAAAAATATTTACAAACATAAGAAAAATATTACAACAATTTTAAACTAATTACACCTACTCTAAGCCCCCTAATAAAATAACAAAGCCCCCCAAAATAAAAAATGCCCTACCCTATTCTAAATTACTACAGTTCAAAGCTCTTTTACCTTACCAGCCCTGAACAAGGCCCTTTGCGGGGCATGCCCCAAAGAATTCAGCTCTTTTGCCTGTAAAAAAATAAACATACAATACCCCCCCCCCAACATTACAACCCACCACCCACATACCCCTAATCTAACCCAAACCCCCCTTAAATAAACCTAACACTAAGCCCCTGAAGATCTTCCTACCTTATCTTCACCATACCAGGTTCACCGATCGGTCCTGAAGAGCTCCTCCGATGTCCTGATCCAAGCCCAAGCGGGGGGCTGAAGAGGTCCATGATCCGGCTGAAGTCTTCATCCAAGCAGGAGCTGAAGAGGTCCATGATCCGGATGAAGTCTTCATCCAAGCGGGAGCTGAAGAGGTCCATGATCCGGATGAAGTCTTCTATCAACGGCATCTTCAATCTTCTTTCTTCCGGATCCATCTTGCAGACCTCCGACGCGGAACATCCTCTTCTCCCGACGCCTACAAGCCGAATGACGGTTCTTTTAAGGGACGTCATCCAAGATGGCGTCCCTCGAATTCCGATTAGCTGATAGGATTCTATCAGCCAATCGGAATTAAGGTAGGAATATTCTGATTGGCTGATGGAATCAGCCAATCAGAATCAAGTTCAATCCGATTGGCTGATCCAATCAGCCAATCAGATTGAGCTCGCATTCTATTGGCTGATCGGAACAGCCAATAGAATGCGAGCTCAATCTGATTGGCTGATTGGATCAGCCAATCGGATTGAACTTGATTCTGATTGGCTGATTTCATATAATATAGGGGTCGGCGGTGTTAGGGGCAGCAGATTAGGGGTACATAAGTATAACGTAGGTGGCGGTCAGCAGATTAGGGGTTAAAAAAATTTAATCGAGTGGCGGCGATGTGGGGGGACCTCGGTTTAGGGGTACATAGGTAGTTTATGGGTGTTAGTGTACTTTAGAGCACAGTAGTTAAGAGCTTTATAAACCGGCATTAGCCCAGAAAGCTCTTAACTACTGACTTTTTTCCTGCGGCTGGAGTTTTGTCGTTAGATGTCTAACGCTCACTTCAGACACGACTCTAAATACCGGAGTTAGAAAAATCCCATTGAAAAGATAGGATACGCAATTTACGTAAGGGGATCTGCGGTATGGAAAAGTCGCGGCTGAAAAGTGAGCGTTAGACCCTATTTTGAGTGACTCCAAATACCGGAGGTAGCCTAAAACCAGCGTTAGGAGCCTCTAACGCTGGTTTTCACGGCTAACGCCAAACTCCAAATCTAGGCCTAAAATAGCCACAATATAATTAATAATTACATTGTAGCTATTTTAGGGTTTATATTTATATTTACCTGTAAAATAAATCCTAACCTAAGTTACAAATACACCTACACGATCAATAAATTAAATAAACTACAATTATCTAAACTAAAATTAAATAAACTAAATTACAAAAATAACCCCACTAAATTACAAAAAAAAAAGATTACAAGAATTTTAAGCTAATTACACCTAATCTAAGCCCCATAATAAAATAATAAAGCCCCCCAAAATAAAAAAAATTCCCTACCCTATTCTAAAGTACAAAGTAATCAGCTCTTTTTTTTTTTTTTTTTTTATTAATTTTTTATTGAGGAAAGATAAGTTTATACATGTCATAAATATGAAGTATTGCAGCATACAACAAATGCACAGCATGTCATATAGAGAAATTTATACAGTATTCATCTATTGCACAGAAGTCCTCATTTTTCTTTCTTTTTTTGACCCCATAACACACAAATACAGGTCACTCTTGGACCCTAACTGTTAGCTTATTAAAAGTCCAGGGGGTCATACTAGAAACTTAGAATTAAAAGGAAAACAAAAAAAGGAGAAAAAAGATAAGAAAATGCAACACACACAAAGAAGTAAGTATTCAAAAAGAGGCGGCGTGGACTGGGCCCTCCTGCATCAATCTGGAAAAGAATATTGTTAGCATATTCTATGTCTTATCATTATACAAAATAACATAATCCCAATCATGAGGAGAAAATTGCTGCTCATTATGTACCAGGTCTGGGAGTTAAAATTGTGATGGATGCACAAAAATTTAATAGCAACCTCATTGTCTGCAGCGCATTTGAGTTATGTGTAGTCCACAAATAAAGTATGATAGTACATTTTTATAGTCTACCTGCCTTTCATCCAATTCTATTTACATAAAAGCCCACAGCACATTATAAAATGCAAGTTATAACCTGCTTCACCTGGTGCCCCGGCCGCTGGCCACCAAGCTAATGTATGACATAACAATCTGTGGGTATATACTGTGTTGTCCTAGGGTATGATGTTATTGCCTATTATGTTCCCCCAGGGACCCCCCGTATCCCCAACAGGAACTGTGACAAGCAAAGTGTTATTATGATATTGATCGAAAAGCAGCATCGCAGTAATATTAATAGGTGCACTGCAGTACAGTTATCATAAGACGATGTCTTGTGGAGCCCAACAGTGTGGAGAGGTTGCTAATCACAGCATACAATAAACCCAAACTTATTAACAAACAAGTGACCAAAACATATATAACAAAATAACTAGGGTAGGGACCGACATTTTGCAAGATATCATCAAGTGTTATAATATGCCAACAGTCACCATTTACCCATTTGGGATTATTCCAGTGATATTATGTGAGTCTTTGAGTAGGGTATTAGGCGGATGTTTCCGCAGAAGCAAAAAAGATCTATTCATAGTCACCGGGTCTGTTGGCAATTGTAAAGTGTCCGGCTTTGCTTGGGCTGGATCTGGAAACAGACGTTGTGGATCAGTGGTGCCCAATATGGCTGTCCATGTGGATAGAAGTTTCGGCTCGGCCGATGCCTCCTGGAGGGCTCTCCCGGCACCTCCTCCAACTACCGCAAACAAGGTATGTGCTTTCTTCCACTGAGGATAGATAGAACTGCCGGGTGGATCCAGGGTCTCATAGTTAGTTGGGCATGTTAGCTCCGGGTCCGCTGAACGTGAGCCATCTGACATCTTCACAGCTGACCTGGCCCACTGGGATTCGCAGGGTAAGATGGCTACCGGAGGACCCTCTTGTTTGCATATCTTAGCAGGGACAGGTTTTGTAGCGTTACCGGCCGGTGCAAGAGTAAAGAACTTCATAAGGTTGTCAAACGGGGCCTTATCAATTAATTGTTGGCACAGTGTTTCAAACTTGCACCATCATGCTTGCAGGTTTTCGTGCGCTATTGTCTGTCCCATAGCGGCCATCTTGTCCATGCTGAATTAGGAACTGTATACTTGTGTTGCTATGTGTTCGGAAGGAGGGTTTATATGCATCCACAGGTAGGTAGCTTCTTGTATCTCAATGTGTTATTAGGAAAATAAAAGTCAGTAGGGCAGATACCTTCTGCCTGCACTGGTTACCCTGAGGAGCCGGGGAGGGTCGCTACCTATAAGCAGGCCGCCGCCCTAGGTCTTGCTCGTCCA
This sequence comes from Bombina bombina, assembly GCF_027579735.1. Classification (NCBI taxonomy): domain Eukaryota; kingdom Metazoa; phylum Chordata; class Amphibia; order Anura; family Bombinatoridae; genus Bombina; species Bombina bombina. The sequence continues at coordinate 291,348,169 of NC_069499.1, read as the reverse complement.
AACTAAAGCTCCGATATCATGGAAACAACAAAACCACTGATATGTTATGATCACCGCTGCTTCAGTGGCTCTTATATAATAAGATGACTAGGTGTTAAAGTTGTTAATAGCCCCTAAATCGGCGGATTACAGAGAATTCCTTCAGAGCTTATAGTAGATGCGTCCTGTCAGGAACGCTGCTTGGACACGCCCCCCGTAATCAGCTCTTTTACCAGCCCTTAAAAGGGCTTTTTGCGGGGCATTGCCCCGGAGTAATCAGCTCTTTTACCTGTAAAAAAAATAGAATACCCCAACAACATTACAACCCACCACCCACATACCCCTATTCTAACCCACCCAAACCCCCTGAAGATCTCCCTACCTTGAGTCGTCTTCACCCAGCTGAGCCGAAGTCTTCATCCAATCCGGGCGATGTGGTCCTTCATCCAAGCGGCAAAGAAGAGGTCTTCCATCCAGGCGATGTCTTCATCCAAGCGGCAAAGAAGAGGTCTTCCATCCGGCCGATGTCTTCCTCCAAGCGGCATCTTCTATCTTCTTTCTTCCGGCTCCATCTTCAGATCTCCTACGCGGAACATCCAGCTGTCCTGACGGACTAACGATGAATGAAGGTTCCTTTAAATGACGTCATCCAAGATGGCGTCCCTCGAATTCCGATTGGCTGATAGGATTCTATTAGCCAATCGGAATTAAGGTAGGAAAAATCCGATTGGCTGATTGAATCAGCCAATCGGATTGAAGTTCAATCCTATTGGCTGATTGGATCAGCCAATCGGATTGAGCTCGCATTCTATTGGCTGATCGGAACAGCCAATAGAATGCGAGCTCAATCCGATTGGCTGATTCAATCAGCCAATCGGATTTTTCCTACCTTAATTACGATTGGCTGTTAGAATCCTATCAGCCAATCGGAATTCGAAGGACGCCATCTTGGATGACGTCATTTAAAGGAACCTTCATTCGTCGTTAGTCCGTCGGGCCAGCTGGATGTTCCGCGTAGGTCTGAAGATGGAGCCGGAAGAAAGAAGATAGAAGATGCCGCTTGGAGGAAGACATTGACCGGATGGAAGACCTCTTTGCCGCTTGGATAAGACATCGCCCGGATGGAAGACCTCTTCTTTGCCGCTTGGATGAAGACATCGCCCGGATGGAAGACCTCTTCTTTGCCGCTTGGATGAAGACATCGCCCGGATTGGATGAAGACTTCGGCTCGGCTGGGTGAAGACGACTCAAGGTTGGGAGATCTTCAGGGGGTTAGTGATAGGTTTTTTTAAGGGGGGTTTGGGTGGATTAGAATAGGGGTATGTGAGTGGTGGGTATGTTGGGGGGGTATTTTATTTTTTTTTACAGGTAAAAGAGCTGATTACTTTGGGGCAATGCCCCGCAAAAAGCCCTTTTAAGGGCTGGTAAAAGAGCTGATTACTTTGTACTTTAGAATAGGGTAGGGCTTTTTTTATTTTGGGGGGCTTTATTATTTTATTAGGGGGCTTAGATTAGGTGTAATTAGCTTAAAATTCTTGTAATCTTTTTTTATTTTTTTATTTTTTGTAATTTAGTGTTTGTTTGTTTTTGTAATTTAGTTTAGTGTATTTAATTGTATTTTAGTTTAGATATTTGTAGTTTAATTAATTTATTGATAGTGTAGGTGTATTTGTAACTTTAGGATTTTATTTTACAGGTAATTTGGTAATTATTTAACTAGGTAGCTATTAAATAGTTATTAACTATTTAATAGCTATTGTACCTAGTTAAAATAAATACCAAGTTTAGTTTTAAATAGGAATAATTTAGTTATTAGGGATTGTGGCGGGGGATCACAGTTGACAGGTAGATAGACATTGCGCATGCGTTAGGTGTTAGGTTTTATTTTGCAGGTAGTTTAGGGAGTTACGGGGCTCCAATACTCAGCATAAGGCTTACTACTCCTGCATTTTGTGGCAAGGTGAAAATGGAGATTTCTCCATTTTCGCCACGTAATTCCTTACGCTGTATATTGGATACCAAACTGCGCTGGTTTGGTATACCTGTCTATGGGCCAAAAAACTACGGCCGAAGGCAGAAATATACGAGCGTAACTTCTATGTTACGCCGTATATAGGATACCCAACCAGCGCAATATTTGGCGTTGCCGGCTTTTGCGGGCGACGCTGCATATCGGATTGCTGCCGTGATATTTTCCTGTCAGCTTTTTACAGTTATACTGCATCAGTTTCAAGTGATTTAGCATATAAGTATTATGTCCCTTTAAGGACTGGTAGGTACTTTCCTATGCCATAGATGTTGTAAAATTGTATACTATATTTGGTTGTAAAGTATATTTCATCCGTGTTAAATAAGTCTGTATTCTTGTATGTGATGTCATGTTTTGTGTGTGTCTTTGTTTTTGTTTGCTTTCTTATTTTTGTTAATGTTGGAACTTTTTCCAGTCTTGTTTAGTAAAGTATGTGAGTCCATTTTTGCTACCTGTTTATTGATTTTGTTAAGTGTAGATTTATTATAGCCTCTGGCTATCAGTTTGTTGGATAGTATCTTGGCTTCTTGCTTATATTACTTTAGTGTGGAACAGTTCTTGCATAAGCGAAGAAACTGGCCATTAGGTATTCCCTTCCTCATATGAGGTGCATCGCAAGAGTCAGCTCTCAATATGGTGTTTCTGGAAAGGGGTTTGCTATAATTGGAGGTAATGATATTACTCGATTCATCGGTCTTGTGTGTGAATGAGAGGTTGAGATTGTTTTGATTGAGATGTGCTATAAGCTGGGGAATTGTTACTTGGTCATCTTTATAAATTAAGATCAAGTCATTTTTAAACCTTCCATATGTTATGATGTTGTGTTTGAGGGGACAGTCTCCTCCAAAGATGTGGCTGACCTCAAAGTATCCCATATACAAATTTGCAAAGGGGGGTAAATGTTGCCCCCATAGCCATGCCACATCTTTGGAGGTAATAAATCCCCTCAAACACAAAGTAATTGTGGGTCAAAAGATATTTGGTTATCTCTATAAGAAAACTGATAAACCTTTCTGGAAAATCTGTGTAATGTTCTCGCATGAATTTTAGTGCTTCTAGTCCTTCCATGTGGGGAATACTAGAGTACAGGGATGAGACATCTATAGTTAACCATTTGTAGTTATTCTCCCATTTGATTTTTTCCATTTTATTGATCAAGTGTGTGCTGTCTCAAATGTATCCTGGTAGAGATCTGACTATAGGCTAGAGTACATTATCTAGCCAGTCTCACACAGTGATCCCCTGCTGGCCACTATGGGCCTGCCTGGTGGTTTAAGCAGGGTTTTGTGGATCTTGGGGACTATGCAAAAGGTTGGGACAGTGGTATGATCTGTGAAGCAATGTTGGACAAATTGTTGTTTAATGAGACCTTCGTCACAAGCTGTATCTAATAATGTGTGAAGTTCTCTTTGAAAAAATGCTGTTGGATTAAAAGTGAGTCTTTGATTATATAATGTTGATCTTTTGGTCTTTAATAAAGCTTGTCTTATAAAAAAAAAGTGAGGCTTTGAGTTGGGAGCGGGCCTCAGATTTGTTATCTGTTTTGTTGAGGACTACTATGGCCCCTCCCATATCCGCTGGGGTAATGACTATGTTAGGATTATTTTTTAGGATTTGTACTGACTTTCTTTCTCCTATTGTTAAGTTATCTTTGTGAATATTTGGGATGTCTTTGATGGTTTGGTGTAATTGGGCAATTTCTTGTTCTACCAATTCCCAAAACTATGGCACTTCTCATGGAAATCTCTTTGCAATATACATGTCCCATAATATCTGTATCTGAGCATAAAGGGGTTGACATCTGTGCCTTAAAAAATACTATTCTTCTGATATATACAATGCATTTTTGATGGTTACAAAATTACATTTTACTCTTATAAACTAGTGTACCTGTTACAGTTTACATTTAATTTTAATATAGTAGCATATGACACTGGGCAATTCACATACATATGGCTAGGTATGGAACAGAAGTTTAGAAGACTTAGAGCTAGATTACGAGTGGCGGGGTAGTTTGCGCTAACGTTCAAGTAATTAAAGTAATATTTTTTGCGCTATGAGTTTCGTGCTCATATTATGAGTTGAAAGTAAAAAGTTGGCACTCTAACCTTCACAAAGTCACGGTAGTCACGGAGTTAAATGGAGCCGAAAAAGTTGAAAAAACCCTAACACCCACAAGTCTTGCACATATATATATATATATATATATATATATATATATATATATATATATATATATATATATATATACATATGTTTTTATGTGTTTATATATGTATATATGTGTTTATATGTGTATACATAAATACATATATACACATATAAATACATATGTATACATATTTATACATATATGTATATACATACATACATATATATATATATATATATTCTGATGTGTATGTATGTATCTCTATGGGAAAGCCCTTTGCATTTCACACCTTCTAACTTTGAGCCCTTATAACTTAATGCAATTTCTATAAGAAATCATTTTTTCAGTGTTATTATGAGTATAACTGTACTTTTTAATGTATTTTTGATGTGTTTTGTACAACTTTTTATTTGAGTGTAACAGTTCACCAGAGCTCTGAGGTTGCAGGAATCATTCTAGCACAAATTGTGATTGCACTCACACGTTAGCATTTACTTTCAACTTGTAGCGTGTCACTTGTAATTGAGCCCTTAGGGTATAAAATTATTTGAGGGGACTCACCATGCTGATGAGGCTTCATAGACCTGAGCAGAGAGATCTAGATAATCAGGCCCCTGGCCTTTACCTATATCCAAAGGGTCTAGTGAAATTTAACGGGATTACATATGCACCACTTAGATGTTCATTGCTTTCATGATTCTTTCATGATTCTTAGGAATTTCGGAAAATTCAATTTAAATTCACCTCTTTCCCTCAGTATACTTTGCTCAGCTTTGTCCTATGAGAGCAGACTGATGTAGTTGCAGTACATATATATATATATATATATATATATATATATATATATATATATATATATATATATATGTCCAGTAAAGAACACTCTCACCATATTCATCATCTGCCAGGGCCAGCAGTTCAATATATGTGGAGATAGAAGGCACTCTCAGGTCTTTTTAACAAAGTTGTTTATTGAAACAAGCATGACGTTTCGGGGACACACTCCACTTCCGTCTGAGGAAGCTTCTAACACAGCCCCATTGATTCCTATGGGAAAATACTTTTTATGTCTACACCTAACACCCTAACCTGAACCCGAGTCTAAACACCCCTAATCTTACACTTATTAACCCATAATCTGATGCCCCCAACATCACCGACACCTGCATTTTATTATTAACACCCAATCTGCGGCTCCGGACACCGCCGCCACCTACATTTCTCTATGAACCCCTAATCTGCTGCCCCCAACATCGCCGACACCTACTTTTTATTTATTAACCCCTACTATGCCGTCCCCCAATGTCGCACTCACCTAACTACACTTATTAACCCCTAATCTGCCACCGCCAACGTCGCCACCACTATAATAAAGTTATTAACCCCTAAATCTAAGATTAACCCTAACCTCCCCTAACTTAAATATAATTTAAATACATCTAAATAAAATTACTATTATTAACTAAATTATTCCTATTTAAAACTAAATACCTATACAATAAATCCTAAGCTAGCTACAATATAACTAATAGTTACATTGTAGCCATCTACAAGGATTTATTTTTATTTTACAGGCAAGTTTGTATTTATTTTAACTAGGTAGAATACATAATTAATAGTTATTAACTATTTAATAACTACCTAGTTAAAATAAGTACACATTTACCTGTAAAATAAACCCTAACCTAAGTTACAATTACACCTAACACTACACTATAATTAAATTAATTACCTAAACTAACTACAATTAATTACAATTAAATTAAATAAACTAAAGTACAAAAAAAAACAAACACTAAATTACAGATAATTATAAAATAATTACAAGAATTTTAAACTAATTACACCTAATCTATCCCCCTAATAAAATAAAAAAGCCCCCCAAAATAATAAAAATCCCTACCCTATACTAAATTACAAATAGCCTTAAAAGGACGTCTTCACCCAACCGGGCAGAAGTGGTCCTCCAGACGGCCAGAAGTTTTCATCCAATCCGGGCAGAAGAGGACCTCCAGATGGGCAGAAGTCTTCATCCAGACGGCATCTTCTATCTTCATCCATCTGGAGCGGAGCGGGTCCACCTTCAAGCCATCCGACGCGGAGCATCCTCTTCCATCCGACGACTAACACTAAATGTTGGTACCTTTAAGTGACGTCATCCAAGATGGCGTCCCTTCAATTCCGATTGTCTAATAGAATTCTATCAGCCAATCGGAATTAAGGTAGAAAAAATCCTATTGGCTGATCCAATCAGCCAATAGGATTGAGCTTGCATTCTATTGGCTGTTCCAGTCAGCCAATAGAATGCAAGCTCAATCCTATTGGCTTATTGGATCAGCCAATAGGATTGAACTTCAATCCTATTGGCTGATTGAATCAGCCAATAGTATTTTTCCTACCTTAATTCCGATTGGCTGATAGAATTCTATCAGCCAATCAGAATTGAAGGGACGCCATCTTAGATGACGTCACATAAAGGTACCGTCATTTAGTGTTAGTCGCCGGATGGAAGAGGATGCTCCGTTTCGGATGGCTTGAAGATGGACCCGCTCCACTCCGGATGGATGAAGATAGAAGATGCCGCCGGGATGAAGACTTCTACCTGTCTGGAGGTCCTCTTCTGCCCGGATCGGATGAAGAATTCTGGCCGTCTGGAGGACCACTTCTGCCCAGTTGGGTGAAGACGTCTCAAAGTAAGGTGATCTTCAAGGGGTTAGTGTTTTATTAAGGGGGGATTGAGTGGGTTGGGTGTGTGGGTGCTGGGTTTTAATGTTTGGGGGTATTGTATTTTTTTTTTACAGATAAAAGAGCTGATTACTTTGAGGCAATGCCCCGCAAAAGGCCCTTTTAAGGGCTATTTGTAATTTAGTATAGGGTAGGGCTCTTTATTATTTTGGGGGGCTTTTTTATTTTATTAGGGGGATTAGATTAGGTGTAATTAGTTTAAAATTCTTGTAATTTTTTTATTATTTTCTGTAATTTAGTGTTTTTTTTCCGTACTTTAGTCTATTTAATTTAATTCTAATTAATTGTAGTTAATTTAGGTAATTAATTTAATTATAGTGTAGTGTTAGGTATAATTGTAACTTAGGTTAGGGTTTATTTTACAGGTAAATTTGTACTTATTTTAACTAGGAAGTTATTAAATAGTTAATAACTATTTAATAACTATTGTACCTAGTTAAAATGAATACAAAGTTGCTTGTAAAATAAAAATAAACCCTGAGATAGCTACAATGTAATTATTAGTTAGATTGTAGCTAGCTTATGGTTTATTTTATAGGTAAGTATTTAGTTTTAAATAGGAATAATTTATTTAATTGTAGTAATTTTTTTCTGATTATTTTAAATTATATTTAAGTTAGGGGGGTTAGGGTTAGACTTAGGTTTAGGGCAGGGGTCAGCAACCTTCGGCTCCCAGATGTTTTGTAACTACATTTCCCATGATGCTCAGATAGCCTAAAGAGTGTCTCAGCATCGTGGGAAATGTAGTTACAAAACATCTGGGAGCCGAAGGTTGCTGACCCCTGGTTTAGGGTTTAATACATTTAATATAGCGGCGGCGACGTTGGGGGCGGCAGATTGGGGGTTAATAAATGTAGGTAGGTGTTGGACGGCAGATTAGGGGTTAATAAAATTTAACTAGTGTTTGCGATGCGGGAGTGCGGCGGTTTAGGGGTTAATATATTTATTACAGTGGCGGTGATGTCCGGTCGGCAGATTAGGGGTTAAAAAATGTATTTAAGTGTTTGCGATGTGCGGGGGGGGGGGGGGCTCGGTTTAGGGGTTAAAAGGTAGTTTATGGGTGTTAGTGTACATTTTATCACTTTAGTTAAGAGTTTTATGTTACGACGTTAGCCCATAAAACTCTTAACTACTGACTTTTAAATGCGGTAGGAGTCTTGACAGGAGAGGGTCTACCGCTCACTTTTTCCAAGACTCGTAATACCGGCGTTAGGAAAATCCCATTGAAAAGATAGGATACCCAATTGACGTAAGTGGATTTGCGGTATGCTCGAGTCGCAGAAAAAAAGTGAGAGGTACACCTGTACCTGCCAGACTCGTAATACCAGCGGGCGTTAAAAAGCAGTGTTGGGACCTATCAACGCTGCTTTTTAAGGCTAATGCAAGACTCGTAATCTAGGCGATTATTAATACATTAATTGATGTTTTACTTTGTGAATTTAATGCATTTTTGAAAACATACACTCATTTCAAATCTGATGACTGCAACATATTCCAAAAATGTTGGGGCAGTCGACTGTTTACCACTGTGTAACATCACCTTTTCTTTTAATAACACTTATTAAGCATTTGGGCACTGAAGATACCAGTTGGTTAAGTTTAGCAAGTGGAATTTTCCCCCATTCAACCACTATGCATGTCTCCAGCTGCGCAACTGTATGGGGCCTTTGTTGCCTTATTTTGCGCTTCATATTGCGCCACACATTCTCAATCAGAGACAGGTCAGGACTGTAGGCAGGCCATGCTAGCACCCGCACACTCTGATTACGCAACCATGTGCTTGTAATGCGAGCAGAATGTGTTTTGGTGTTGTCCTGCTGGAAAACTGCAGGGGCTTCCCAAGAAAAGACGCCGACTGGATGGCAGTATATGTATACATATCTTTCTGCATTAATGGTGCCCTCTTAAATGTGCAAATTACCCATGCCATGGGCAATGACACCCCCCCCCCCCCCCATACCATGACAGATTCTGGCTTTTGGACCTAACGCTGATAACAGCTTTGGTGGTCCTTTTCCTCTTTGGCCTGGAGAACATGACAGTTGTTTTTACCAAAAACTATTTGAAATGTTGACTCGTCGGACCACAAAACACAATTCCACTGGGCTACTCTCCATCTCAGATAAGACTGAGCCCAGAGAAGCTGGCGGCGCTTCTGAACAGTGTTGATGTAGGGCTTCTGCTTTGCATAGTAAAGCCTTAACTTGCATTTGTGGATGCCGCTGCGATTGGTGATGACTGACAAAGGTTTACAAAAGTATTCCCAAACCCATGTCAGTATATCCATTACAAAGTCATGATGGTTTTTAACCCATTAACGACCGAGTACGTGCCAGGCATGTCCTACAAAAAACGATTGGTAACGACCAAGGATGTGCCTGGCACCTCCTCAGGGGTTTCAAAATGGTTTGGAAATAGCAAAGTGCTACTTGTATTTATTGCCCTATAACTTGCAAAAAAAGCAAAGAACATGTAAACATTGGGTAATTTAGAAACTATTTAGCATGGGTGTTTTTTCACTTTTTGGTGGTTGTAGATATGTAACAGATTTTGGGGGTCAAAGTTAGAAAAAGTGTTTTTTTTTTTAAATTTGTCATCATATTTTAAAACCTTTTTTATAGTAACTTATGTGATATGAAGATAATGGTATGTTTAGAAAGTCCATTTAATGGCAGTAATATGTGTGGGTACAGTAAATGAGAAAGTTACAGCTAAACACAAACATAGCAGAAATGTAAAAACAGACCTGGTCCTTATAGGGACAGTCTACTTCAAAATGTTTATTGTTTTATTGTTTTATTACCCATTCCCCAGTTTTCGTTAACCAACACAGTTATATAGATATATGTTTTACCTCTGTGATTACCTTGCATCTAAGCCTCTACTGACTGCCCCCTTATCTCAGTGCTTTTGACAGACATGCAGTTTAGCCCATCAGTAACTCCACGGGAGTGAGCACAGTGTTATCTATATGGCACACATGAACTAGTGAACTAGTACTGTCTAACTGTGAAAAACTTTCAAAATGCTCTGAGCTAAGAGGAGGTTTTCAACGGTTTAGAAATCAGTTTGAGCCTACCGAGGTTTAGCTTTTCAAAACTACCACCAAGGGAACAAAGCAAATTTAATGATAAAAGTAATTTGGAAAGTGGTTTAAAATTGCAGGTCCTATCTGAATCATGAAAGTTTAATTTTGACTAGACTGTCCCTTTAATAGTAAGAAAATTTAAAAATAGTCTGGTCACTAAGGGGTTAAGACAGTTTTCGGCCTTGCGCTTTACGAACTCATATTTGACCAGATTCCTTGAATCTTAATTATATTGTGCACTGTAGAAAGTGAAATGCCCAAAATCCTAACGATTTGTCTTTGGGGAATGTTGTTTTCAAAGTGTTGGAATATTCGCTGATGCATCTGTTGGCAGATTGCTGAGCCTCGACCCACCCTTGCTCTTGAAGAACTAGGCCTTTTTTTTGGATGCTCCTTATATACTATGATTACACAATTGCTTCACCTGTTTCACATCACCTACTTATTTCAACTTGTCACATCGCTATTAGACCTAAATTGCCCTTGTCCCAACTTTTTTGGAATTTGTTGCAGTCATAAGATTTGAAATGAGTGTATATTTTCAAAAATACATTAAATTCACAAAGTAAAACATCAAATAATGTGTTAATAATGCGTTTTTAATATAGTACAGGGTGAATTGAATTTTCAAATTATTTTTTTTTGTTTTTTTGCATTTTCATTTACGGTCCCAACTTTTTCGGAATTGGGGATTGTATTAATATTTCATGTTGGGTTAAGACACGTGAGAAAATGCAATAATTTTTATGCAACTTGTTGGGTGTTAGGGTTTTTTGAACTTTTCACTCTCTATTGAATTCTAAGGGGTCAATTTATTATTGGCCGAATTGGGCCAATTCACCCTGTTTCCACGCAAGACTTTAGGCTCGCTGGAAACAGGAGTTAAGAAGCAGCGGTCTATAGACTACTGCACCTTAACTCATACGCCACCTCTGAGGCTGCGTACAGCAATCCACCCGATCCTATACGATCGGGCTGATTAATACCTCCTGATAGCAGCCAATTGGCCGCGAATCAGCAGGGGGCAGAATTGCACAAGCAGTTCACTAGAACTGCTTTTGCAATGCTGAATACGGACATCGTATGCTGTCCGCATTCAGCGATGTCTGGCGGACATGATATGCTACAGCGTATCATGTCCGCCAGACTTGAATAAATTGACCCCTAAGAAATAATATGTTAACGTGGTTGCAATATTTGGACAAAAAGCTGAAGTCGAGCGCAGTTAGCACATGATTGGGAGGGATAAATAGCACTCCGGTCATAATCTAGCCCAATGTTGGGAGCAACCATGGAATCCATAAAGATTTAACATTAGCCATATTATATTAAAAACGGCATACCAGCTTTAAAACAGTAATAATTATAGAGAACCAAAGCAGGTAATTGAAAAAAGAAATGTAGGCACTGCTCAGAGGGTAAAAATAAAATACATCCTTTATTATCGACAAATTAAAAACAATGTCCATAGCAAGACAAACAGACACCGGAGTGTTTGTACTTGTTTGTATCAAAGCAGGTAATACTTGTAGAAAAGTTAAAGGGACACTGAACCCAATTTTTTTTCTTTCATGATTCAGATAGAGCGTGAAATTTTAAGCAACTTTCTAATTTACTCCTATTATCAAATGTTCTTTGTTCTCTTGCTATCTTTATATGAAAAAGAAGGCATCTAAGCTTTTTGTTTGGTTCAGTACTCTGGACAGCGATTTTTATTGGTGGATGAATTTATTCACCAATCAGCAAGAACAACTCAGGTTGTGAACCAAAAATCTAAACTTACATTCTTGCATTTCAAATAAAGATACCAAGAGAATGAAGAAAATTTGATAATAGGAGTAAATTAGAAAGTTGCTTAAAATTGCATGCTCTATCTGAATCACAAAAGAAAAAAATTAAGTTCAGTGTCCCTTTAAAGAAGTCATACACCAAAGTTCAAAGTTGATGAGTGCCAGAAACACCAGTTATGAAGCAGATATTCTGGGAGGAATTTATGTAGTACATACAATGAGGTTCATCACTATCTAGTTAATGATGTCATTGACCTTCAGTTTAATCAGTTCTTCAGACTTATCATGACAAAATGTTCGGTAAAGTCATGTATGTGAATAATATGAGATTGTTTGATATATCGTGTATCATTTATATTAAGTGCTTGTCTATTGATGTACTTACTAATAACTCATAAGTATTATAAATATTACCTGATTTGGTTCTCTATATTTATTATTGTTTTAAAGTTTGCATGCAGTTTTTATTATAACAAACAAAGGGAAGGCACCAGGTCTTCAACGATCACAGGACACACATCCAATAAAAACAAAGGTATTTATTGGGCATCAGAAAATGATATACACGTCACATCACAGGACATGGTCAGTCAGAAATAGTCTAACATGTTTTGTATAGAAAATACTGTACTTTTTCAATGACCACCTACAACCAAGTGACTAAACAGCTCTCATATACACCTGTACAACTACTCCCTAAACCTGATCAACCAATCATAGTAACAACATTTTTATTGATAATTAACTCACCTAAAACGAAATACAAAGATCAGCAGCATAGGCAAAAAATCAGATAAAAAAGGGGGGGGGGGGGCATGAAAAAAAAAACACTATGCAAAATTATGCTTAGTATACAGGGGTAATGACGAGATTATTTCTCTAATGGAAACATAATGTATACAAAATATAAAATATGAAGTCTGGGGGCGGAGTCCGGAGCCCATGAGAGCAGTCGCATATCCTGGCTGCTCTGATCCTAATTATACAATACATACCTATATTTACCGTTTTTAATAGAGTTTGATCTTGGAAAATTTGCCTAACACACCCTGGACTCTTATCTAACAGTTGGCGTAATCTAAACTTATCCTTGGATGTTATTTTTTTTACTTAGGATCGGAGCTTTCTTTTGAATCTCTATTAGTGGCGGCCATCTTTCCACCCTCGTGGCTGAGGATTTTTATAATTCTACCCGGATTACCAAGCTATACCGAGGACTTTTACCATCATCTAGACCCCCCCGGCGGGTTCTCTCTGCAGACCTGTCATTAAGGAGCAGTGCTACCTCGCAAGTCACTGTAATAAAAGTACTGATTACTATCACCAAGAGGCACTGAGTGTGCTTTATTGTGCAATGCCTGATGCGCTCAAATTGCCTGCGGAGATGGTACATGAGATATTAAGGGAGATTAACAATTTACTGATCTCGCATCATGCTGCATTCACTAAGATCCTGTCGCATACCTGCTGCCCCACGCTACAGAATGCACACTATGGAGAGCATAAGACTGAGAACTTGAGGCCATTGCTAACCCCTGCTGACAAGGAGGAAGCTGCCTATGACAATGACACCAACACCCAGGTTAAGCGGAGTTTGATGCCGGAGTCCTTGGATAGCCACATCAGAGCACCAGTGAGCCTAACAACTCCCCTTGTGGATCCCTATGTGACAGCCTTTAATGTGCCGGGGGAGTACATTGACGCAGAAGCAGCGCTACTGAATTCAACAGGCACCTCACGATGTCAGTCTCTTATCTTACCCTCTTGCTTGCTGCACCTTCGGAGCCTTCTCCTGGAGCACCGATCGCAAGTAGAAGTAGATATTCAGCGTCACAGCCGACATGCCCACACAGACTTTGAAATGGCGAAGACTCCTACCATTACTCCTTCAGACTCGCTGAAATTTTCAGCTCAATCCTTCTGGAGTAGGAGCACAGAGCTAAGTCTTGGTTCCCTGACGCCCCTCTGGTATGGCTCTTTTGGAGACTGGAGCAGTTGGGTCAACTTTGTGCATAGACTGGGTATAGGGTAAGACAACAAGATTAATGGCCCACTATTTTCCAAGTACTGGCCACTACACTGACATTTCTCAAAATGTCTATTTACTTTAGTTAAAGATTTCTCATCTTGAATGACGACAACTAGTCTGAACTCTTTTTGCCAGTAAGCTTTGATTGCTGTTGCCTAATTTTATATGTATAAGTTGTTTATTACAGGTTTAATGTTACTTTCTATTTTATCTACTGTTATAACAATGTCTTGTGGATGTTTTTTTTTTTTTTTTACTTTTTCTTTTTATTGAAACAAAATGGGTACAACTTGAAGACAAAGAAAACATCATATTACAGGCATATAATGGCACTTTATAATTATATCTCCATCTTAATCTAGTGATAAAGTTCAAACAAAATAAATTCTCGCACCCATGATGGGGTTTTTTTCGAAATTTTTATACCCTACCACCTTTCTCTCCACAATGGGAGAGGGGGGGGGGCGGCATCCATTCATCCACTCATACCAGGAACAATAACAAGGGAAAGAAGGGAGAGAGAAAAAAAAAAAAATGTGGATGTTTTAACTGTGTATAAATGTCAGCATACTTCTTCTAGGCATGAAGGACTGCAAATTTATAGCTGTTTGCTGTATTCCTTTAGAAAAGAGGTGATTTGTAAATTGGGCAGTTCCTTTATTATTTGTAATATACCAACATAGTAGCCAAGTAGCCACACAACTTAGCTATGCTGTCATTACATAACTAGATAGGGACTTCGAGTTTCTTAACTTCCTTCTAGGTAGTGTCACTCTATAATTAAACCATGAGCCTTGCTGTCTGCGGCCGGGACAGTAGGACTTATATTTAGTTCTCTAATTGCTTCGGCAACATAACCTACCTTAGTATGATTGGTACCCATAATAGGCTCCCTTTTCATTAAGTTGTGTGTGTGAGACCCTTGATTATATTGCACTTGTCTAGCTTGGTCCCTTTATGCTTGTTTCTTTTGTTTTTCTTTGTTTTGACTTAGACATGTCTCATCTAAAACTACTCCCCTTTCAAGGATTCCTGAAAATTCATGCAAACTCATAACTACAAAGTTCATTTGCCATCCACTCACATACTGGTATATAAGGCTTCCTGTTAAAAAAATTTTTTTATGAATATTACATAAAGTCTCCCTAAGACCTTTTGGAGCATTGGCTGTGGAACATATTTCCCATTTGCAGCTACTTTAGATTTCTATTGTCTCCGCAGGCTTCGTGTAAGTATTTATCCCACATATATTCAGCGCTTCTAGAAATATATTGCTTGATTGTAGCACAATTCTTTAGCAATTGGCAAGAGTCCGTATCCAGCCCCTTATTATAACCCTCCATGCATTAGTTTAATAAGTTTATGGCCCAAAAAGTGGCCTAGCATCTTACAGGAGGCTCCCATAATATTTTATTATATCTTTTCATGTGACAACACTGAAGAAATGACACTTTACTACAATGTAAAGTAGTGAGTGTACAGCCTGTATAACAGTGCCAATTTGCTGTCCCCTGAAAATAACTCAACACACAGCCATTAATGCCTAAATAGTTGGCAACAAAAGTGAGTACACCCCTAAGTGGAAATGTCCAAATTGGGCCCAATTAGCCATTTTCCCTCCCCGGTGTCATGTAACTTACAAGGATTCAGGTGTGAATGGGGAGCAGATGTATTAGATTTGGTGTAATGGCTCTCACACTCTCTCATACTGTTCACTGGAAGTTCAACATGGCACCTCATGACAAAGAACTCTCTGAGGATCTGAAAAAAGAATTGTTGCTCTACATAAAGATGGCCTAGGCTATAAGAAGATTGCCAAGACCCTGAAACTGAGCTGCAGCACAGGGGGCAAGACCATACAGTGATTTCACAAGACAGGTTCCATTCGGAACAGGCCTCGCCATGGTCGACCAAAGAAGTTGAGTGCACATGCTCAGCATCATATCCAGAGGTTGTCTTTGGGAAATAGACGTATGAGTGCTGCCAGCATTGCTGCAGAGGTTAAAGGGGTGGGGGTTCAGCCTGTCAGAGCTCAGACCATACGCTGCACACTGCATCAAATTGGTCTGCATGGCTGTCATCTCAGAAAGAAGACTCTTCTAAAGATGATGCACAAGAAAGACCGCAAACAGTTTGCTGAAGACAAGCAGACTAAGGACATGGATTACTGGAACCATGTCCTGTTGTCCGATCAGACCAAGATACACTTATCAGATGGTGTCAAGTGTGTGTGGCGGCAACCAGGTAAGGAGTACAAAGACAAGTGTGTTTTGCCTACAGTTAAGCATGGTGGTGGGAGTGTCATGATCTGGGCCTGCATGAGCGCTGCCGGCACTGGGGAGCTACAGTTCATTAAGGGAACCATGAATGCCAACACGTACTGTGGCATACTGAATCAGAGCATGATCCCCTCCCTTCAGAGACTGGGCCGCAGGGCAGTATTCCAACATGACAATGACCCCAAACACACCTCCAAGATGACCACTGCCTTGCTAAAGAAGCTGAGGGCAAAGGTGGTGGAAAGGCAAAGCATGTCTCCAGACCTAAACCCTATTGAGCATCTGTGGGGCATCCTCAAATGGAAGGTTATTTAGCGCAATGTCTCTAACATCCACCAGCTCTGTGATGTCATTATGGAGGAGTGGAAGAGGACAGTCTGTCAATGTTTTAATCATGGGGCCAAAGAGAGAGACAGAGAAAAAGAAAAATATAGATAGATAGATGTTTTTCTGTATTACATTTACTAGTATAACTAGTATATCACAGTGCATCAATGTCACTCTATTTGTATGAGTGAATAATAAAAAAAATAGAACTAGAACTCACCAATGGGAGATGTAAAAGTAACAACAGCTAAGCAGATCTCTGGCCTCATTGTCACATTGAAGTTTTTTTCCATAGTCAGATTGCTGATGTTCTCTATCAACAGGTTTAACATTTCGATTGTACAGTTCTCCTGGACATTTTCAATCAATACTTCATAGTCAGCAGAGTCTAGTGGTGCAGTTTGATCTTTATTAATTGGTTCCTCTTTAGTGAGATTGTCTGGAAAAGATAGCAATAATATACGTATTAAATACCTTTCCCATCCTTTTTACCGGTTCCTTTTTACTAACTTTCCTTTTTTCATAATCCTTTAGTTTTCTGTATTTGACACCAGTCGTAAACACCCTCTTCTTTTCCGTTGAATAATTGCAATGCATTAATGAACTCACTTCTGTAGAAACCAACTAAACTTTTCTAAAAGCATGCAGGCTCAGCTTATGTTAAAGGGACAGTCAACATTAGAATTATTGTTGTTTAAAAAGATAGATAATCCCTTAATTACCCATTCCCCAGTTTTGCATAACCAACACGGTTATATTAATACACTTTTTACCTCTGTGATTACCTTGTATCTAAGCCTCTGCAGACTTCTCCCTTATTTCAGTTATTTTGACAGACTTGCATTTTAGCCAATCAGTGCTCACTCCTCTGTAAATTCATGTGCATGAGCTCAATGTTATCTATATGAAACACATGAACTAATGCCCTCTAGTGGTGAAAAACTGTCAGAATGCATTTAGATTAGAGGTGGCCTTCAAGGTCTAAATTAGCATATGAACCTCCTAGGTTTAGCTTTCAACTAATAATACCAAGAGAACAAAGCAAAATTGGTGATAAAAGTTAATTGGAAAGTTGTTTAAAATTGCATGCCCTATTTGAATCATGAAAGTTTTTTTTGGACTTGACTATCCCTTTAAGTTTATTATCCTGTCAAAAAGGCATCTGAACTGAGCTCTTGGGACCACAAAAAAATAAACTAAGCAGCAGTCATTATCTTGGCCAACACACAAACCTACAGCACTTCTGTAAAATAAACATTTGGGTTCCATGTGTTATTTTGTGTCTAAGTGAATGTGTGTCTATCAATGATAATCTGACAATAAGACTGCATCAGGGAGAATTATTATTAGTAATATTATTAATTTTATTATTTTTATCTGTCTGTCAATATGTTTTAGCTGATGGGCCTACATTTATGAGTGCCTACACACTGAAGTGTTAATGTGTATGCATCAGTGTGAATGTGTGTATTGTGTGTCTCTATGTGTGCATATGCTGTCTGTTGCATTTTTGCTCGACAACAGCTGAACTGATCTCTCTGGTATAAGGGTATGTTTATATAAGGTAGCATCTCTATTAGAAGATTTTGTGTTTGCATTAGTACATCTGCATTATGATGGTATGTATTTCTATGTGTGTGTTTTAGAGAAGGCCACAACAGTATGCATTTCTTTAGTGTCTAGAAACTGATTCCAACAATTTGGAAATCTAATAATGTTTCTTCCTATGCTATGTGGGTGTGATTACTTTCTATGAGAGTCTGCTTTTATCTCTCTGGGACTTACCGTTTCCGCCCTTTTCCTTAGAAAATTCAGCGAGTTCTGTCCCTTTGAAGTCTGCACTATAAGCTGGAGAATTTTTGATAATCAGGCCTAAGGATAGATACTTAGCTACTGGACTCATGGTGATATTACAGTGATAATGAAGGTATTATATTCCAAAGTTTATGCTGCATTGGAACCTAAACTAAGTAGTTGTTGATATTTACTATATGAACCTTCTTTTTCTCTGGCATTAATTGGGACATATACAATTTTTAAACCACATATTGTATGCAGTATATATAGGGTTGCCACCTTGGCCATGTTAAACTGGACAGTTTTGAGTTACACATGATGCAGGGCATGTAGGGACGAACATGTATTGTGCCTCTGGATAGCACATAAATAGTGCTCCTGGACAGCACTGCACACCCTACAGCATTTGTAACTCATAACTGTCCAGGATGATATGGCTGAGGTGGTAACCCTATATATATATATATATTTCAGCCTCGCCTTGTCTATATCAGTGGACAAATATCCTCTTGTCAGAAGCTTATCACACATTGTGTCAAGTTTCTGTTGGAGTATATTAGGCTCCGAATTATTCCGCACCAGCCTAGTGAGTTGTGAGAGGACAATCCCCATCTTTTGGTGATTTGGGTGACAACTAGTAGATAATACCAAGGAGTTTCTGTCAGTGGGTTTGGAGAATAAGGATGTACCAAAGCGATATCCCCCATTTTAATTTTTTTTAAAGATATTCAAGTCAAGGAAGTATACACTGTTTGAGTCATATTCTATTTTGAATCTAATCTGAGAATTGGCACTGTTGAGATCATAAAGCCACTGTTTGAGTTATCTCTCAGTGCCCGTCCAGACAAGGAACAGATCATCTATATATCTGGTACATAAAGAAATGTGTGGATGCATCTGAGGTTTCATAACATACAGCTCATAGCCCAACATAAAGAGATTGGCATAGACCAGGGCCATATTTGACCCCATGGCCGTGCCGGACAATTGAAGAAAGAAATCTTTCTCAAACTTAAAATAGTTCTTAGTAAGGCAGTGTTCCATGAGCTCTATGAGAAACTCTAACAAAGGTCCAGAATTTGGCACCTTGGACACAGTGGATCCAATTGGTCTTAACAGCAAGATGGATTTTGGGCCATTTATTGGCTAACCCGTTGGTTTAACTACATTGGGATATCCCTGTCTGCATTTGGTGGCTATTTCACTATTATTACAATGGGTCCTATTAAGGCAAGTCTATTTATTTGTTTCTCTAATAAATACTTGGATAATACATGATGACACTCCTCATCCTCAGCGCTGGAATGACATAGCCTAGCATACATTGTGTTATAACTGTGTCTCCTCTGTATACTCTACCATGTGCGGTACTTGTGGCCTTGTGGACGCACGTAATTTGGAAAACTGACTGTTCATTACACTTTAGAAGGTATATAAGGCTGCTTGTTAGGGTATGTTTTATTCTGTCTCCCGGATGCCAGGACTGTACAACTGTTCTCAAGCTGGGTGATACCATTTGATAAAGGTGCCAGTGGCACCGAAACTTCATGGAACTTTGCTCTTAAACTTTTCCAATAAAAGTTATTTTTTATTCAAATCCAGTGAGTGCTGTCTTTGCTCTGAACTATATATATATATATATATATATATATATATATATATATATATATATATATATATATATATATATATATACATACACATACAGTATATACTGTATTTGTGAAAGATAGTAAGTGCATGTTGTGTCACCAGAAGGTGTGGGGCTAATGTAAGTTAAGTAAGGCCCTGGTCTGTCTTATTTGAGGTCTGGGGGCAATACAAAATAAGGGGATAGCGGGATATGTGTAAATAGAGAAGGCTGATTGAGAATCAGTTCCAGCACCTACTGTAAGATAGCATTATTCTGCAGCTGTGAGACTCTGTGGTACTTTTAAGTGGTTCCATTCACTCACTGACCCCAATGATTCTCTTATTATAATGCTTGAAAAAAACTGTCTCACACACAGATGTTTAAAAGACTCTTGGTGACTTTAATCAGTTGCAGTATTAACTGTTAAACTGCTGGTTAAAGTCATACAGACACTCAATATATCTGCAACAATTTTTTTTATTAATGTATATCATACAGATAAAAATACATTTAATTAAAAAAAAAAAAAAAAATAGATATGCCTGTGAGAACAAGCAGATGAGGTGCTCGGATCTATACTTGTAAATATCTGAATAAGCTCTGTGAAGATATTGACTCATGTTTCACCTCAGAAAATACATTATATTGTTCTTTATAAATATCTACCACTTTCCTGCCTCGTTATAAAATAGTATTTCTGAGGTTTGTATTAACTAAACAAAAAATAACATTGTCATAAACTACAATATTATATGTATTTAATAATGAAATCATTTAAGTAACATAAAAATTCCATCTTTCATATGGAAAGCTACGGAGCCCCAGAGGTGTCACACAATATTTTTTTTTATAAATCATGCACAAATTTTACTAAATCGTGCGCACATTTTGCCAAATCGTGCTCACGACTAAGCCAAATTGTGCTCATGATTTAGTCAAATTGTGCTTACAATTAAGCCAAATCGTGCTCACCATTTAGCCAAATCGTGCCCACGATTTATAAATAACTAGTCGATAAGCCTGCCCAGAGGGCAGTCTAATTATTTTTTAAACTACAGATGTAGAAACAACGTATTTTGTAACTCTTCTTTTATATAAAAATTTAAGTTACAGGTGTAGCAATACTATAATTTTAATGGACTACTATCTTAAATATATAAAAAAATACACTCTAATTGGACAAACTACTGTCCTAAATAAATACAAAATTTCTTCTCTTGAAATTATATCTACTTTAAGTATATTTCTTTATATACAACATTTTTAGTAAAACAGGCATCACTTCCAGTTATTAATTTTCCTTGTTCTTGTCCGTCTATGACCTTAACATCTGCAGAGCTTTTTACCCTTGAAAAAGCTACATATAACTGTCCATGGCTAAAAACTGGCTCTGGCAAATAGATGCTGACTTTTTCTAAAGTTTGTCCCTGAGCTTTGTTAATGGTCATAGCGAATGCTAATTTAACTGGGAATTGTCTTCTTCTTAACACAAAAGGACATTCAGTATTGCTTGGGGTTAAATCTATTCAGGGAATGAAAATATTTTGCCCTTCGGCTGTACCTGTTAATACTGGTGGAA
The DNA here is from genome assembly GCF_027579735.1 of Bombina bombina. Lineage (NCBI taxonomy): Eukaryota > Metazoa > Chordata > Amphibia > Anura > Bombinatoridae > Bombina > Bombina bombina. The sequence continues at coordinate 291,326,742 of NC_069499.1, read as the reverse complement.
TAATTAAATTTTCACGCAATGCTTTTACAACTAATCTGGTGTCATTACAAAGTCCTATTTTGGTGTTAAGATTACGCAAAAGCATAATAATACTACGATTTTTTTAGATTGAGTTTATGAACTGACATTCCAGAAGGTGCCAATTCATTAAACAACTCAACTGGGTAGTTATCCTTATCTTCCTGTGATTCATCATCAATGGAATCTGTACTTAAGTAAGTAGAGGTTTCACCTTCTAACAAACTCAGTACTTCCTCATTGATTTTATCAACATCACTATTTTTTGGACATAAAATGGCCATTTTTGAAAACTTAAAAGCATCAGAATTTTTTAACTCTTCACCAAAAATCTCCTTTACAATGGAGTCTTTGCAGATCATTTGGGATGGAATGTCATGCAAACCATGCTCATTTGTCAGTAGTCCATCTCCAAGCTTTAAAATCCAAGAGCTAAACTCTGGATCAACAGATCTGACATTATTAGTCAGCTTCAAAACTTTAAACTTATGCCAGAGTGGATTAACGTTTATACTGGCTTCAACTATAGCTGCTCTACTTCCGTGTGCAACAACAGGAAGAGTTTGTCTAAAATCCCCTCCGAGCAGAATAGTTTTGCCTCCAAAAGGTTTGTTGTTGTTCATCAACTCTTGAAGCAGTTTGTCAACACATCTAAGCGCATCACTGGAAGACATGGTTGACTCATTCCAAATAATTATCTTTGCACTACGGATCAATTGTGCATCATTAGAGGTATGCCTCATGGAAGATGTTACCGTATCCACCAGAGGAACTGGCAACTTAAACTGTGAATGGTAAGTTTGTCCACCTTCCAGCTAATTTGCTGCAATACCTGTTGAAGCAACTGGTAATGCTACCTCACTATTCCCTCTAATTGTCCTCAACAGAGTTTTGTACAGGTAAGTCTTTCCACTACCACCTGGACCATCAAGGAAACAACACATTTGTGGTAAACTGTCATTTTCCGATGCAGCAATTATTTCTTCAAAACTTTCTCTTTGAAGGTCATTAAAAGATGCCTTCATTTGAACTCCAGTATAACTTTCAAAAGAAGCATCATAGAGATGTCTGGGATTTTCAGGTAAATTGTTTGGAGGATTTGGTAAACCAAAATCTGGACAATTTTTTCCATGAACAATTAATATATCCTGAATATCTCTTAGAGCATAACTTAAACAATTTTGACACTCTGATGTGTGACCTGAATGTCTTGAAAAGTCTTCAAAATTTTTTTATTTGTACTTTTCAAAAAGCTCTTTAGCATTTGGTGGAGATGCTAAAGCACAAGTATGAGCAAAAAGCGTTCTAAGCAGTTGAGGGATCATTTCACTTGCAGCTTCATGAAGAGTTAAATCCCAAGATTGATCATCTTGAGCTGCTTCTTTAAAGGTGTGAAATAGAACACCATCAACTGTACGAATATCTTCAAAAGAAGTTGCTCCTTTAACATGAAGTAAAAGCAAGCGTAATAAAAATCTCTCAACATCTGAAATTAAACTTGCAGGGGCCTATCTATCAAGCTCCGAAAGGAAAGACCGCTGCTCCATAACGCTGTCCGCCTGCTCTGAGCAGGCGGACAGGAATCACCAGAAATCAACCCAATTGAGTACGATCGGGTTGATTTACACCCCCCTGCTGGCGGCCCATTGGATGCGAGTCTGCAGGGGGCGGCGTTGCACCAGCAGCTCTTGTGAGCTGCTGGTGCAATGCTGAATACTGAGAGCGTATTGCTCTCCGCATTCAGCGAGGTCTTGCGGACCTGATCCGCAGTGTCGGATCAGGTCCGCAAGACCTTTCATAAATAGGGGCCACAGAGTGCATACGACCAATAGTGTTATTTGCTCAATCTTGTACTCTTTTTTTCCATGTTGTTGTCTTTTGATGGAAAACAAAATGCTGAGGAACATCAGTGTAAAGAAATGCATGAGCTGACAAATCTTCTTTGTTTATTTTAAACCAAGCAGTCAAAGTTGTGTCACTATAATGTGTTCTTTCTACTGCAGTTTCAATATTGTCTTCAGTAAAATATACTGACTGTTCTCCAGGAAGGTAAACTTGTAATCACACAATCGTATGCGATTGATGGTGCATATTAAAGCCAAAAAGCCGCCATGCTGCTTCTGGAGCACTAACATAGCTTGAATCCATAAATTAACTTATCTCATCATGAAGAAGTGTTTCATGTTCTTTAAATGCAATATTTGCACAGTCATGCCCTTTATAAATATATTTAAATATGTACTTTACACTTTTTATAGAAGCACAGCTTTCAATATTAATATGGCAGTTGTATTTTAATGTCAAGTATGGGTTGTACAGTATAGTACAACCCAAGAGTTATCTATTTTTTTTTACCATTTATTTCTATTGATAGACTTTTTTTTGCTTCTCTTGTAATGTGGATAACCATCTACATTGATTAAAGTTTCTTCTTGGAAAGATTTTGGAAATTGCTTAGAGCAAACCCCATCAACCATACATGGAAATCTTAGATTATGCTCCCTGCAGGGCCCATGTATCATGTGTTTGGTAACAATTGCATGTAACCGTGGATTGACTTCAATGTCAGGTATTTCAGCACAAATAAAGCTATCAATAACTTGTGCATTTTTAGGCTTATCTTGTGCACATAATATAAGCAAAATATGTGCATGAGGTAAACCACGTTTTTGAAATTCAATTACATGAACTTTGGCAGCTGGTTTACCCAAAACATGTTTCTTTGTGATATCATCAAGAAGTTCTTGAAGTATTAAATGAAAAAATCTTGCCACTAAATAAGGTCGAAATTCAACTGCTTGACCTTCTTTCAGATTTAAAACTATTTCTGACCATTTTGGGTTACATGTCATAGTTATAAAAAATTTAGGCTTCCTATACTTTCTTACAATAGCCATGGCATCTTGGTAATTCTGTACCATGTCTCTGGGACTACCCTGGAATGTAGATGGAAGTATAACTGCTTTGCCGGGAAGTAAGCCCTGCTTTGCAGCTACATTTTGAAGATGGTCCATGAGACCTGTATACTTTTCAACCCTTAATTTGGACTGATTTTGTCTTACATAGTTTAAACGATTAGCTTCTGTTTTAACATATGCATCTACAAAGTACTGCTGAGTCAATTTCCCAGCACTCAGAAATGGGTTAAACTCGTGACGGATGGAAAGTATATACCCATAAAATTGCATTTATGTGACCCTTTCTCTTTGCTAAGGATTGAATTCTTATATTTCTAACTGTAGTAGGGTTATAATTAAGTTTAATTTTAGGTGACCAACTTTGATCCCCAAAAGGGAAAAGAAGTGGATACAACATTGGTTCCAAATTTGGATCTAAAATACTTATCCTTTCTGGGTTTTTTTTCATTGTTTGTACTTCGACAATGAATAATAAGATCTCACTCAAGAGGAGGTTCACCATCTGCATTTTGGAAAATAATAGCTACCTCATTACATCGAGGAGCATTATATCTACGTTGGTTGTTTTTGCGATCTTGTACCATTTCACAATGCATCTTCTAAACATTCCTGTTCTACTTCATATAACACTTTACATGCTTCTGCAAAAGGATTGTTTAAAGCCATAAAAGAACTCAACTCCTTTATTAATTCAGGGTTGCAATTTGTATTTTCATCAATCTTAAGGCGCTGTTGTGCAGCCTCATCTGGATCAAGAATATACAGTTGTGCAAACTTTCTATTATCCTCATTGGAAGGATGTAGTGATCCAGTTCTGTGATATATTTGTCCATTAATTCTAAAACAGTAAGGGCCATAACCGGGAGGAGGAGCAATATTCGCCCCATTGAAGCAAATGCTAATGAATTATTTAAAGATCTAATATTTTTGTAAATTTTTTTTTAATGTTTTTGACTTCCTGTCATTAAACTTTCTATTAAAGTAGCAACTTTAATAGCTTTAATATTTACTTTTCCTTTGCTGCAGCATTGACTAAATAATTTGTCTAATGGCTGCTCTTTTGCAAAATGTAATGCATCACAGTTGCTGCATATTATATTTAGCTCTCCACAGTTATGATGATCAAATGAATCATCATATCTCACAAGTGCTGCAATATGTTGAGTATGTTTTGTCAAATTTGTGCGATTATTTTTTACATAACTTGCACTAAGTTTCCTTTTATGTTCCCTTTCTATATTGCTTATGCTAAGCTGTTTTTGTGTTTCTGATTGTTCATTTTCTGAATGTGCTTTTCTATGAGTATAAGCATTTTTTGTTTTTCTTTCTGTCTCTGATTTGCTGTCATATTTGCTCTCTCTTTTCTTTTCTGAACTGTTTTTGATTCCCTTAACCCCTTAATGACAACTGACGTACCAGGTACGTCATGCAAAAACTAACAGTTAATGACAATAGACGTACCTGGTACGTCAGTTGTCTAACAGAGTGCTGGAAGCGATCGTAATCGCTTCCAGCAGCTCTGAGGGTATTGCAGTGATGCCTCGATATGGAGGCATCCTGCAATACCCCTTTACAAGCCTCCGATGCAGAGAGAGCCACTCTGTGGCCCTCTCTGCACCGGTAGTGATGGTGCCATTGTCCGGGTGGGAGCGCGTGTGCGCGTGCACATGGGTGGGCATGCACGAGGGGGGGCGTGGGCGTGCATGTGCACGGGGTGCGCGTGCACGTGCACGCACGCGCATTAGCCACACTGACACCAATGAGGGCAGAAAGGGAGAAAAAAGTAAAAAAAAAAATTAAATATAAAAGGATCTGGGAGGGGAGGGGGGTGGGGGTATTGTGGGGGGGGGCTGCTACACTACAGAAAGAGTTTTAAAGTTAAAAATAAAATAAAAACTTTGGTTTTTGGGGCCAAACTGGGTACTGGCAGACAGCTGCCAGTACCCAAAATGGCGTTAATTAGGTAGGGGAGAGGGTTAGAGAGCTGGAGGGGGGGATCAGGGAGGTTGGGGCTAAGGCAGGGGTCCATCACAGCTAAAATATTTTATTATTTTTTATTTTAAAAAAAAAACTCTTTTATTTAGTACTGCCAGACTTTCTGCCGGTACTTAAGATGGCGGGAACAATTGTGGGGTGGGGGAGGGAAGAGAGCTGTTTGGGAGGGATCAGGGGCTGGGATGTGTCAGGTGGGAGGCTGATCTCTAAAATTAACCCTGCAAGCTCCCTACAAGCTACCTAATTTAACCCCTTCACTGCTGGGCATAACTCATGTGTGGTGCGCAGTAGCATTTAGCGGCCTTCTAATTACCAAAAAGCAACGCCAAAGCCATATAAGTCTGCTATTTCTGAACAAAGGGGATCCCAGAGAAGCCTTTACAACAATTTATGCCATAATAGCACAAGCTGTTTGTAAATAATTTCAGTGAGAAACCTAAAATTATGAAAAATGTAAAGTTTTTTTTTTTTATTTGCTCGCATTTGGCGGTGAAATGGTGGCATCAAATATACCAAAATGGGCCTAGATCAATACTTGGGGTTGTCTACTACACTACACTAAAGCTAAAATTAACCCTACAAGCTCCCTACAAGCTCCCTAATTAACCCCTTCACTCCTGGGCATAAAACATGCGTGGTGAGCAGCGGCATTTAGCGGCCTTCTAATTACCAAAAAGCAACCCCAAAGCCATATAAGTCTGTTATTTCTGAAAAAAGGAGATCCCAGAGAAGCTGTTTGTAAATAATTACAGTGGGAAACCTAAAGTTTGTGACAAAATTTGTGAAAAAGTTCACTTTTTTTTTTTATCGCATTTGGCTGTGAATTGGTGGCATGAAATATACCAAAATGGGCCTAGATCAATACTTTGGGATGTTTTCTAAAAAAAAATATATACATGTCAAGGGATATTCAGGTATTCCTGACAGATATCAGTGTTCTAATGTAACTAGCGCTAATTTTGAAAAAAAGTGTTTTGGAAATAGCAAAGTGCTACTTGTATTTATTGCCCTATAACTTGCAAAAAAAGCAAAGAACATGTAAACATTGGGTATTTACAAACTCAGGACAAAATTTAGAAACTATTTAGCATGGGTGTTTTTTTAGTGATTGTAGATATGTAACAGATTTTGGAGCTCAAAGTTAGAAAAAGTGTGTTTTTTTTCAATTTTTTCCTCATATTTTATAAATTTTTTTTAGTAAATTATAAGATATGATGAAAATAATGGTATCTTTAGAAAGTCCATTTAATGGCGAGAAAAATGGTATATAATATGTGTGGTTACAGTAAACGAGTAAGAGAAAAATTACAGCTAAACACAAACACTGCAGAAATTTAAAAATAGTCATTGTCATTAAGGGTAAGAAAATTGAAAAATGGTCCAGTCATTAAGGGGTTAAATTGTCCCTTTCTTCATCAGTTTTTTTTTATTTTTATTTATCCTATCTCTCTCATTTCATCTATTTTTAGCAGCAAATTGTTCAGCAAATTGTTCTTCTAAAGATAAGTTTCTTTTAGGGGGCATGTTTTTTTAAATATTTTTTTAATTTTTTGATATATTCTGAAGATACAGCAGTAGCAAAACCCAGACGCGCTGGACCCCTGACGCGCATTTCCCCTCTGAGGAAGCGTTCTGTGAAACGCGCGTCAGGGGTCCAGCAGGAGCAGCTGTGTCTCTCCTGTCTGCCGTTTTTAATGTGCTTGCCTAAGTTAGAAATATAACTTATGCCTCAATAATTGTATATAATCTTGGTGCCCACCAAAACTAGTTGTTAATATTTAAAAGTAATTCAGCCCTCGGATTGTAAGGGCTTAGCTTACTTTAGATACATTTTATGGTGGGTCCATATATATTAGTACATGTAGCAAATTGAGCAAACTAGTATTCCCTTACTAACTGGGTTTAAGTGTTTTTAACATTTTTTTCTGCTACTGAGTGAATGTATGTTCCTAGTTTAAGTAATAAAGATTTAAGGTATGAATGATATGGAACTTTTTAAAAAAAATTGAGTAATTTCCAATCAATCATTTCATTTGGAGTTAAAATTAATTATACCTTGTGGAATTCTTTGCTACAAACTATATTGTAATCCCTGTACAATTAGTTTATCTAGTTGTTTTGTTCTATTTACTCAGAATCCACATCAGATTCTGATCCCTGTGAGTGCAAATTAATAATATAATGTATTAACCGAAAGGTACATTTATTCTGATATATATATATAGGAGAAGTGTCTGTTATTACCTAACTCCATAATCCCCCAACCCTACATACTCTAATGAATTATATATATATATATATATATATATTTTTTTATATACATATATATATATATATATATATATATATATATATATATATATATATATATATATATATATATATATAAAACCTACAGGTGTAACGACATCCTTATTTGATTGGGCTACTGTCTTAAATATACTAAAAATACGGGGCGCGATCCGATAAAGATCGTAGTTTGCGGCGCAAGAGAGGGAACCCTTGCCGCCCGCAGTTTCAGCTCGCAACTCGAGCTATCCTATATACGGCGCCGTCAGAGGCTAAAGTGCCGTAAGTCTGACAAACCAGCGATGTCCAGAAATCTGCGTAAGTACAAATTTCTGGAGTCACCAGTGACTTACAGCACTTTAGAAACTGCCGGCGCCTACAAAACCTGACTAAAGTAATAAATCTCCCGTACTGTCTAACACGCCTCCCAAACTTAGCCCAACACGTCTAACCCTCTATCCGCTATCCCCCCTCACTATCCTAACAATAAAATATGTAATAACCCCTAAACCGCCGCTCCCGGACCTCGCTGCCACCTAATAAAGTTATTAACCCCTAAGCCGCCGCTCCCGGACCCCGCCGCCAGCTATATTAAATCTATAACCCCCTAAAGTGAGCCCCTACCCCGCCGCCATCTACCTTACCTACCCCCTAAAGTGAGTCCCTTACACCACCGCCATCTACCTTACCTACCCCCTAAAGTGAGCTCCTACCCCGCCGCCATCTATTTTAAAAATATTAACCCCTAATTTAATCCCCCTACACCGCCGCCACCTATATTAAACACATTAACCCCTAATCTAATCCCCCTACACCACCGCCACCTATATTAAATAATTAACCCCTAATCTAATCCCCCTATACCGCCGCCAGCTATATTAAATTAATTAACCCCTAAAATACTAAACTATCCCTACCACTAAACCTAAGTCTAACCCTACAAATAGCCTTGAAAAGGGCTTTTTGCGTGGCATTACCCCAAAGTAAACAGCTCTATTGCCAGCCCTTAAAAGGGCTTTTTGCGTGGCATGCCCCAAAGAAAACAGCTCTTTTACCAGCCCTTAAAAGGGCTTTTGGCGGGGCATTGTCACAAAGTAAACAGCTCTTTTGCATCTAAGCTAAATCCCCCTACACCGCCGCCACCTATAATAAATGTATTAACCCCTAATCTAATCCCCCTACACTGCCGCCACCTATATTAAATAGATTAACCCCTAATCTAATCCCCCTACACCGCCGCCAGCTATATTAACTATATCAACCCTAATTATATTAGGGTTAATATAGTTAATATAGTTATTATATTATATATATTAACTATATTAACCCTAATTATATTAGGGTTAATATAGTTAATATCGTTATTATATTATATATATATTAAGTATAATAACCCTATCTAACTCTAACATCCCTAACTAAATTCTTATTAAAATAAATCTAATTAATATTAATATTATTAATTAAAATATTCCTATTTAAATCTAAATACTTACCTATAAAATAAACCCTAAGATAGCTACAATGTAATTAATAATTACATTGTAGCTATTTTAGGGTTTATATTTATTTTACAGGTAACTTGGTATTTATTTTAACTAGGTACAATAGCTATTAAATAGTTAATAACTATTTAATAGCTACCTAGTTAAAATAATTACCAATTTACCTGTAAAATAAATCCTAACCTAAGTTACAAATACACCTACACTATCAATAAATTAAATAAACTACAAATATCTAAACTAAAATACAATTAAATAAACTAAACTAAATTACAAAAAAACCCCCACTAAATTACAAAAAATAAAAAATTACAAGATTTTTAAGCTAATTACACCTATTCTAAGCCCCCTAATAAAATAATAAAGCCCCCCAAAATAAAAAGATTTCCCTACCCTATTCTAAATTTAAAACGTTAACAGCTCTTTTGCCTTACCAGCCCTTAAAAGGGCCTTTTGCGGGGCATGCCCCAAAGAAAACAGCTCCTTTGCCTGTAAAGAAAAAGCACAATACCACCCCCCAACATTACAACCCACCACCCACATACCCCTATTCTAAACCCACCCAAACCCCCCTTAAAAAAACCTAAGACTACCCCCTGAACATCTCCCTACCTTGTCTTCACTCAGCCGGGCAGAACTTTTCATCCAATCCGGGCGATGTCCAATCAAGCGGCAATGAAGTCTTCTTCCATCCGGGCGATGTCTTCAATCAAGCGGCAGTGAAGTCTTCTTCCATCCGGCGATGTCTTCAATCAAGCGGCAGTGAAGTCTTCTTCCATCCGGCGATGTCTTCAATCAAGCGGCAGTGAAGTCTTCTTCCATCCGGCGATGTCTTCAAGCAAAGCGGCATCTTCAATCTTCTTTCTTCGCTCCTCCGCCGCAGAGCATCCATCCAGCACGACGACTGAACGAGGAATGAGGTACCTTTAAATGACGTCATCCAATCAGATTCAAGTTCAATCCGATTGGCTGATTGGTTCAACCAATCGTATTGAACTTGAATCTGATTGGCTGATTCAATCAGCCAATCAGATTTTTCTATCTTAATTCCGATTGGCTGATAGAATCCTATCAGCCAATAGGAATTCGACGGACGCCATCTTGGATGACATCATTTAAAGGTACCTCATTCATCGTTCAGTCGTCGTGCCGGATGGATGCTCCACGGCGGAGGAGCGAAGAAAGAAGATTGAAGATGCCGCTTTGCTTGAAGACATCGCCGGATGGAAGAAGACTTCACTGTCGCTTGATTGAAGACATCGCCGGATGGAAGAAGACTTCACTGCCGCTTGATTGAAGACATCGCCCGGATGGAAGAAGACTTCGCTGCCACTTGATTTGACATCGCCCGGATCGGATGAAGAGTTCTGCCCGGCTGGGTGAAGACAAGGTAGGGGGATGTTCAGGGGGTAGTGTTAGGTTTTTTTAAGGGGGGTTTGGGTGGGTTTAGAATAGGGGTATGTGGGTGGTGGGTTGTAATGTTGGGGGGTGGTATTGTGTTTTTTCTTTACAGGCAAAAGAGCTGTTTTCTTTGGGGCATGCCCCGCAAAAGGCCCTTTTAAGGGCTGGTAAGGCAAAAGAGCTGTTAACTTTTTAAATTTAGAATAGGGTAGGGAGGTGGGGGTATTGTGGGGGGGGGGTTTCTACACTACAGAAAGAGTTTTAAAGTTAAAAATAAAATAAAAACTTTGTTTTTTGGGGCCAAACTGGGTACTGGCAGACAGCTGCCAGTACCCAAAATGGCGTTAATTAGGTAGGGGAGAGGGTTAGAGAGCTGGAGGGGGGGATCAGGGAGGTTGGGGCTAAGGCAGGGGTCCATCACAGCTAAAATATTTTATTATTTTTTATTTAAAAAAAAAAACTCTTTTATTTAGTACTGCCAGACTTTCTGCCGGTACTTAAGATGGCGGGAACAATTGTGGGGTGGGGGAGGGAAGAGAGCTGTTTGGGAGGGATCAGGGGCTGGGATGTGTCAGGTGGGAGGCTGATCTCTAAAATTAACCCTGCAAGCTCCCTACAAGCTACCTAATTTAACCCCTTCACTGCTGGGCATAACTCATGTGTGGTGCGCAGTAGCATTTAGCGGCCTTCTAATTACCAAAAAGCAACGCCAAAGCCATATAAGTCTGCTATTTCTGAACAAAGGGGATCCCAGAGAAGCCTTTACAACAATTTATGCCATAATAGCACAAGCTGTTTGTAAATAATTTCAGTGAGAAACCTAAAATTATGAAAAATGTAAAGTTTTTTTTTTTTATTTGCTCGCATTTGGCGGTGAAATGGTGGCATCAAATATACCAAAATGGGCCTAGATCAATACTTGGGGTTGTCTACTACACTACACTAAAGCTAAAATTAACCCTACAAGCTCCCTACAAGCTCCCTAATTAACCCCTTCACTCCTGGGCATAAAACACGCGTGGTGAGCAGCGGCATTTAGCGGCCTTCTAATTACCAAAAAGCAACCCCAAAGCCATATAAGTCTGTTATTTCTGAAAAAAGGAGATCCCAGAGAAGCTGTTTGTAAATAATTACAGTGGGAAACCTAAAGTTTGTGACAAAATTTGTGAAAAAGTTCACTTTTTTTTTTTATCGCATTTGGCTGTGAATTGGTGGCATGAAATATACCAAAATGGGCCTAGATCAATACTTTGGGATGTTTTCTAAAAAAAAATATATACATGTCAAGGGATATTCAGGTATTCCTGACAGATATCAGTGTTCTAATGTAACTAGCGCTAATTTTGAAAAAAAGTGTTTTGGAAATAGCAAAGTGCTACTTGTATTTATTGCCCTATAACTTGCAAAAAAAGCAAAGAACATGTAAACATTGGGTATTTACAAACTCAGGACAACATTTAGAAACTATTTAGCATGGGTGTTTTTTTAGTGATTGTAGATATGTAACAGATTTTGGAGCTCAAAGTTAGAAAAAGTGTGTTTTTTTCAATTTTTTCCTCATATTTTATAATTTTTTTTTAGTAAATTATAAGATATGATGAAAATAATGGTATCTTTAGAAAGTCCATTTAATGGCGAGAAAAATGGTATATAATATGTGTGGTTACAGTAAACGAGTAAGAGAAAAATTACAGCTAAACACAAACACTGCAGAAATTTAAAAATAGCCATTGTCATTAAGGGTAAGAAAATTGAAAAATGGTCCAGTCATTAAGGGGTTAAATTGTCCCTTTCTTCATCAGTTTTTTTTTATTTTTATTTATCCTATCTCTCTCATTTCATCTATTTTTAGCAGCAAATTGTTCAGCAAATTGTTCTTCTAAAGATAAGTTTCTTTTAGGGGGCATGTTTTTTTAAATATTTTTTTAATTTTTTGATATATTCTGAAGATACAGCAGTAGCAAAACCCAGACGCGCTGGACCCCTGACGCGCATTTCCCCTCTGAGGAAGCGTTCTGTGAAACGCGCGTCAGGGGTCCAGCAGGAGCAGCTGTGTCTCTCCTGTCTGCCGTTTTTAATGTGCTTGCCTAAGTTAGAAATATAACTTATGCCTCAATAATTGTATATAATCTTGGTGCCCACCAAAACTAGTTGTTAATATTTAAAAGTAATTCAGCCCTCGGATTGTAAGGGCTTAGCTTACTTTAGATACATTTTATGGTGGGTCCATATATATTAGTACATGTAGCAAATTGAGCAAACTAGTATTCCCTTACTAACTGGGTTTAAGTGTTTTTAACATTTTTTTCTGCTACTGAGTGAATGTATGTTCCTAGTTTAAGTAATAAAGATTTAAGGTATGAATGATATGGAACTTTTTAAAAAAAATTGAGTAATTTCCAATCAATCATTTCATTTGGAGTTAAAATTAATTATACCTTGTGGAATTCTTTGCTACAAACTATATTGTAATCCCTGTACAATTAGTTTATCTAGTTGTTTTGTTCTATTTACTCAGAATCCACATCAGATTCTGATCCCTGTGAGTGCAAATTAATAATATAATGTATTAACCGAAAGGTACATTTATTCTGATATATATATAGGAGAAGTGTCTGTTATTACCTAACTCCATAATCCCCCAACCCTACATACTCTAATGAATTATATATATATATATATATATATATATATATATTTTTATATATATATATATATATATATATATATATATATATATATATATATATATATATATATATATATATATAAAACCTACAGGTGTAACGACATCCTTATTTGATTGGGCTACTGTCTTAAATATACTAAAAATACGGGGCGCGATCCGATAAAGATCGTAGTTTGCGGCGCAAGAGAGGGAACCCTTGCCGCCCGCAGTTTCAGCTCGCAACTCGAGCTATCCTATATACGGCGCCGTCAGAGGCTAAAGTGCCGTAAGTCTGACAAACCAGCGATGTCCAGAAATCTGCGTAAGTACAAATTTCTGGAGTCACCAGTGACTTACAGCACTTTAGAAACTGCCGGCGCCTACAAAACCTGACTAAAGTAATAAATCTCCCGTACTGTCTAACACGCCTCCCAAACTTAGCCCAACACGTCTAACCCTCTATCCGCTATCCCCCCTCACTATCCTAACAATAAAATATGTAATAACCCCTAAACCGCCGCTCCCGGACCTCGCTGCCACCTAATAAAGTTATTAACCCCTAAGCCGCCGCTCCCGGACCCCGCCGCCAGCTATATTAAATCTATAACCCCCTAAAGTGAGCCCCTACCCCGCCGCCATCTACCTTACCTACCCCCTAAAGTGAGTCCCTTACACCACCGCCATCTACCTTACCTACCCCCTAAAGTGAGCTCCTACCCCGCCGCCATCTATTTTAAAAATATTAACCCCTAATTTAATCCCCCTACACCGCCGCCACCTATATTAAACACATTAACCCCTAATCTAATCCCCCTACACCACCGCCACCTATATTAAATAATTAACCCCTAATCTAATCCCCCTATACCGCCGCCAGCTATATTAAATTAATTAACCCCTAAAATACTAAACTATCCCTACCACTAAACCTAAGTCTAACCCTACAAATAGCCTTGAAAAGGGCTTTTTGCGTGGCATTACCCCAAAGTAAACAGCTCTATTGCCAGCCCTTAAAAGGGCTTTTTGCGTGGCATGCCCCAAAGAAAACAGCTCTTTTACCAGCCCTTAAAAGGGCTTTTGGCGGGGCATTGTCACAAAGTAAACAGCTCTTTTGCATCTAAGCTAAATCCCCCTACACCGCCGCCACCTATAATAAATGTATTAACCCCTAATCTAATCCCCCTACACTGCCGCCACCTATATTAAATAGATTAACCCCTAATCTAATCCCCCTACACCGCCGCCAGCTATATTAACTATATCAACCCTAATTATATTAGGGTTAATATAGTTAATATAGTTATTATATTATATATATTAACTATATTAACCCTAATTATATTAGGGTTAATATAGTTAATATCGTTATTATATTATATATATATTAAGTATAATAACCCTATCTAACTCTAACATCCCTAACTAAATTCTTATTAAAATAAATCTAATTAATATTAATATTATTAATTAAAATATTCCTATTTAAATCTAAATACTTACCTATAAAATAAACCCTAAGATAGCTACAATGTAATTAATAATTACATTGTAGCTATTTTAGGGTTTATATTTATTTTACAGGTAACTTGGTATTTATTTTAACTAGGTACAATAGCTATTAAATAGTTAATAACTATTTAATAGCTACCTAGTTAAAATAATTACCAATTTACCTGTAAAATAAATCCTAACCTAAGTTACAAATACACCTACACTATCAATAAATTAAATAAACTACAAATATCTAAACTAAAATACAATTAAATAAACTAAACTAAATTACAAAAACCCCCCCACTAAATTACAAAAAATAAAAAATTACAAGATTTTTAAGCTAATTACACCTATTCTAAGCCCCCTAATAAAATAATAAAGCCCCCCAAAATAAAAAGATTTCCCTACCCTATTCTAAATTTAAAACGTTAACAGCTCTTTTGCCTTACCAGCCCTTAAAAGGGCCTTTTGTGGGGCATGCCCCAAAGAAAACAGCTCCTTTGCCTGTAAAGAAAAAGCACAATACCACCCCCCAACATTACAACCCACCACCCACATACCCCTATTCTAAACCCACCCAAACCCCCCTTAAAAAAACCTAAGACTACCCCCTGAACATCTCCCTACCTTGTCTTCACTCAGCCGGGCAGAACTTTTCATCCAATCCGGGCGATGTCCAATCAAGCGGCAATGAAGTCTTCTTCCATCCGGGCGATGTCTTCAATCAAGCGGCAGTGAAGTCTTCTTCCATCCGGCGATGTCTTCAATCAAGCGGCAGTGAAGTCTTCTTCCATCCGGCGATGTCTTCAATCAAGAGGCAGTGAAGTCTTCTTCCATCCGGCGATGTCTTCAAGCAAAGCGGCATCTTCAATCTTCTTTCTTCGCTCCTCCGCCGCAGAGCATCCATCCAGCACGACGACTGAACGAGGAATGAGGTACCTTTAAATGACGTCATCCAATCAGATTCAAGTTCAATCCGATTGGCTGATTGGTTCAACCAATCGTATTGAACTTGAATCTGATTGGCTGATTCAATCAGCCAATCAGATTTTTCTATCTTAATTCCGATTGGCTGATAGAATCCTATCAGCCAATCGGAATTCGACGGACGCCATCTTGGATGACGTCATTTAAAGGTACCTCATTCATCGTTCAGTCGTCGTGCCGGATGGATGCTCCACGGCGGAGGAGCGAAGAAAGAAGATTGAAGATGCCGCTTTGCTTGAAGACATCGCCGGATGGAAGAAGACTTCACTGTCGCTTGATTGAAGACATCGCCGGATGGAAGAAGACTTCACTGCCGCTTGATTGAAGACATCGCCCGGATGGAAGAAGACTTCGCTGCCACTTGATTTGACATCGCCCGGATCGGATGAAGAGTTCTGCCCGGCTGGGTGAAGACAAGGTAGGGGGATGTTCAGGGGGTAGTGTTAGGTTTTTTTAAGGGGGGTTTGGGTGGGTTTAGAATAGGGGTATGTGGGTGGTGGGTTGTAATGTTGGGGGGTGGTATTGTGTTTTTTCTTTACAGGCAAAAGAGCTGTTTTCTTTGGGGCATGCCCCGCAAAAGGCCCTTTTAAGGGCTGGTAAGGCAAAAGAGCTTTTAACTTTTTAAATTTAGAATAGGGTAGGGAATTTTTTTATTTTGGGGGTTTTTATTATTTTATTAGGGGGCTTAGAATAGGTGTAATTAGCTTAAAAATCTTGTAATTTTTCTTATTTTTTGTAATTTAGTGTTTGTTTTTTTGTAATTTAGTTTAGTTTATTTAATTGTATTTTAGTTTAGATATTTGTAGTTTATTTAATTTATTGATAGTGTAGGTGTATTTGTAACTTAGGTTAGGATTTATTTTACAGGTAAATTGGTAATTATTTTAACTAGGTAGCTATTGAATAGTTATTAACTATTTAATAGCTTTTGTACCTAGTTAAAATAAATACCAAGTTACCTGTAAAATAAATATAAACCCTAAAATAGCTACAATGTAATTATTAATTACATTGTAGCTATCTTAGGGTTTATTTTATAGGTAAGCATTTAGATTTAAATAGGAATATTTTAATTAATAATATTAATATTAATTGGATTTATTTTAATAAGAATTTAGTAAGGGATGTTAGAGTTAGATAGGGTTATTATACTTAATATATATATAATATAATAACGATATTAACTATATTAACCCTAATATAATTAGGGTTAATATAGTTAATATATATAATATAATAACTATATTAACTATATTAACCCTATTATAATTAGGGTTAATATAGTTAATATAGCTGGTGGCGGTGTAGGGGGATTAGATTAGGGGTTAATCTATTTAATATAGGTGGCGGCGGTGTAGGGGGATTAGATTAGGGGTTAATACATTTATTATAGGTGGCGGCGGTGTAGGGGGATTTAGCTTAGATGCAAAAGAGCTGTTTACTTTGTGATAATGCCCCGCCAAAAGCCCTTTTACAGACTGGTAAAAGAGCTGTTTTCTTTGGGGCATGCCCCGCAAAAAGCCCTTTAAAGGGCTGGCAATAGAGCTGTTTACTTTGGGGTAATGCCACACAAAAAGCCCTTTTCAGGGCTATTTGTAGGGTTAGACTTAGGTTTAGTGGTAGGGATAGTTTAGTATTTTAGGGGTTAATTAATTTAATATAGGTGGCGGCGGTATAGGGGGATTAGATTAGGGTTTAATTAATTTAAAATAGGTGGCGGCGGTATAGTGGGATTAGATTAGGGGTTAATTATTTAATATAGCTGGCGGCGGGGTAGGAGCTCACATTAGGGGGTAGGTAATGTAGGTGGCGGCGGTATAGGGGCTCACATTAGGGGGTAGGTAAGGTAGGTGGCGGCGGGGTAGGGGCTCACATTAGGGGGTAGGTAAGGTAGATGGCGGCGGGGTAGGGGCTCACATTAGGTGGTTATAGATTTAATATAGCTGGCGGCAGGGTCCGGGAGCGGCGGTTTAGGGGTTAATAACTTTATTAGGTGGCGGCGGGGTCCGCGAGCGGCGGTTTAGGGGTTAATAACTTTATTAGGTGGCGGCGGGGTCCGGAAGCGGCGGTTTAGGGGTTAAATACTTTATTAGGGATTGCGGCGGGGGATCGCGGTTGACAGGTAGATAGACATTGCGCTTGTGTTAGGTGTTAGGTTTTATTTAGCAGGTAGTTTAGGGAGTTACGGGGCTCTAATAGACAGCGTAAGGTTTGCTACGGCTGCATTTTGTGGCGAGGTGAAAATGGAGTAAGATTTCTCCATTTTCGCCACGTAAGTCCTTACGCTGTATATTGGATACCAAACTGCGCTGGTTTGGTATACCTGCCTATGGCGAAGGCAGAAATATACGAGCGTAACTTCTAGGTTACGCCGTTTATAGGATACCAAACTAGTGCAATTTTCGGCGTCGCTGGCTTTTGCGGGCGACGCTGCATATCGGATCGGGCCCATGATATTTCTAATAAAACAACAGAATATATAATAAAGCTACCAAAGTAGCAAAAATGTATTGTGAAAACTGCTTTAATCTATATATAAATATTTCTACAGGTGTAGTGACAGCCTTTTTTTATGTTTAACTGTCCTATATATATATTTATTTTATATATATATATATATATATATATATATATATATATATATATATATATATATATATATATATATATATATATATATATAATAAATATACCAGTTTAGCCAAACCCTATTTGCCAAACTTATTGAAAATGTATATTGACATAACCAACAGGTATAGTGACAACCTTATGGAAATTGACTTTTGCCCTAAATATATGCAAAATATATTAAATATAATAAGGCTACAGATGTAGCAACAAAATTAATTTGTGTTATAATGTTACAGATATTGCAACACTTTATTTAGCAACGCTGCTTTTATATATATATATATATATATATATATATATATATATACTCTACTGGTGTTGTAACACCTTTTTTTGTGAAATTTCCTAAATAATTTACAATGTTGCAAACCCCTATTTGAAATATCTTTCTTATATTATTCTAATCTATACTTAAATGTTTAACTTTTTTTTAAACTTTAAAATTGTAAACCCAAATTTTTTTTATATAAAAATAGTATACCTATTAAATAAAGAGTATACTTTATATTAATATATATATATAACTTATACTAAACTATTATATACTACTGAGCTACTTATGTATTTTTTTTTAAACTACTTTAGCTTTTAAAAAAAAAAAAGCTTTATAATTATATTTATAAATCTATTATTAAGCTTTCTATGAAGCATATGAGGTAAAATATTTCCAATCGTTTTTCTTTTTTATACAACTTAAGCTTTGAAAAAAGCTGTTTAAAATAAAAAACAACAGGCTTATCTTTAGCTTTTAAAAAAGCTATTGGATAGAATAGCTAATAATACTAAACAATTAAACTAAATACGATGTTCCGATATTAAAGGGACAGTAAACCTTAAAAATAATGTTATATAATTCTGCACATATTGCAGAATTATATAAAATTATATTAGCCAAACATTATAAAACATCATTGTACCCTATTTATTTAAAAAAAACCTGCTGTTTTACAGACCCGCTCTCTGTACTCTGCTGAGCGGGTCTGTTATATTTACTCAGCGCATCGGGCCAGCTGTATAGTCACAGCCCGGCCCGACCGCGCCATAAGACTAAGTGCAGCTCGCTCCTGCTCTGTCTGACAGCAGGAGCGAGCTGCACTTAGTGCTATGGCGCGGTTGGGGCGGGCTGTGACTATACAGCTGGCCCGATGCGCTGAGTAAATATAACAGACCCGCTCAGCAGAGTACAGAGAGCGGGTCTGTAAAACAGCGTTTTTTTTAAAAAATGAATAAGGTACAATTATATTTTATAATGTTTGGCTAATGTAATGTTATGTAATAATGCACTATGTGCAGAATTATATAACATTATTTTTAAGGTTTACTGATACTTTAATCTAACTGATCTCTCTCTACAACAACTCTTCTCACAGACTGCTTTTTTCTAACTGCGTCCAATACTGTTTTAACATATTATTTAAATTGACTAACCGGTGCAAGGAAGGGGCGTAGTTAGTCAAGAGCGACACGCGCAATTTGCCTCGAGCGAGAGGCATGGCTTTCCACAAACGTGC
Organism: Bombina bombina; assembly: GCF_027579735.1. Classification (NCBI taxonomy): domain Eukaryota; kingdom Metazoa; phylum Chordata; class Amphibia; order Anura; family Bombinatoridae; genus Bombina; species Bombina bombina. The sequence goes on along the minus strand of NC_069499.1, from coordinate 291,307,325 downwards.
AGTGTTTGATTGACACTGACGTATATGTTAATTCCTATAACCTTAAACTATTTTCGGAAGTTGCGATCGCCAATTGCCGTAACTCAGCCCACACAATTTATACTTTATCAATGCATATTTACTGTATCAATAATGTAGACACTGACACATAAAAAATAAGCATTAATAAAAATGTCAGTGTCTACATTATTTATACAGTCACTTTATGCATTGTGACGGTAAAAATAATGTTTAGACTGAGCCGCCTCCCAAAAATAAACCTAACATTTCTTAACCTATATTTCCGCCTTTCCCAAAAAATCGCAAGTAAAACTAAAATTAATAAACACTAAACCGTCAACCACCCACATCGCAATACACCTAATTACCCTATTAACCCCTAAACCGCAAACCCCCCACTTCGCAATAAACCTACATCGCAATAAACCTAATTAACTTATTAACCCCCTAAACCCCAAAACTCCCACATCGCAATGAACCTATTTAAATTATTAACCCTTTAAACCGCCAAAACCCACAATGCAAATAACTATTTAAATAACTAAGTACACTAACCTAACACCCCCTAACCTAACAACCCATTAAATAAACCCATATAACCTAAACTAATAAATTCTAAAGTTACAAAAAAAAAAAAATAAGTTTACAAAAAAAAAAAAAGGCTAAGATTACAGAAAATAAAAAACAAATTACCAAATTTATCAAAATTAAACCTAATCCCTATGAAAATAAAAAAGACCCCCCAAAATAAAAAAACTACCAAAAGCCCTTATAAGGGCTTTTTGCAGGGCATTGCCCCAAGATAATCAGCTCTTTTACAAAAAATAGACAAAGTCCCAACTAACATTAAAAACCCCAACCCCCCAAAATAAAAGAACCTAACACTAAAAAACCTAAACTACCCATTGCCCTGAAAAGGGCATTTGTTTGGGCATTGCCCTTAAAGGGCATTTAGCTCTTTTCCAGCCCATCCCGAATCTAAATAAAACAACCCCCCCAAAAATGCTTAAAACCCCCACATTGCAATACAACTATTTACCCTATTAACCCCTAAACGCAATACCCCTACATCGCAATAAACCTTATTACCCTATTAACCCTTAAACCGCAAAACCCCCACATTGCAATAAACCTATTTACCCAATTAACCCCTAAACCGCAAAACCCCTACATTGCAATAAACCTATTTACCCTATTAACCCCTAAACCGCAAAAACCCCACATCGCAATAAACCTATTTACCCTATTAACCCTTAAACCCCTACATCGCAATAAACACTATTTACCCTATTAACCCATAAACCGCAAAACCCCTACCTCGCAATAAACCTATTTACCCTATTAACCTCTAAACCGCAAAACCCCTACATCACAATAAACTTAATTAATTTATTAACCCCTAAACCCCAAAACTCCCACATCGCAATAAACCTATTTAATTTATTAACCCTTTAAACCGCCAAAACCCACAACGCAAATAACTATTTAAATAACTAAGTACACTAACCTAACACCCCATAACCTAACAACCCGTTAAATAAACCGATATTACCTAAACTAATAAATTCTAAAGTTACAAAAAATAAAAAATAAATAAGTTTACAAAAAATAAAAAAGGCTAAGATTACAGAAAATAAAAAACAAATTACCAAATTTATCAAAATTAAACCTAATCCCTAAAAAAAAGACCCCCCAAAATAAAAACACCCCCTACTCTAAGAATAAACCACCAATAGCCCTTAAAAGGGCTTTTTGCAGGGCATTGCCCCAAGATAATCAGCTCTTTTACAAAAAATAGACAAAGTCCCACCTAACATTACCCCCCAAAATAAAAGAACCTAACACTAAAAAACCTAAACTACCCATTGCCCTGAAAAGGGCATTTGTTTGGTCATTGCCTTTAAAAGGGCATTTAGCTCTTTTCCTGCCCATCCCTAATATAAATAAAACAAACCCCCCCAAAAAAACCTTAAAAAATCCTAAATCTAACCCCCAGGTTGGTACTCACGGTTCCTGCAGTCCAGCGGAGAAGGTCCTGTTCCAGACAATGAAGTCTTCTTCCAGGAACATCCTGCGCGGAGCGGTGCTGAAGACTTAAGACCGCGGAGCTGAAGACCGGCAACCCTGGAACTGAAGACTGGCGACCGCGGAGCCATGGAGCGTGGAGGATCCTCTTCGTACGATCTCCGCCATACACTGAATAGTGAATTCAAGGTCCGCGATTAAAGATGACGTCCCTTGAATTCCTATTGGCTGATTTGATTCTTCCAATTCAAATCAGCCAATAGGATGAAAGCTACTCAAATCCTATTGGCTATTTAAATTAGCCAATAGCATGAGAGCAAGTAAAATTCTATTGGCTGATTTGAATAGCCAATAGAATTTCACTTGCTCTCATCCTATTGGCTAATTTAAATAGCCAATAGGATTTGAATAACCCTCATCCAGGCGGCAAGAAGTCTTCATCCAAACAACCTCTTCTATCTTCATCCAGTCGGAGCGGAGCGGGTCCGTCCTGAAGAGATCCAGCACAGAGCATCCTCTTCATACGGTATAGAATGAGAGCTCAATCCTATTGGCTGATTGGAACAGCCAATAGGATGAGAGCTCAATCCTATTGGCTGATTGGAACAGCCAATAGGATTTTAGAAGCTCTAATTCTTATTGGCTGAATGAAATCTTTCAGTCAATAGGAATGCAAGAGACGCCATCTTTGATTGCGTCACTTGCATTGAAGATTCAGTATACAGCGGCGACCATATAAAGAGGATGCTGCGCGCTGAATGTCTTCAGGATGGACACGCTCTGTGCTGGCTGGATGAAGATAGAAGAGGCCACCTGGATGAGGACTTCGCCGGCTGGATGAAGATAGAAGAGGCCACCTGGATGAAGACTTCTTGCCGGCTGGATGAGGACTTCGCCGGCTGGATGAAGATCCTTCAAGTGGGACTTCAACCACTGTAAGTGGATCGTCGGGGGTTAGTGTTTTTTTAAGGGTTTTTGGGTGGGTTTTTATTTTAGCATAGGGTTTGGGCAATGCCCATACAAGTGCCCTTTTCAGGGCAATGGTTAGCTTAGGTTATTTTAGATAGTTTTTTTTATTTGGGGGGGTTGGTTAGGTGGTGCGTTTTACTGTTGTGGGGGGTTTTGTATTTTTTTTACAGGTAAAAGAGCTGATATCTTTGGGGCAATGCCTCACAAAAGGCCCGTTTAAGGGCTATTGGTAGTTTATTGTAGCCTAGGGTTTTTTTTATTTTGGGTGGGCTTTTTTTTATTTTGATAGGGCTATTAGATTAGGTGTAATTCTTTTTTATTTTGAAAAATTTGTTTGTTATTTTTTGTAATGTTAAGTTTTTTATTTTTAGTAATTTTTGTGTTTTTGTTTTGTAATGTTAGATTTTAGTGTAAGGTTAGGTTTTATTTTACAGGTAAGTTTGTATTTATTTTAACTAGGTAGTTAATACATAGTTAATAACTATTTACTAACTAGTCTACCTAGTTAATATAAATACAAACTTACCTGTGAAATAAAAATAAAACCTAAGCTAGCTACAATGTAACTATTAGTTATATTGTAGCTAGCTTAGGTTTTATTTTACAGGTAAGTTTGTATTTAGTTTTAAATAGGAATTATTTAGTTAACAATTGTAAGTTTAATTTAGCTGTATTTTAATTATGTTAAAGCTAGGGGGTGTTAGGGTTAGGCTTAGGGTTACGTTAGGGGTTAATATATTTATTTAGTGGTAGTGATGTGGGAGGTCAGAGGTTTAGGGGATAATAACTTTAATATAGTGGCGGCAACATCGGGAGCGGCAGATTAGGGGTTATTAACTGTATGTAGATGGCGGCAATGTTGTGGGTGGCAGATTAGGGGTGTTTAGACTCGGGGTTTATGTTAGGGTGTTAAGTTTAAACTTAACTTTTTTTTCCCCCATAGACATCAATGGGGCTGCGTTACGGAGCTTTTAATTCCGCGATCGCAGGTGTTAGGCTTCTTTTTTGCCGGATCTCCCAATTGATGTCTATGGGGAAATCGTGCACGAGCACGTCAAAGCAGCGCTTGTTTTCGGTGCGGTATAGAGCTCAACGCCACCATATCGCCTGCACAAGCCTCCTTTTTAAAAACTTGTAATGGCAGCGCTATAGGGGGTGAAATAATGCTGCTTTTGTTGTCGTTAAAAACCCTATAGCGCTCAAAACTCATAATCTAGCTGATAGTATTAATAAAAAACGAATTGTCTGCTTAAATAAATACAGAAGAATGTTACAATATTTTATAAAGAAATGACAGAAAAATATTTATTTGAAATTGTACAAATCATAATTTTTACAGGGAGCACAACTATTTTGTTTTGAGAAAACAGTTTTTAACCTGAATAATTAACTAATTTCTATGGAGCCCCAGAAGTGTCACACAAGATTTTTTTCATAAATCGGAGCCCAAACGACAAGATTTTTTTAAAAAAATTGTGCGCACATTTTACTAAATTGTGCGCACATTTTACTAAATAATTATAATCATGCTATTCCACCTTAAAGAGACATAATACACTAGATTTTCTTTGCATAAATGTTTTGCAGATGATCCATTTATTCAGTCCACCTGGGATTTTATTTGTAACAATGTATAGTTTTGCTTATTTTTTAATAACATTGTGCTGGTTTCAGACTCCTACCCAAGCCCCTAAGTGTCAGATGTATATGTGCGTTTACAGACCCTGCTGGCTCCTGTTTGCCTAATCTGTCTTTTTCATATGCAGGGAAGGGTGGGAAAGTATCTGCACCCAGCTCCTTTCACTGGGTGTTCCAGCTAATTTCCTCAACAGTGCTACATTTGGAGCTTCTAAGTTTTTAAAAGATTTTATACTGGATCTTTAGATCAGTATCTGTGCATATTCTTCTTTATAGAAGTGTCTATTACTAGTGATGTCGCAAACATAAAATTTTCGGTTCACGAACGGCGGACTCGAACTTCCGGTATTGTTTGCGAACCCGCGAACCCCGCGAACCGCCATTGAATTCAATAGGCAGGCGAACTTTAAAACCTACAAGGACTCTTTCTGGCCACAATAGTGATGGAAAAGTTGTTTCAAGGTTACTAACACCTGGACTGTGGCATGCTGGAGGGGGATCCCTGGCAAAACTCCCATGTAAAATTACATAGTTTATGCAGAGTCTGCTTTTAACCCATAAAGGGCTTAAATCACCTAACATTCCCAAATTGTTTGCAATAACGTGCTTTAAAACATCAGTAATGATGTCGTATCTATCAGGTAGTGTAAGGGTTACGGCCGCATCACAGTGACAGAGCAAACTCCAAGTATAACGCACTGCAATCAACCGCAAACAGTCCACTTGCAGAACCACGAGATAGGTAGATTTGATAGATAGATACATAGATTACATAGCTCAATCGATGCAATATACATATGATCGATACACTGTACATAGCTCAATAGATGCAATATACATTTGATAGATACGAATGTTATCGAATCAAAGATGCAATATACATTTTATAGATACGAATGACATCAACCAAAATATGTAATATACGTTTTATAGATACGAATTACATCGATCAAAAGATGCAATCTACATTTTATCGATACGTTTGATAGTTCGATCGATTTGATATATAAATAAAGCGATTTGAAATATATATAATTTCCCTGACAGGGTATAACAATAAGACATGTGGTCTGTGACCCATGGTGTGTAAAGTAGTACTATTCTTAACATTTTACTACAACCTGTTATTCCCCCTATCGGTTGAGGTCTATATGGCCTTCATTTTTGGAACCGGGAGATGGAAGAAGATGATTGTTCTGTCCTCCTACTTCAAATTTCTCAGAAACACAAGTGGCTGTCTCAAAACAGTCCGGACAGAAGATAGATTGATCGATAGGATAGATAGATATACATAGATTGATAGTTAGATAGAATCAATAGAAGAAAAATAGATAGATTTTTTAGATATATAATTACCCTGATAAAGTCTAATAATTAAACATGCGGTCTTGGACCCATGGTAACTAGGTTGTGTTAAGTATTACTCTTCTTAGCATTTTAATACCTGTTACTCACCTTATCGTGGGAGGTCTATACGGCCTGCATGATTACCCATACAAAATATAATAAGACATCTGCTAGTCTTGAGAAAGGCCCCTTTTTTGAGGGCAGAAACGCGTTGACATATTGGGACACTTTTTAGGATACCATAGGAGCAGCTGACAGGTGCTAGGATCCAATCAGCTACTTCAGCTACCACACTCAGGAATTTGGATCTGTTAAAGTAACTAACATTGGAAGGAATCAATTTCCTCACTTTCACCTTGCTTTTCATCACCCATTTTTTCAATTTTTTAGTTTTGATTGACTTATTTTTGTTCTTCACTAACATTTGTTGATCAACTTTTTGAACACTTTTTTGGATTATATTTTATTTTTTATGTTATTGCATATTGTGTATTTTATTTTTTATGTTATTGCATATTGTGTATTTTATTTAATTATATCTTAACCTCACTGGATTAAGTAGCTAGCATTTTTATATCCATTTGCACTCACTCACTATTTGATCGTATCTATACAATTATTTTTCTACCCCCCTTTTTTTGCACTGCAGTGCATTTTTCTATTTTTTGGAACACTATTTTTGAAACACTATTTTTGAACACTATTGTTTGTATTATTGTTTATTAGTTTTTTGCTTGATGCACTTGTTATAGTTGTACTTAGGCTAATTCTGTTTTGTTAGTATACACTCTTATTCTGGTGTACCACTCACACTGATCACCTGTTATTACCTCTGTTTTTATTGTAATTATCAGCTTTGGCCCTTTGAGCCGCTTCTGTAAGATATTCCTGTATTTGTAATTTTATTTATATGTGCTTTTTACATTTTTTATATATAGTCTTTTATTACTGATGCTTTTTAACATGGTTCATTAAATAATCTTCCTTTATCTCTCTGTGAGTATATTTATCCCTTGGCCTCTTGTTGGCGCTGTATTCACTTCTTACTACAACACCGAATGGTGGCAGCTCTATATGGCCTGCATGATTAGCCGCACCCAAAACAAAAATAAAGCAAGTGTAAAATAAAGTAAGTGACAAAAACACAGGCCTGATAGAAAATTAAGTTAGATTACACTAGCAAAATATTTTAAAATTTTAGATTTTAATATTAAAATTATGTTAAGAAGTGCAATGCACATATGAGTGGTTGCACTGGCTGGCTGCTACGTAGGGCAGCAATTAACAACATTATGCTGTGTAAGTCAGATAGACAGTTAGACACAGGCCTGATAGAAAATAAAATTAGATTACACTAGCATAATGATTTAAAGACTTTTTTTGGGGAATTTAAAGAAAAAGGTTAAGCACATACATATGAGTCGTGGCTGATAGCCTTGGAAGGGCAGCTATTAAAAACAGTAGACTCTGTAAGTCAGATACACACACGCCTGATAGAAAATACTATTAGATTACACTAGAAAAATTATTTAAATTATTTTTTTGGGGGGGGGATTAAAAAAAGGTTAAACACATATGAGTCGTGACTCATAGACTAGGGAGGGCAGCAAGTAAACACAGTAGGCTCTGTATGTCAGCAAAACACACAGGCCTGATAGAAAATTATATTAGATTACACTATCAAACAAATTTAAACTTTTTTTTTTATATTTAAATTAAGGTGAAGAAGATATGAGTGGTGGCTGCCTGGCACAGACCAATTAACCAAAAGACTGAAAAAAATGAGGTATATTAATGCTGAGTGAGCCTGACAGACACAGGCCTGATAGAAAATGTAATTAGATTACACTAGAAAAATGATTTAAGTAAAAATTTTTAAATTTAAAATAATGTTATAAACAGATATTAACACTGGTGGCTGGCACAGAGCAATGAACCAGAGTATATGCTGTGTGACACAGGCCTGATAGAAAATGAAAAAAAATTACACTAGCAAAATAATTAAAATTTTTGGTTGGTTAAATTTAAACTAATGTTGTTAGGGAGATATCAGTGGTGGCAGTAATCACAGCATATGCTGTGAGCCTTAAGCACACAGGCTGAAAGCCAGGCAAATGCTAATAAAAATACGGAAAAAAAAAAACGGCACGAAATATAGCCCTAAAAAGGGCTTTTTGGGTGCTGTCCTTGCAGCAGAGATGAGTGAAGTCCTTCTGGACTGTAGTGGACACTAAATACACTAGCCTAGCTATGTATTTCCCTATAATGTCAGGAGCACAAACACAACACGTCCTCTCACTAAGAAAGCAAGGTCGTTATGAGTCTAAAATGGTGGCTTCCCAGTAGCTGGGAGGGTCTGTGAGGGAGTGTCTGATGTTGATTGGCTCTAATGTGTCAGACGGCTGTGACATACAGGGTAAAAGTTTCCTCAATGATGACACATAGTGGGCGGATCGAACATCGCCATGTGTTCGCACGCAGCCGCGAACGCGAACAAGCTATGTTCGCTGTGAACCGTTCGCGGGCGAACAGTTCGGGACATCACTATCTATTACATGCAGTTATATCAAACTTGGTGTAAACTGTCCCTTTAAGCATGAATTCTTCTCCTTGCAGATCATCTTGCTCCTCCCTTAACTAGTCATGTTTAGATGACCTATCTACAGGAGGAGGAGCTCCCGCCCACCAGTTACTAGTTTGTTCAGTTCAGTGCATCAGTAGAGATGGGAAGTCTGATTTATCTTGATGAATCAGTTTTATTTTGGATAGTTTGTTTAACTGAACCAGTTCATGAAACAATTAATCAGTTTACTTGTTGGGCACGTGATGCATGTGGGACAAGCCACAGAGTCTCCTATTACGGATGCTCCATCAATCCGGTTCCTGACTCCTGAGTCTCTGTCCGACTCGTCTTGAAACATGATGCAGCATTACATCTATTTCTTACTCATACCATATGGATAACCAGTCTTTTGTTGTATATGAAAAACCAAGGCAAATACGTACAACATGGTGCATAGAACAGAGTATGCTGCATATATTGTGTGGGTTCCAACACAGTGCATAGAACAGAGTATGCTGCGTTTTGTACGGTTGTATTTGCCTAATAGTTGCATATCTGACAAAAGACTGGTTATCCATGATCATACACAGGGAAGTGATACGCACTTTATTTACCTAATAGGTATTATAATAAATTTACATTAACACAATAACTATTATCCCAGAGCTCCACAGCAATATTAATGGGGTTAATTTAGGGGCAGTTAGGTTTGACAGGGGTCCTTAGGGTTAAATTATGGTGAGGAGTATTTATAGTAAGGGACAGTAAGGGTTAATTTAAGGTCCAGTTAGGGGTAAAGGCAGGGGTCTATTGAAACCTCTGTGACCTGATATTTGAATCAGTGCACTGATAACTGAGTGTTTCATTGCAAATGAGTTAGTTAAATGGGACTCTCAAGTCAAAATAACCTTTTATGATTCAGATAGAGCAGCAGTTTTAAGACACTTTCCAATTTACTTTCATTATCAAATTGTGCACAGTCTTTTTATATTCACACTTTCTGGGGAACAAGATCCTACTGAGCATGTGCACAAGTTCACATGGTATACGTATACTAGTCTGTGATTGGCTGATGTCTGTTACATGATACAGGGGGCTGGAATATGAGAGAAAAAAATAATTTGTCAGAAAAAAATCTATTGCTAATTTGAAATTCAGAGTAGGTGTTTTTGCATTGTCTTTTTATTATGCACTTGTTAATTATGTAATTTCACACTGGAGATCACTATGGGCTCGATTTATGAAGCCCTTCTCCTCCCTATGACTGCAGGTTCTCACTAGAGAACCTACAGTCACAAGTTATCAAGAAGCGGCCATGAGATCGCTGCTTCCCTACCCTCTTCTCCTCGTCCGACCAGCGACATTGACAGCTCCTGCCCATGCGTGATTGGCTGTGTGTGGGTAGGTAGCGGGATCGCAGGCGAGCGCAAAATAGCACTCGTGTGCAATGTTAAATACCGGCAGCAGATTGCTGCTCACCAGAGGAGAGCTGGGGCGGACAGGGGAGAATATGTATCATACCTATGTGTCAGTGAGGAAGAGCACAAACTGGTAAGCAACTGTGCACTTATCAAATTCAACAGATAAAAGGAAATATAGAAGAAAAAGGGATTAGGAGGAACAAGATAGGGAATGACATATATATATATATATATATATATATATATATATATATATATAATAATCAAACAAAGATATAGAGTAATGCAGAAAATGTTAACATGCAATGATTACAATTATGAATCTGTTTTTTATGTTACCTTTTTCAGCACTGTGGGTAGCAACAACTGAATCACCTGCAGGTACTATTGTCTCCTGCCCATCCTCCTTCCTTCTGCTCTCAAGATAAATAATGCCAACATCCTCTTCTGGTGACTTCTTAGCTGTCAAGATATCTTTAAATAGAAATAAATCTTATAAATATAGTATATATACACACGCTGCATCATATCCAGATTATTTTGTTTAACAAATATATTAATTTATTATTGGATTGTTTCATTTATATATATTAATGTATTTCGGCATAACCAACATCTGCAGGATTACCGAGATGTAGGAGGTCAAAAGCTTGTGGGCAGCGGCCCATTAGTAATTTGTGGGAAGGGCCATACATAGGAGAGGTGGGTTACGTGCAGATGGGTACGGATAAATGTGATTTGTGGGCATGTGCAGAAGGTCTGCGGTCATGTCTGGGTGGGACATGGACTTGGAAACTCAACTTTTTTTCTTTCATGATTCAGATAGAGCATGCAGTTTTAATAACTTTACAATATATTTCTTTCATTTAATTTGTTTCCTTTTTGTATGCTTTGGTAAAAAAGTATACCTAGGTAGGCTCAGACGCTGCTGATTGGTGGCTGCAAATGTATGCCACTTGTCGCTGGCTTTCAGCTAGCACCTAGTACTGCATTACTGCTCATTCAACAAAGGATATAAAGAGAATTAAGCAAATGAGATAATAGGAGTATATTGGAAAGTTGTTTAAAATTGTATGTTCTATCTAAATCGTGAGCGCAATTGGGATTTACGCTAGATTGATTACCGCATCCTCAGAGCTCTGGTTAACTGTTCTGAGAAACAAAAAAATGTCACAAAACACGATCAAAATTACAATATACAGTTGCAATCATCACTATCTAAATTCGATTATTTAAAAATAAAAATTGCACAAAAAAAGTTATAAGGGTTTAAAGATACGAGGTGGGAAAAGGTCAGGCAAAGGGCTTTAACATAGAGATATAGAGATAAGTTTCTAAATATATATATATATATATATATATATATATATATATATATATATATATATATATATATATATATATATACCGGTATATATGTGTGTTTGTGTGTGCAATGTATTTATATGTGCATTTATGTATTTACAGACATATGTACAGATATAAATACATATGTGCACATATATAGACATATATATGTATATATATACTGTATATATATATATATATATATATATATATATATATATATAAAAGTTCATTGGAGGCCTTTGAAGTCAAGTAGACGAAAACATGTAAAAGCATATTTATGCAATATTCATATTTAATAAAGGTTTTAACTATGTATTTACTGTAAATATTTGACATTTCATTGTTTTGCACATAGAAGAATATGTTCTATGTATGTTTAAATAGATATTCCTATATATACAGTATATATCTGTATATATCTATACCTATTTATAATCATATAGATATATATTTTGCAAAAATTATATATATATATATATATATATATATATATATATATATATATATATATATATATATATATATATACTGTATATATATCATCAGTGAACAAGTGCCCCAGAGGCATGAAACACGTATGATGTCGCAGGAGGGTGATGTTCCCCCTGTTTTCCTCTGCTGATATGTTTTTATTGGGCTGCCGTCCATCTTCATGTTTTTAAGGCTGTGTGATAATAAAGAACTTTCTTTTACCTACTTCCATTGGAGTGCCGAAGACTTTCTTGTTTGCTTATATATATATGTATTTATGAATAAATAGAACAAATTCTGCTATGTAAAGAAAATTGGAATGTGAAATATTCATATTTTCATGTCAGGTTTGCGTACTTGAGAATATGCGATCGGCTTTCAATCAGGGAACAATATTATATCTTAGTCTTTTTACGGGCGTCAGGTTAGCATACAAGTGAAAAATTTTTACTTTCGACTACGAGTGCTACCTGACGCCCGCAAAAAAATTATTTCTAGTAGAGTTAGCGCTCAAGTGGTAGCATTAAATAGCACTCCACTTTTAATATGTAATATGATTTAAAGCATCATTGTGTAAACTTGTTTCTAAAAGAAAACACACCTTGGTTAATGGGCTTTCAAATGAAATCGCACCTTTATGAATGCAAGGTCCAAATGCATTCACCACATTGCGCTAGATTTTAAGTGGCTTGCTAAATGTTTTTTTGCGCTTGCGCTAATTGCACTCATGGTAAAATTTTAGCACGGCTGAGATTGCGTGCGTATTACAAATTGAAAGTAAAAAGTTAGTGCGTTAACTTCAGGACTTTGGACATCGCAACCACGCTAACTTCTCCCCATAGACTTTTAAGGAGGGTGAGCTACAAAACAAAATATATTTGTTAAGAGCTCTAAACCCAAAGGAGTTAGGAATACTTTACGTTCCTATGTTCTTCACATAGAAGAAAATTTTATTTTTATTTTTAAATTATGATTATTTTTTTGTTAAATATGAATCTATACCTATATATCTATATGAATATACACAGATAGACAGATAGATGATAGATAGACAGACATACAGATAGATAGATAGATAGATAGATAGATAGATAGATAGATAGATAGATAGATAGACAGATAGATATAGATTCATAGTTGCCAACATTTCAAAAAAAGATTCCAGGGACACTTTGCAGAAGAACAAGGCTACCGGAGTATTGACAACCTAGCTCCACCCACTCTGTTCTGCTATCAAAACATATCCATTCGATAGTAATAGCATAATTTTGTAATATCCATAACTTTTATACAGATCACAGCACCGAGCCCCATAATAATGACAATAATAGCTTCTGGAAATCATAATTTTCCCTCTTTCAAATGAGTTGTCTTATGCCTGAGCTAACATTCTAAATTTAGATAAATTGTTCTATAGTTACAGTTATATTTAAGCATACGCACAATAAGTATGTAACAGAAACCTAACCCGCAGTGCATATTTCCCCATAAAATTATATTGTGATCAATTTGGGTCCTTTCTCATCTCCAGCCCTAGGCCTAGATTTGGAGTTCGGCGGTAGCCGTCAAAACCAGCGTTAGAGGCTCCTAACGCTGGTTTTGGCCGCCCGCTGGTATTTGGAGTCAGTGATTAAAGGGTCTAACGCTCACTTTTCAGCCGCGACTTTTCCATACCGCAGATCCCCCTACGCCATTTGCGTATCCTATATTTTCAATGGGATCTTTCTAACGCCGGTATTTAGAGTCGTTTCTGAAGTGAGCGTTAGAGCTCTAACGACAAAATTCCAGCTGCCTGAAAATAGCAGGAGTTAAGAGCTTTCTGGCTAACGCCGGTTCATAAAGCTCTTAACTACTGTACCCTAAAGTACACTAACACCCATAAACTACCTATGTACCCCTAAACCGAGCTTCCCCCACATCGCCGCCACTCGATTAAAATTTTTAACCCCTAATCTGCCGACCGCCACCTACGTTATACTTATGTACCCCTAATCTGCTGCCCCTAACCCCGCCGACCCCTGTATTACATTTATTAACCCCTAACCTGCCCCCCACAACATCGCCGCCAGCTACTTAAAATAATTAACCCCTAATCTTCCGACCGCAAAGCGCCGCCACCTACGTTATCCCTATGTACCCCTTATCTGCTACCCCTAACACCACCGACCCCTATATTATATTTATTAACCCCTAATCTGCCCCCCTCAACGTCGCCGACACCTGCCTACACTTATTAACCCCTAATCTGCCGAGCGGACCTGAGCGCTACTATAATAAAGTTATTAACCCCTAACCCGCCTCACTAACCCTATAATAAATAGTATTAACCCCTAATCTGCCCTCCCTAACATCGCCGACACCTAACTTCAATTATTAACCCCTAATCTGACGACCGGAGCTCACCGCTATTCTAATAAATGGATTAACCCCTAAGGCTAAGTCTAACCCTAACACTAACACCCCCATAACTTAAATATAATTTACATCTAACGAAATAAATTAACTCTTATTAAATAACTTATTCCTATTTAAAGCTAAATACTTACCTGTAAAATAAATCCTAATATAGCTACAATATAAATTATAATTATATTATAGCTATTTTAGGATTAATATTTATTTTACAGGCAACTTTGTAATTATTTTAACCAGGTACAATAGCTATTAAATAGTTAAGAACTATTTAATAGTTACCTAGTTAAAATAATAACAAATTTACCTGTAAAATAAATCCTAACCTAAGTTATAATTAAACCTAACACTACCCTATCAATAAAATAATTAAATAAACTACCTACAATTACCTACAATTAACCTAACACTACACTATCAATAAATTAATTAAACACAATTGCTACAAATAAATACAATTAAATAAACTAGCTAAAGTACAAAAAATAAAACAGAACTAAGTTACAAAAAATAAAAAAATATTTACAAACATAAGAAAAATATTACAACAATTTTAAACTAATTACACCTACTCTAAGCCCCCTAATAAAATAACAAAGCCCCCCAAAATAAAAAATTCCCTACCCTATTCTAAATTAAAAAAGTTACAAGCTCTTTTACCTTACCAGCCCTGAACAGGGCCCTTTGCGGGGCATGCCCCAAGAATTTCAGCTCTTTTGCCTGTAAAAAAAACATACAATACCCCCCCCACAACATTACAACCCACCACCCACATACCCCTAATCTAACCCAAACCCCCCTTAAATAAACCTAACACTAAGCCCCTGAAGATCTTCCTACCTTGTCTTCACCATACCAGGTTCACCGATCCGTCCTGGCTCCAACATCTTCATCCAACCCAAGCGGGGGTTGGCGATCCATCATCCGGTGCTGAAGAGGTCCAGAAGAGGCTCCAAAGTCTTCCTCCTATCCGGCAAGAAGAGGACATCCGGACCGGCAAACATCTTCTCCAAGCGGCATCTGCGATCTTCTTCCATCCGGTGCGGAGCGGGTCCATCTTGAAGCAGGCGACGCGGATCCATCCTCTTCTTCCGTTGTCTCCCGACTAATGACGGTTCCTTTAAGGGACGTCATCCAAGATGGCGTCCCTCGAATTCCGATTGGCTGATAGAATCCTATCAGCCAATCGGAATTCGAGGGACGCCATCTTGGATGACGTCCCTTAAAGGAACAGTCATTCGTCGTTCAGTCGTCGGTCCGGATGGATGTTCCGCGCTGGAGGTCTTCAGGATCCTGCCGCTTCGCTCCGGATGGAAGACCATAGAAGATGCCGCCTGGATGATGACTTCAATCGGATGGAAGATCCTCCCCCGCTTGGATGAAGACTTTGACCGGATCATGGACCTCTTCAGCCCCCGCTTGGGCTTGGATCAGGACATCGGAGGAGCTCTTCAGGACGGATCGGTGAACCTGGATGGTGAAGACAAGGTAGGAAGATCTTCAGGGGCTTAGTGTTAGGTTTATTTAAGGGGTGTTTGGGTTAGATTAGGGGTATGTGGGTGGTGGGTTGTAATGTTGGGGGGGGGGGTATTGTATTTATTCTTTTACAGGCAAAAGAGCTGAAATTCTTGGGGCATGCCCCGCAAAGGGCCCTGTTCAGGGCTGGTAAGGTAAAAGAGCTTGTAACTTTTTTAATTTAGAATAGGGTAGGGAATTTTTTATTTTGGGGGGCTTTGTTATTTTATTAGGGGGCTTAGAGTAGGTGTAATTAGTTTAAAATTGTTGTAATATTTTTCTTATGTTTGTAAATATTTTTTTAATTTTCAAAAGAGCTTTATTTAAGTTATATATAACAATACATGTCATAAATTGAATGTACAGGATATACATCAGAAAATAAGCTAAGTAATACATCACCATTATAGTACATTGTACAGGTTTTGAGAGAACATGATATATACATAATCATTATTAGTTAATGCAAAAAATCATATTCTTGATGTCAGTGTATTTCCTTTTTGTTCCCATGCTTAACTATATAGACCACTCATGGATCCAATTAATAAAGCTTACAAATGTAATACTGGGAACTCAGAACAAAAAACAAGAAAAAGAACATAAGGAGCTGGGGGGGGGGGGGGAGGGAAAAGAGAGGCAAAGGGGAAAAGAGATAAGGAGCTGTGACAATGTGATTGAGATAAGCTAGCTTAGTTTATATCTGTAAGAGCCTCACATCAGCCTATACCAAACTGTGCTTAAAACTTTTAGGGATATGGTTTGGGTTTTACTAGGGAATTGAAAAGAGTTGAAATTGGTACTGGGCGTTAGTAATAGGTGTGCAACAACACATTGTATTTTGGTGCATGGATCTTTGTAGGGGGCAAAGATAAAGGAAGTAGGTGTGTTTTGAGCTATATCCCCGATATGGGGGCAGCAATAAAAAGCAGAAAAAATCAGTGCTTATGGCTGTTACCCTGTTAGATTATTAATCTGTCCCGCCCGCTGCAGGCCCCGGCCGCAGGCCTCACGGAGGGGAGGGAGATCAGTCTTTGAGCAATCTGTCGAGTGTAACCTATATATGTTAAGGCAGCCGCCTTTATAAATAGCTCTGATGGTAATTACCTTCCGGTGCGTGTAAGAAAAAACAGAAAGTGATCTACGAGGGGAAACTGGTATATATAATCCCTACAACACACCATATCATATATCATAATCATATTAAGATACTACCCAACATAGTCTCGTCCTTTACCGTATAGTTGAACTGATTCAGTTTGCTCCAACATACCTCCCCACATACCGACATGAGTCACTGATAATTAAAGTTAAGCGCAACTTCCTATACCCCCAGGATCTTAAAAGTAAAGCATAAATCTGCAGCACTTGCAAAATAAACTATGTACATATTTAACGGGAACAGGCAATAGTCTTCTATAGGACCAGGCTGGTCAAGGGTGTGTTGTCCAAGAGGGGCGTCTGCAGACTACCCTACTCCTATTATTGGGAACTGGTCGTCCCTTTGAAAGAGTCTAATGTCCCCACCTGTGGCAAATGCATATCTCCGCCATCCGATCCTGACCGAAATGTCAGACCACCGGACTGATCGCAGGGCGGGGAGACCTTTTAGCTGCTTTGACACCTGCCGTGAAGTCTCTGTAGGAGTAGTCATCTCGATTCCGTATGCATACACGGAGCCCTTGCGTACAGTGTCTTGTTGTTTAGAGATGTCAGCCATGTAGCCATGCTTTGTCTCCGTAGTCTTGTCCGGTTGGGAGCTTTCATCCAATTCTCTGTGCCTTCTAATGGGTGCCAATGTATATGGAGAGGCAGATATCGGGTGGTAGTCTCCAGTTTGAGTCGGTACTAGTCCTGTTACCTTGGGAGGCTCGCGGTCTGAGTTGGGGCTAGAGTCCATTAGAGGCTGCAATTCTCCATCGCAGGGTATAATGCTGTGTCGCCCTGTATAGTGTATGCGAGGAACACTGTTAGGTGGTATGGGCTCAATGAAGCCATCGCCATTTTGGTTGCGGGTATCAAAGGGTTTTTCTCGCTGACTGCACGATGCACCAGCGGAACAAATTTTGTTCAGTAGGTAATCATGTGGCGCCTTGTCAAGTAGCTTTTCAAAGGTTTTCTCCAACTTTTCCATGAGTGATAGTAGGTGATGTTGTATTTCCAATTCCCCCATATCGATCACTGTTAAAGGAGATGTAGAAGAGAGATCCGCACACTGCTTCCTATTATTTATTTTCTGAGGTGTTGCCAGAAAAATAGAGCCCAGTTAGTTATAGATGTTGAAGAGATTCAGTAAGCCGGTACTCTCCGGCAGCACTGATGACCCGGCTCTTCCCGGGGGGAGGGTGGAAACCTGTCAATAGGCCGCCGCCTCAGGCCTTACTCCGATCTGTGCCCCCAATGTCATAAAAACAGCAAGATGAAAGGATTTTGGGTCCCAGATGCCCAATCTGAGGTGTTATTAATAAGTATGTCTTTATTCCTGCTGTTAAAAGCCAATAATCGGCGGATTATTGGGGATTCTTTTGGAGCTTACAGAGAATGCGTCCTACTCAGAACACAGCACGGACACGCCCCCCTTGTAAATATTTTTTTATTTTTTGTAACTTAGTTCTTTTTTATTTTTTGTACTTTAGCTAGTTTATTTAATTGTATTTATTTGTAGGAATTGTGTTTAATTAATTTATTGATAGTGTAGTGTTAGGTTAATTGTAGGTAATTGTAGGTAGTTTATTTAATTATTTTATTGATAGGGTAGTGTTAGGTTTAATTATATCTTAGGTTAGGATTTATTTTACAGGTAAATTTGTTATTATTTTAACTAGGTAACTATTAAATAGTTTTTAACTATTTAATAGCTATTGTACCTGGTTAAAATAATTACAAAGTTGCCTGTAAAATAAATATTAATCCTAAAATAGCTACAATGTAATTATAATTTATATTGTAGCTATATTAGGATTTATTTTACAGGTAAGTATTTAGCTTTAAATAGGAATCATTTATTTAATAAGAGTTAATTAATTTCGTTAGATGTAAATTATATTTAAGTTATGGGGGTGTTAGGGTTAGGGTTAGACTTAGCGTTAGGGGTTAATACATTTATTAGAATAGCGGTGAGCTCCGCTCGGAAGATTAGGGGTTAATAATTGAAGGTAGGTGTCGGCGATGTTAGGGAGGGCAGATTAGGGGTTAATACTATTTATGATAGGGTTAGTGAGGCGGATTAGGGGTTAATAACTTTATTATAGTAGCGCTCAGGTCCGCTCGGCAGATTAGGAGTTAATAAGTGTAGGCAGGTGTCGGCGACGTTGAGGGGGGCAGATTAGGGGTTAATAAATATAATATAGGGTTCGGCGATGTTAGGGCAGCAGATTAGGGGTACATAGGGATAACGTAAATTGCGGCGGTTTACGGAGCGGCAGATTAGGGGTTAAAAAAAATATGCAGGGGTCAGCGATAGCGGGGGCGGCAGATTAGGGGTTAATAAGTGTAAGGCTAGGGGTGTTTAGACTCAGGGTACATGTTAGAGTGTTAGGTGCAGACGTAGGAAGTGTTTCCCCATAGGAAACAATGGGGCTGCGTTAGGAGCTGAACGCTGCTTTTTTGCAGGTGTTAGGTTTTTTTTCAGCTCAAACAGCCCCATTGTTTCCTATGGGAGAATCGTGCACGAGCACGTTTTTGAGGCCGGCCGCGTCCGTAAGCAACTCTGGTATCGAGAGTTGCATTTGCGGTAAAAATGCTCTACGCTCCTTTTTTGGAGCCTAACGCAGCATTTGTTTGAACTCTCGATACCAGAGTTAAATTTATGGTGCGGCCAGAAAAAAGCCCGCGGAGCGTTAACAGCCCTTTTACCGCCAAACTCCAAATCTAGGCCCTAGTTTGTAATTCGCTTAAGGTGAGTGTTGACATTATAGGATAACAACACTCTCTTTAATGTATTAGTAAAAAATAGCAGTAGAGGGGGGGCGGAGCCAAGCCGTGCTGGAACATGGCTGTGTTTTAACAGAGCTCCGTAGCTGCCGCAGCTCACATAGCCACAAATGAGTAGTTAGAGGGCTTCACCTAACTGAAATAATCTGCCAGTTACTAACCTAACACCCATCCCCGGGCCTGAAAAGCTCAGCCGACTAAAAGACAGCACAATCTCACCTTGGTCTTACGAATCTTGCAACTGCCGCGGACCGAGGCGCCATCTTGGCTGGGCGCTATCAGAGTGAAACCGCCGGAGGCAGGGGACACTTTTCGAATTTACAGCAGCCTCCTTGCTCCACATCCACACCACCCTGACCCAGCAAGAGATCTAACAACAGGGAGTTAACCTGGCGCGAACGAGCTCGGATGTGTCACACGCGGCCTAACTCACAGACGGACCCGGAGGCACATTAACTATGCAAGGTGAGACACAGAGGCCTAATACTTCATTTCATATTAAGGCTGCCAGAAAAGATTAACCACGCAGCGGGTGACACACGATACATGACCTGCAAGCAGTAGAAAGACCGGGGGTTAGGGGAAGTTTCACATCTGGGATTAAAAGCTGAAGCCCTAATTTGTCTGACCACTAAGCACACAACAAAGGCCGACTGAAATGACACATTAAAAAGCTGCTGTGTGTCAACTCATAAAAAGATAGCGATCCATTGAGGATAGTTTATTGCACATACGGACCTCCTCACATCTGCAAGTATTTGCTTTAACCACGACTTTATGCTTAGAGGAGTTCCCACTGAATTAAGCTGTGTTCACCAAGATATTTGGCTGCTGGCGCAGCAAGGACATACATATTATCAGAAACCACACTAGAAGATTTTGAGGGACACAGTTATGTCTCAGCGTAAAGGCCCTAAATCAGAGAAACCCACTAAATCCTCTGGGAATACACCCTCAGTTTCTACATTCTTTCAAGCCCCAGATTCAATAATGCCTGAGGAGACACAGCTTAAGGATGGGTCCGGCATGAGACGCCAGATGGAACCCCCATCAGTAAATGATACTTTGCTACAGGCCCTACAAGCACAGATAGCAGGCCTCCCTTCCAAATCTGACCTTGAGTCTTTGAAGACATTTATAAAAGACGAAATGAGAGAACTTAAAAAGGATCTGACAGATATGGGTTCTAGGATAGAGTACCTTGAGGAGGGCCAAGAAGCCCTTAACAACCTAGTCAGTTCTAACACAACCCAGATCTCAATACAAGATTCTATGGTCCAATCCCTCCAAGAGAAACTAGAGGACCTAGACAACCGAGGGAGGAGAAATAACCTACGGATCAGGGGAATCCCAGAAGAGGTCCAACAAGATCAGTTAAGGGCCTATGTAAAGGAACTATATTCATTCTTATCTCCTAGATCACATGCACTATTGAATGATGACTTGGAGCGTGTGCACAGGGCTCTTAGGCCGCCTTCAAGACCGCCTGCTCCCCCAAGGGACGTAATTATGAAGTTTCTGCGATTCACCACTAAAGAGGAATTTTGGCAGGCTGCTAGGACAAGACGCAATATTACTTTCAAGGTCACACACTACAAATATACCAAGACATCAGCCCACAAACCATACAGAGAAGGAAAGAGGTGAAATTTATTACCAAGGCACTGCAGGATAATGACATTAAATACAGGTGGGGGTTCCCCTTCAGCTTGATAGTCAATCATAACGGCACTCAGGCCACCTACAGAAACTTTCAGGATTTAGACTCTTTCTCAAAGAAACTGAACATTAAAATAGTCCCCCCTGCAGATTGTGTACTGGATCTATCTCCTATGCCCAAGGATTCAAATCAAACTCTACCTAAAGATCAACGCCCACAATGGACCAAATCACAGCCAAAGAGAAGGAAGACAGAATCCTCTCCACCAGAGAATCCCTAAACTAGCCAGTACAGGGATATGTTCACCTCTACGATAAATAAAAAGGACTGTATCTACAGTCTGATATGGTAGCACTGAACCATTTGCTACCAGACATTGGCAATCTGGACTGACTTGAATTGAGAGATGCCACCCCTGAAATTGTAACATTGACCTATCTACTATCAGTCATTATGATCCAAACTCACTGTTAAATGTTTTCTTTTAGCCGATCATTCTGCTCTTTAATTTTAATTGTTGAATGTTTTGTTGATCAGCCTGTCATCAAATCTGTTCCCAGAGCCTGGACGTGTGGGCGGCTGCCAGCCCATACCATGATTTTCTTCTCCACGGTTGGTAAGACATTGGTGAAAATGATTATATGATTCTAATCCTGTGTTTATTTCTAGTTTAAACCTGGTCACTGTTTATTAATGTCTCATCATAGTTTTCACTTATCGGACAACTGGACATAACTCACACAGTGGACATGTTTAACATTTTGCTGATACACAGATAGATTGTAAACCTTAACTGGAGGTAACACGTGGCTGTGAATATTGCCCCAATGGCCCAACACTGCTCATACTAATTTTCTAATTAAATGATTAGAGCTACATGCGGCACCATCTACCCCCAATCAAAGTGTATAGTTATACAGATACACTACTTGTTAAAAATGTTTACAGTTTTTATTTTATTAAGAATATGTTGTTTGTTAATTACTGGTTGTTTGCCTATTTATCAATGAGACTCAAGTTTACCAGGAGCCATGAACATAAACGTACTGAACTGACAGAATTAAATATTAAGACTAGTTTCAATAAAACCAACACTCATGAATAATCTCAAGATCTTATCCCATAATGTCAAGGGTTTTAATATTCCGCAGAAGCGTTCTATAGCATTTAGGGACTACAAAAGGCTGCAATGTGACGTAGTACTGCTCCAGGAAACCCACTTTAAAAAGGGTAGCGAGCCCCGAGCATCTTTTAAAAAGTTTGGGACAGTGTATTTCGCATCCAATACAACTAAACACAATGGGGTCTGTATAATGATAAGGAACAAAGTTCCATTTAAGGCTCACTCCGTGGTGAGAGATAGAGCAGGGAGGTATTTGATCCTAACAGGGACACTATACCATAAACACATCACAATAGTCAATATTTATGCCCCCAACCTTGATTCCCCCCAATTTTTCAATCACATCTCCAAAAAGATATTGGAGACTCCACGGACTAGTCTGATAGTTGGTGGTGACTTCAATGTGGCCCTTGACCCCTCTATAGACTGTTCTACAGGCAGATCATCAGTTCCAAACAAAGCTCTGCGTTCGATTAAGTCCCATCTATCTAGCTTGGCAATCCACGACATTTGGCGTCTAAAACACCCTCACACTAAAGATTATACATTTTACTCATATCCGCACCAGCAGTACTCTCGAATTGATTACCTGATGATAGATGTCACCTGTTTATCACAAGTGATTAATTCCGAAATCCTCCCCATAACATGGTCAGACCATGCCATGATTAGCTGTACTTTAGACATACATAGCCAGGCTAACCCACATAGATCTTGGAGACTAGATGAGTTCCTCCTACAGGACCCTCTGGTAGTCCTACAATTGACCAAATCTATAGAAGAATATTTCAGATTGAACTCCTCACCCGAAATAGATCCACAACACCTCTGGAATGCTCACAAATGTGTCCTTAGAGGTGATCTGATAGCTATAAAATCAGCCAAACTGAAACAACAGCAGACATACCTGTCTTCTCTATTGACTGACCTACAAAAACTACAAGAGACACATAAAAACTTCCCAGAGGACCGCTCTCTTTTAGATAGTTTAGAACACAAACGACAACAGCTTAACTGCTACCTGGGAGTAGAAGCTAAAAGGAACGCATTATACCTAAAAAAGAAATTTTACGAAGGGGCTAACAAACAGGGGAGGCAACTAGCCAGACAACTCAAGCGGAGGACTCTAGATAGATATATTTTACACATTAAGGACAATAGGGGCAAAGACTGGCATACATCTACAGATATCGCAGAACAGTTTAGAAGATATTACGAATCTCTATATAATTTGGATCAGACCTGCCCACCTCCAACACAATCAGCCATACTCAGTTATTTGACACAACTGAATCTTCCTAAAATATCTACAGCACAAAAAGAAGACCTAGAGTCTCCGATCACAGATGGAGAAATTAAAAGGGCAATCACATCTCTTAAAAAGGGTAAATCCCCAGGCCCAGATGGCTTTAGTAATGATTACTATATGACCTTCAGAGACCAATTGACCCCTCACCTCCTAAATTATTTTCGAACAATCGATGACGATTACACATTTCCACCCTCGGCCCTACAAGCCAAGTTAACTTTGATCCCAAAACCAGACAAACCTAGCTCCCTTATTCCAAACTATAGGCCCATTTCCCTACTGAACACAGACATTAAAATCTATGCAAGGATCCTAGCAAATAGACTAAATAAAATCATCCCCCAAATTATCCATCAAGACCAGGTCGGTTTTGTCCCCTACCGTGAGGCGAAAGATAACACAGTCCGCAACATACACTTAATGTGGTATGCTAGATCCCAAAAAATACCTTCATTGTGGCTCTCAACTGACGCGGAGAAGGCGTTCGATCGTGTCGGATGGCCTTTTCTGAGAGCCACCCTAGAGGCCTTTGGCCTTGGAGACACGACTGTACATAGGATATTTGCTTTATATAATCAACCCAGTGCCCGACTTGCCCTCAACGGAACCTTGTCTGGCCCGTTCCAGATATCGAACGGGACTAGACAGGGATGCCCCCTTTCCCCCTTACTGTTCACGTGTGTTATAGAGGCCCTAGCGACTAAAATTAGAATGAACCAGAGCATCCGGGGGCTGAATATAGGAGGAGAGGAATACAAGTTATCACTCTTTGCTGATGACATCCTTTTCTCCTTGACGAACCCGGTTGGCTCGATCCCACCCCTCCTACATGAACTAGAAATATTTAACAAACTATCAAATTTTAAAATAAACCAAACTAAATCTGAGATGCTGGGGGTAGCCGTGGACCCCCAGTTGAGAGATCTGATCACCAGTAGTTGTCCCTTTAGATGGTGTAAGGGATCTCTACGATACCTGGGAATCTATCTTGCAGACAACCAGGAATCACTATTTACCTGCAACTACAAGCATATTAAGGAAGCTCTGGTGAGGGATCTGTCATCCTGGTCCAGGAATAATCTATCTTGGCTAGGTAGAATAAACTCCATTAAGATGAACGCCTTCCCTCGCCTATTATACATAATGCAGACCCTCCCTATTCCCCTACCTAACAACTATACCACACAGATTCAAAGACTGCTTGGCTCTTTTATTTGGAAAAGACGCCCCCCCAGAATTAATCAATTGACTATGTCTCGTCCCACACCACAGGGCGGTCTGGGTGTCCCCGATGTTGATTCTTACCGCAAGTCAATATTCCTACAGAGAATTCTAGACTGGAGAATCCACGGGGACCATAAAAGATGGATCCGCTTGGAGGGAAAACTGAACCCAGACGTTCACCTCCCATCCATATGCTGGAACTCAGGGTTTAATACAGTATATAACCAGACTAACAATCCCTTCACTAAGGAGACACTCAGAATATGGGACCAAACCTCTAAGACGAACCCTTATTTATCCTCATGCCCCGGCCCTCTAACATCCATTATTCATAATGATGAGTTTTCCCTGCTGTCCATAATGAGGAACCAGACAGCGGATACCTCGATAGGAGAGACCCTCATTGCACAACTGATTTCCAATGAACAAATGGGTAGCCAGAGCCTGTTAGTTGAGAGGGGACAAGACTGGGCGACTAACTGGTTCTCCTACAGAAGGGTTCATCACTACATTACAACACATAAGCACTATGGTAACATGTCCAGACCGCTGACAAACATTGAGAAGCTGTTCTCTTCCTCCCCACCAGTAAGACATAGCCTCTCTTTAATATATAATATAATTACCCAACAACCTCCTGGCAATTTGCCAAGATCTATTGAATTTTGGGAGAGGGAGCTGGGGCTAATCATTACACCACAATTGGCGACCAATATCTTTTTAAATACGAAATCTAGCTCTTCCTCAGCCTCCGTGAAAGAATTGAACTACAAAATATTACACTGCTGGTATCTAACTCCCAGGAGATTACATAGATTATTCCCTAGCACCAGCAACTGTTGCTGGAGATGTGGTCACGTAGGCAGCGGGATGGGGCATATGTGGTGGTGGTGTAACCAACTGCAGACACTGTGGAGGACCATAATAGCAGAAATAGAATTTTTTTTCCAGATAACGCTCCCCTTAGACCCCTTGGTCTGGCTTCTTAATAAATCAGTAAAGTTACCACAATTACATTTTAGACCTCTGTTGAGGATTATGACTAACGGGGTTAAGACACTAGTGGCACAAAATTGGAAATCGGCAGAGCTCCCATCAGTTGAGATGTGGCGCAGGAAGGTCACGGAGTTGATTGAACTAGAGGAATATGGTTCCTATACCCCAAAAAAGAGGGAAACTTTTATTGAACTCCAATACACATGGGAACACTATTTAGAAAATACTTAGAGATAGATATGTCCCCCTTGACTAGGACTTTATCACAGATTGTTCATGGCCTGCTCTGGCTCCTGGTAGACATTATCATATTTGTTTTCATAATTCTTAGAGGTTTTGTACTTTTAAGATATAAAGTGTGGCATCTTCTATATTATGTTTAGGCAACAAGACCTATTTGTTCTGTTATGTTTATTTTTGATCTCTAGAATCCACCACAGATTTGTTTTTCCATTTTTATTTATTTCACAGATTTGTTCAACCAGAGATGATAATGATTGTATTCAATACTGTTTAAACTTTTGTTTGACCTTTATACCATACTACACTGTGTTGTATGACTACTGTGGATTCTCAATAAAAAGAATTAAAAAAAAAAAATAGCAGTAGAATATAGATATTTGGATACATGATAGTTACTAATAAAAAGCTTGCTACAATAAGTTACTGTAGATATATATATATATATATATATATATATATATATATATATATATATACATACAATAAAGGGAAGTCCGGACCACTGCTCAAAATGAAAATGCACTTTATTAGAAACAAATAGCGAAGGTTAAACAGCAACGCTGTTCATGCATAAATTATACACATGCAAGCATGGAGTGTAGCTATGGCCAGGTGGTAAATGGGCTTTGTTAGGAGCTCTGGAAAAGGGCTTGTCTTATGTGTTTTAGCTCTCCCTGAGCCTTATTCATAGACTGCATAGTGCCCAATTCCGTTATGCATATTGATATAGGCTAACCTAACAGTTGATTGGTTAATTATGCCCTAATTTTGCTATCCAATGGTTAAAAGGAGAAAGGAGACAAACCCTGTGTTCTGTCTATTATATGGTTATTATGTTGATGACATCTGGTGGTTTCATATTGTTATTACAGCTTAGTTCCTCTCAAGAATGAATCAGGAAGTGTCCTTCAATTTGTTAATAAACTTCTCAATTGTCAATGAAAAGTATTTACTTTCAGTTTCACAGCAGCCATCTTAGCTTCAAGAAGTATGGAAATCAGCTCTTCACATTTGCCTCTAAATATACATATGCCTGTAAGTTATTTATTGTTTGCTAAGAGTTCATTGTACATTTGAATTGCATTGCTATTTGCTGTAAGGTTTAAATGTAAGCTCTCTGTGTTAGAAACATGTATTATTGTGTGTATTGCAAGCACCACATGTAAGTACATATTGTAATTTCAACTTTTCTTATTGTATTGCAGTTTTACAAAATAACTATTCAGAAGTAAAATCAGTTTGGAATAAACACAAAGCTATTTCTGTCTGGTTTGTTAACTAGCTGTCTAGCTATCAGTTAGTGAGGACAGTATGCCCTGTTACGTAGATGTTCATAAGAGGAGGTAAACACTGCAGGCAAACACTGCAAAAACTACAAACTTATATTATCTCTGGCTGACTGCACACATAAACCCTATTAAAAGAAAGAATAGTAAAATGTAATGGGCGCTCAGTGTGTTGAACCAAATATATACAAGTGTATTATGGGTACTTAGCCAAAAGTAATTGTTAAGTTGCCAGTACAATAACATTGGCACAATATATCAAACAAAACAGATAGATGTTTTCATAATACTTATAGAGAAATAGATATAAACATTCCGTGTTATACAGCTGTTAGTGTTCACACAGTATTGATACAATGTATATAGTAGAGTGGTTACCTCAATAGAAAGTATATATGTTAATAACAATATCAGTGAGGTAAGATCTAAATACAAACTCTAAATTGACAGATATTCGCAATGGACAGAACAGTTGTGCTAGTTAACTTAGAACACCAATTGTGACTAGTAAAATATTAAGCACAAAGTCAAAACATGCAGTATGAGATGAGGTTAAAGTCCATAAGTGGTATTTTGTGGAAAGCCAAAGGGGGAATCCCAGTATTATGAATCACACTTTCCCCTCAGGGAATTCTACTTACTCTCCTTAACCTCAATCCGTATGAGGTAAGTGTCACGCAGGGTAAGTAGAATAGAGACCTTTCCTTTGTTTATCCGGTATCCCCAGACTTGTCACTGCCTGAGTCTGTGCTGACAGCTGACTCTTAAAAATGAATGGGACACCGCCCCCTCCTCCGCTTGACCGAGAGGAGCATGGATTAAGGCTCGGAGAAAGCTTCTTTTATATATATATATATATATATATATATATATATATATATATATATATATATATATATATATATATATATATATATATATGTGGGGATAAATTTGAGTTTACTTAGATAGAGAAATATATGTATATATCTAGAATGGAGAAAGGAGTAAATACCTCTGTAAATACTTTTTGTAAATGTTTTTGTTTTTATAAATGTTTTTTATTTTTATAAATGTTGTGGTCCAACGGGCTTTAATAAGACAGACTAAATAGACCTGAGGATGCATCCCAATGCATATTGCACTTAGAAATAAGTGACATTAATGTGTCTATAATATGCCAACTGGCTAGTTACTGACAATAATAAAGGGTGCAACCACAATGTGATCTAAAGCTGAAATTGCCACTAATAATGGACTCAAAACGGACATACATTATCTAATCTCCTATATCTAGGCTCAACTAATAAACAGTGTACTATAAATTGTCTAACCAGTGAAATTAAACCTAAACTAATGCTAGATTTAGAATTGTTACCTCCATCTATGTTAGGACAATGACAAGATTAAGGAAGATAAATCAATTTTTGATGTTAAACTACATATGTGTGCAGAATTTTTTAAATTTATATGAGTTTTTATTTGGTAATGATAGTAATAGCATAATTTTGTAATATCCATAACTTTTATACAGATCACAGCACCGAGCCCCATAATAATGACAATAATAGCTTCTGGAAATCATAATTTTCCCTCTTTCAAATGAATTGTCTTATGCCTGAGCTAACATTCTAAATTTAGATAAATTGTTATATAGTTACAGTTATATTTAAGCATACGCACAATAAGTATGTAACAGAAACCTAACCCGCAGTGCATATTTCCCCATAAAATTATATTGTGATTAATTTGGGTCCTTTCTCATCTCCAGCCCTAGTTTGTAATTTGCTTAAGGTGAGTGTTGACATTATAGGATAACAACACTCTCTTTAATGTATCAGTAAAAAATAGCAGTAGAATATAGATCTTTGGATACATGATAGTTACTAATAAATAATAAAAAGCTTGCTACAATAAGTTACTGTAGATATATATATATATATATATATATATATATATATATATATATATATATATATATATATATATATATATATATTATACTACTGAATTGAGTACACCCCTCACCCTCATCAATATCACTTAAGTGTCAAATGAATCAAAATGTTATCACCTCTCAATAATTGCATTATTTCTAAGTTGACAAGTAGAATATTTCCTAATCAAAAACAAATACTTTAGAAATAATATATTGAAAATGCAGGCCCCAAAGTAGAAACTCAGGTCATCAAAAGTGATGGTTAGATCATTGAAACAAAATTAAATACATCTGTGATTTCCAATTAACCTAATTGCATGAACATAGTTATAAAAGTGAACACCAGAACTTTCTCAATTATGGATCTCTGGGCCCGTGCCTATCTGCACGTCTGCATGATGGCTCCACATGGAAAAAGAATTGCCAGAGGAATGGAAAAATCTGATTATGAGACTTCACAAAGATGGAAATGAATACAGACAGATCAATGACCAAAGAAAAAATAGTCAAAACACGGTTGCAGCAGTAATCAGAGCTGCAGTGGCCGTCCTCTTAAAATTACACCACGGACAATGCGTTACTTGCATAATCTAGCTGTGAAAAAGAAATGTACAAGTGCTCCAGACTTGGCTCAGGGGTTATCAATGTAATTTGGAATTTTGGGACAGCTCAGACAGTGTGAAGGACATTGTATAATGTCAACCTATATATAAAAAAAAAGATTAAAAAAAATCCTTGCTTGCTCTTTGGCATGAAAAAGCATGATTAAACTAAACAGCATGAAAAGAAGCCTGGTGACTATTGGGATCACATTCTTTGGTCAGATGAGACCAAGATAAATTTGTTTGGCTCAGATGGGGTCCAGCATCTTAGGCATGAACCTATTTTAATGATTTTAATAAGCTCTTGCGAAAGATTACTGAGTTTGTTGAAATGCATTGAGCTGAGCTGAATAAAGCTATATTTCTTCTTAATGTAGCAGTGATCAGATTTCAAACCACAATAAACCAGTTGAAACTTGGATCTGACTCCCAGTGAGTATTTTCTACTAGTGCATATATTGGGGTTTGACACAATTTGTTAATTTTATCCATAGTGTTGTGACAAAGTTACCTATTTTATTGGATGCCAGTGATGCTGTACAGAGACTTCATATTGGAACAAGGATTCCTCAAATCTGCGCCTCCTTATATTTAAACAATCTTATTACAATGAATGCATAGTCCCAACAGTGAAGTACAGAGGTAGCAGTGTTATGCTATGGGGCTGCATGAGTGCAAACGGTATTGGGAAGATGACATTTATAGATGGCATAATGAATGCCTGTGGATATACCAAAATACTGGCTGACAAGATGACTCTCAGAATCCAGGAGCTTAGCAGAAGAGAAATATTACAGCATGATAACTATCCAAGGCACACTGCCAAATACATCCAATAGAACACCTATGGGATATTTTAAATAGAAAGGTAGAGCAATTACAATCCCTCCAGCAAAGAGCAACTGAAAAATAATGAAACATAATGACTCTGAAGAATATATATATGGGATAGTGCTATGCCAGGGGTCTGCTCACAACTGGGATAGTGTTATGCCAGCTGCTCAGTGCTGGGATTGTGCTATGTCAAGGGGCTTCTCAGAGCTTGGTAAGTGCTAAGCCAGAGCTGGCATAGTTTAAATAACTGTGGACTCACTCACTTGATGTTAGGATCCTTTCAGATATTTCACTATAAAACCAATCCGGTTTGATAGTTTTGTTATCCCGGAGTCATTTGGAGTGATAGCGAAAAATCTATTAAGAAGTAGCGATAGGACCCAGGAGGAAGATGACTATAGTATAAGAGTATAATAAGGAGCTGGATACCAGGAAGAGACCGGGTAGGTCAAAGCGGAGTCAACAAGCCTGGGGTCAAACCAAACAGTCACAGGACGCAGAATAAGAATCCAAAAGAGTAGTCAGGGAAATCCAAGGTCAGAACCAATCGGCAACAAACAAGGTGAAATCATCAGGCAAAAGAATAGTCAAAGGAGGTCCAGGTCACAAGCCAAAGTTCGATATCCAAATATATAGCACAAAACACACCCAGAGATAAACTCAATACAAAGGCAATGAAATAGAGAAACTTAATGTCATTTAAAGGAAAAAGTGTGCCAAAGGTGATGCAATACGTCACAGGTGACGCAATACATCACAAGTGACGCGGTACACCACAGGTGATGCGGTATGCCACATGTGATGTGGTGCGAAGCAAACTGGCATTAAAATAGTGTCATGGCAACCTGGAGTCATAACAGTACCACACCCTCAAGATACTTAGGAAGAGGACCCAGGGCTATTGGAATGGGAACAATGGAAGGAATGAACCAGACTAGGAGCATGAACATTGGTAGCAGGTATCTAGGTACGATCCACCACCGAATAACCTTTCCAGTCTACCAGATACCACAACTTGGAGTTCAGAATATGAGACACTTCGTATTCATGATGACCATCAACCACAAGAGGAAGAGGACTGGACAGGAGTACTGTGAATATATTGCAGGTTTGAGTAATGAGACATGAAAAACAGGGTGTACTCGGAAGGCAGAGGGTAAGGCTAGTTTAAAGGAAGCAGGACCCACTTTCTGTAAGACACAGAATGGTTTAAAAAACCGTGGACTGAGCTTGGCTGAGGGTTGCTTCAACTTCAAATGTCAGGTAGAGAGCCATATTTTACTGAAACTTGAGGAAGGACACAAATAGATCTGTGACGATGAGCAAAAGTCTTGGCTTTAGTAAGGGAATGGAGTAAAGACTGATGAATATTTCGCCAGTGTCTGATGAGAGAGCGTACTCTTTGGGAAGCAGTAGGAACCTCTGATTCCAAAGTTACCAGGGGAAAGGTTTGAGGTAGATATCCCAAATCTGCTTGAGCTGGAGTAGTCTTTATGGAGTCATTCCATTGAGTGTTGTGCGCTAATTCGGCCAGAGGTAACAAGGAGGACCAATAATCTTGATGAGCATTCACTTAGTGTCGGATGTAAACTTCCAAAGACTGATTGGTTAGCTCAGTGAGTCCATTTGTCTGAAGATAGAATTGTGTGGAAAGAGATATAGTAATACCCAGTTGTCTGCAGAAAGCTCTCCAGAACATAGCCACAAACTGAGTTCCCCATTTAGAAACTATATCAGTGGTGTGACAGACTCTGGCTAATCCGACTGGGTAGCTCCGCCAAAGGATCGTTCCTTTTAACTGGAACCTGCCGCTATGTAGCGGAGAAAGTGATTTTAGGCAATCCCACCCAAATAACTAGATAGACTAGCATTCAGGTGAAAGCTTGAAGTACATCTTTATTGGGAAAAGACACAGTTTTTATACACAATCTCATCAAGATAAGAGCCTTATCAGTCCCCCAAATCTCCCACCCTTCCATACAGGCTGGCGCCTTCCATAGAGTCCATTGTCCCATAGTGTCCAGTAGTATAGTGATGGTTGTTCCAGGGTGTTGTACACCGGGAAGGCCACTGGGGGATTGTAGAGGGGGGTCCGGAACCCCCGGTTCCTAAGGGAGCTCCCTTCCGGCAATCACCCCACCTCTTGCCCTCCCCAAGGGGTACCAATTCCCAAAAGAGCAGAGCTCTGGGACAAGGGGCCACGGGAGGGACCTGGGGTGAAGGACACCGGGGATGCGGGACGATGTGGCCGGCTGGCCGGCAGTTCTAGGGGACCAGCCAGCCGGAGAGGGACTAGGTGATCAGGGTCTAGCTCTTTCATGATGATGTGTAAACCATAAAACAAAGCAAATCAAAGGTCTGCTCTAAAAAAAAACAAATCCGCTGAGAAACAAGAGGGGGCAAGGTAGTATTGGGTGGAGGTTTAACCCTTGCAGCCTGGTATCCGTGACAAGTGGGAAGACCATGGTGATGGAGGATATGTTGGATAAAGAGGCTGGATAGTTTCTGTGCTGTAGGTAGACCAGGTAAGGTAATGAAGTGGGCCATACGGGAGAACGAGTCAACAACTACCCATACAGTAGTATTATCATCTGAAGGAGGTAGATCAGTGATAAAGTCCATAGATGGAGAAGACCTAGAGGTGGTTTTCTGGAGGTCTTATTAGAGTTGCAGAGAGAACAAGAAGAAGCATATTTTTTAGCATCATTTTGTAGCATTGGCCACCATACATGCCTTCTCAGCCTCTCCAGGGTATATTTGATTCCAGGATGACCAGAGACTTTTTTGTCATGTGCCCAAGCAAGAAGCTTGACACGTAGCTTCATAGGTACATAAAGACAATTGGTGGGTAGATGAATGTTAGAGGGAATTCGAGTTTGTGCAGTCCTAAGACTCTTGAGAGCGGAAGCATCAATATTAGCGATTATTCTATCTGGAGAGATGATGGTCTCGGAATAGAAGACATGTTACTTTAGAAGGGAATTGTCTGGATAATGCATCCGCTTTGACATTTTTAGTTCCCGGAACAACAGACAACACAAAATTGAATCGTGAGAAGAATAACGACCATCTGGCTTGTCGGGCATTGAGTCTTTTGGCAGATTGGACATAAAGAAGGTTTTTGTGATCAGTGAGAATCACAAAAGGAACATGAGTCCCCTCTAATAAGTGTCACTATTCTTCCAATGCCATCTTTATGGCTAGCAATTCTTTATTTCCCACATCATAGTGTTGTTCGGAAAGGGAGAATTTTCAAGAAAAGAAAGCAACTAAATGTATTTGAGAGGTTTTTGGATCTCTTTGGGAAAGGATTGCACCATCTCCAACATCAGATGCATCCACTTCTAAGATAAACTGGTTCACAGGTTTAGGATGATGAAGTACAGGGGCGGAACAAAAGGCCTCTTTAAGAAGTTTGAAAGCTTGTATGGCAGTCTCAGACCAATTCTTTACATTGGCACCCTTACATGTTAGATTGGTAAGAGGGGTACAAATCAAAGTAAAATTCTTGATGAACTTTCGGTAGTAATTTGCAAATCCCAATAACCTCTTTAACTCTTTCAGGGTAGTGGGTTGCGGCCAGTCAAGAATGGCAGATAATTTACCAGAATCCATCTCAAATCCTAGTTTGGATATGATGTAACCCAGGAAAGGGATTTTCGTTTGATGGAAGGAACATTTCTCGAACTTGATGATTATCCCTGAGTCGTTGAAGGACCAAACGAACATGCCTTATCTGGTCCTCTGGGTTTGCAGAAAAGATCAGGATACCATCTAAATAGATGATCACAAATTGATTCAAATAGTCTCTGAATACTTCATTCACAAAATTTTGAAAGACTGCTGGGGCATTACATAGCCCAAAAGGCATCTCAAGATACTAATAATGTCCAAACCTTGTATTAAAGCAGTCATCCACTCATCTCCTTCTTGGACACGGATCAAGTTATAGACTCCCCTAAGGTCCAATTTTGTGAAGATAGAAGACCCTTTCAGAAATTCAGACAGTCAAACAGTTCAGGTATGAGGGGTACCTATTCTTGATGGTAATCTTATTAAGAGCCAGATAGTTGATACAGGGACGTAATCCTCCGTATTTTAGAGACAAAGAAGAATCCTGCCCCTGCCAGTGAAGAGGATCGATGAATGAAACCTCTGTCAAGGTTTTCCGAAATATATTGCTAAAGGGCTTTAGTCTCAGGAACAGATAATAAATAAGTCTTACCCTTAGCTAAAGGGGAGCCAGGGAGGAGATCAATAGGACAGTCAAATACCCGATGAGGAGTTAATT
The DNA here is from genome assembly GCF_027579735.1 of Bombina bombina. Lineage (NCBI taxonomy): Eukaryota > Metazoa > Chordata > Amphibia > Anura > Bombinatoridae > Bombina > Bombina bombina. Next base: position 291,272,195 of record NC_069499.1, on the reverse strand, counting down.
CTTCGGCTTTAGATTTGGAGAACACATCAGCAAAATCTTTGTACTCTGGAGTTAATTCTGGATGTACGGAGACAGAGGCTATATTGTAGGAAGGTCTTTTGAGTGAAACAGGACTTCAGTGGTCAATGCACTCTGCACCCCAGGACAGAAGATCTTCAGAAGACCAACAGAAAAGAGGATCATAAGTCTTGAGCCAAGGTAAACCCAAGATTAGTAGGTATCAGGAAGATTAGACTAGGTTGAAACTCAAGATTTCTTTATGAAGCACTCCTACTGTAAAATGCAAAGGTTTGGTTACATATTGAATGATGCCAGTAGTGGATACTCAGAGAGGAACAATCCTGAGGATAGTAGTAATCCTATTCCTAAATGCAAAGTCTTCATCCATGAAGACTCCTGCAGCTCCCTAATCAATCATGGCTTATAAGTGAAGGGTAGTAGCATTAAAGTGCAGGGTTACAGGAACAGAAAACATTTTTTGGGAAGAGATGGAAGATTTGATATGGCTTAATTTAGCTCCTCCCACCTGAATTAAGCTTTGTCTTTTACTGGAAGGGATGTAAAAGGTGACCCTTTTGTCCACTATATAAGCATAACCCCAAGTTATGCCTTCTACGGTGCTCAGTTTGAAAGGTGAAGAGAGCCGACTTCCATAGGTTCTTCAGTCTTTTCACCAGATGAGCTGGGGTATGTGGGTGGTTGAAGGAACGGGGTTCTATTGGGTTGTCTGCTGGGCCTCCGAGATGCGTTCTTGAATCCTTTCTAGATGCCGATTATCTAATCATATACACATCTCGATGAAGGAGTTAAGCGATTCAGGAATCTCTCTATAGACCAATTCATCTTTCAGATGGTCAGATAACTCCTTCCGAAATGCACCTTTTAGTGCTTTGTTATCCCAACCTGTCTCAGCAGCAAGGACCCGGAAGTCAATAGCATATTGGGATACAGGACGGTTACCCTGTTGAAGATCCAGAATAGATAATTCAGCAGTGACTGTTCTTCCAGGTATATCAAAGACACTCTTTATGGTAGACAGAAAAGTCTCCAAGTGGTTAAGTACCAGATCATCTTTCTCAATAAGAGGTGATACCCCATGTAAGAGCCTTGCCTTTCAGAAGAGAGATTATGAAAGAGACTTTATTTGAAGAGGATGAAAACACTGAAAGATTACATTTGAAGCGTAGCAGACAGTGATTGAGGAAACCTCTGCAGTTTTCTGGATCCCCATCAAATTTATCTGGCAAAGGAAGTTTCAGCAGACTAGACTCAGTAGTGGAGACAGACTCTCTCCCTGGAGTTACAGGTGCAAAAGTTGGAACTCCAGCTGAAGTGAGGGTCTGAGATAGATTCGAAACATAGCAATCACTTGATTGGAACAGCCAATAGGATTGAACTTCAATCCTTATTGGCTGATTGCATCAGCCAATAGGATTTTTTCTACCTTAATTCCGATTGGCTAATAGAATTCTATCAGCCAATCGGAATTGAAGGGACGCCATCTTGGATGACGTCACTTAAAGGAGCCGTCATTTAGTAAGAAGACTTTGTTGGAAGAGGATTCTTTGCGCCGGATGTCTTGAAGATGGACCCGCGTTGAATGGATGAAGATAGAAGATGCCGTCTGGATGAAGACTTCTGCCCGTCTGGAGGACCACTTCTAAGGGGTTAGTGTTAGTTTTTTTTAAGGGGGTATTGGGTGGGTTTTAGAGTAGAGTTGGTTGTGTGGGTGGTGGGTTTTAATGTTGGAGGGGGATTTGTACTTTTTTTTTACAGGTAAAAGAGCTGATTACTTTGGGGCAATGCCCTGCAAAAGGCCCTTTTAAGGGCTATTTGTAATTTAGTGTAGGGTAGGGCTTTTTTTATTTTGGGGTAGCTTTTTTATTTTGTTAAGGGGATTAGATTAGGTGTAATTAGTTTAAAAATCTTGTAATTTGTTTATTATTTTCTGTAATTTAGTGTTGTTGTTTTTTTGTACTTTAGATAATTTAATTTAATTGTATTTAATTGTATTTAATTTATTTAATTATAGTGTAGTGTTAGGTATTATTGTAACTTAGGTTAGGTTTTATTTTACAGGTACTTTTGTATTTATTTTAACTAGGTAGTTATTAAATAGTTAATAGCTATTTAATAACTATTGTACCTAGTTAAAATAAATACAAACTTGCCTGTAAAATAAAAATAAACCCTAAGCTAGCTACAATGTAACTATTAGTTATATTGTAGCTAGCTTAGGGTTTATTTTATAGGTAAGTATTTAGTTTTAAATAGGAATAATTTATTAAATGATAGGAATTTTATTTAGATTTATTTAAATTATATTTAAGTTAGGGGGGGTTAGGGTTAGACTTAGATTTAGGGGTTAATAACTTTAGTATAGTGGTGGCAATGTTGGGGGTGGCAGATTAGGGGTTAATAAATGTAGGTAGGTGTCGGCGATGTTAGGGACGGCAGATTAGGGGTTAATAAAATTTAACTAATGTTGGGGGTGGCAGATTAAGGGTTAATAAATGTAGGTAGGTGTCGGCGATGTTAGGGACGGCAGATTAGGGGTTAATAAAATGTAACTAATGTTTGCGAGGCGGGGGTGCGGCGGTTTAGGGGTTAATATATTTATTATAGTGGCGGCGATGTCCGGTTCGGCAGATTAGGGGTTAAAAAATGTATTATAGTGTTTACTATGTGGGAGGGCCTCGGTTTAGGGGTTAATAGGTAGTTTATGGGTGTTAGTGTACTTTTTAGCACTTTAGTTAAGAGTTTTATGCTACGGCGTTGTAGTGTAAAACTCTTAACTACTGACTATAAAATGCGGTACCAGTCTTGACAGGAGAGGGTCTACCGCTCACTTTTTGTTAGACTCGTAATACCGGCGCTATGCAAGTCCCATTGAAAAAATAATATACGCAATTTACGTAAGTGGATTTGCGGTATTTCCAAGTCTGGCCGAAAAAGTGAGCAGTTTCACCTGTACCTGCAAGGCTCGTAATACCAGCGGGCGTTAAAAAGCAGCGTTAGGACCGGCCAACGCTGCTTTTTAACCCTAACGCACAACTCGTAATCTAGCCATATATTTGGTACATACCTATTTGTTTTTACCGGGTGTTTCAAAAAATATCTTTTCAGGGTCAATTTTCTCACAAATTGGTGTATATTGATATGAGTCTCAAATTTATTCATTTTAATGGTGGGTGCGAATGATAATCCTAACCCTAGTACCCTTTCTTCTTCCTTGGTTAGTTTCCGTTTACTTATGTTGCATACTCCTTGGTCTCTTTATTATTTCTTCCCCTTCCTCCTCTTTTTCCTCTAGTGGCCTTTTTCTTATATTCATTAGTGGTGCCAAGTGTACCTCTTCTGTCAGAAAAACTCTTGTATGCCTTGCCTTTGGGGTTACTCCTAAAAAAATGATGTGGCCTTTCTTTCCCCTCCTCTCTATCTTCTATGTGTCTTGAATTTATATTTTCCAATGGTTGATACCTATTCCTTAGGGGTACTCTCCAATTTCTATCCCCCTTGGGGTAAGGTCTTTGTGTATCCTAATCCCTGATTCTATTGTTATAGTGTGTCTTGTATTCTGATCTCCTTTCAGACCTGTAATCAAATTTTCCACTAGTGTGAGTGTCATTATAGTGTCCCCCTACTCCTCTGCTCGTAGTTGTAGTAGTTATGATGATTATGATTATTATCATACGGCTAGATTTGGAGTTTTGTCGGTAATGACCCGAAAAACTAACGCCGGCTTTTTTCTGGCCGCACCATAAAAATAACTCTGGTATTGAGAGTCCACATAAAGGCTGCGTTAGGCTCCAAAAAAGGAGCGTAGAGCATTTTTAACGCAGCTTCAACTCTCAATACCAGAGTTGCTTACGGTGCTTACGGACGCGGCCAGCCTCAAAAACGTGCTCGTGCACGATTCCCCCATAGGAAACAATGGGGCTGTTTGAGCTGAAAAAAAACCTAACACCTGCAAAAAAGCCGCGTTCAGCTCTTAATGCAGCCCCATTGTTTGCTATGCGGAAACACTTCCTACGTCTGCACCTAACACTCTAACATGTACCCTGAGTCTAAACACCCCTAACCTTACACTTATTAACCCCTATTCTGCCGCCCCCGCTATCGCTGACACCTGCATTTTATTTTTAACCCCTAATCTGCCGCTCCGTAAACCGCCGCTACTTACATTATCCCTATGTACCCCTAATCTGCTGCCCTAACATCGCCGACCCCTATATTATATTTATTAACCCCTAATCTGCCCCCCTCAACGTCGCCTCCACCTGCCTACACTTATTAACCCCTAATCTGCCGAGCAGACCGCACCGCTATTATAATAAAGTTATTAACCCCTAATCTGCCTCACTAACCCTATAATAAATAGTATTAACCCCTAATCTGCCCTCCCTAACATCGCCAACACCTAACTTCAATTATTAACCCCTAATCTGCCGACCGAAGCTCACCGCTATTCTAATAAATGGATTAACCCCTAAAGCTAAGTCTAACCCTAACACTAACACCCCCCTAAATTAAATATAATTTTAATCTAACGAAATTAATTAACTCTTATTAAATAAATTATTCCTATTTAAAGCTAAATACTTACCTGTAAAATAAACCCTAATATAGCTACAATATAAATTATAATTACATTGTAGCTATTTTAGGATTAAAATTTATTTTACAGGCAACGTTGTAATTATTTTAACCAGGTACAATAGCTATTAAATAGTTAAGAACTATTTAATAGCTAAAATAGTTAAAATAATTACAAAATTACCTGTAAAATAAATACTAACCTAAGTTACAATTAAACTATCAATAAATTAATTAAATAAACTACCTACAATTACCTACAATTAACCTAACACTACACTATCAATAAATTAATTAAATACAATTCCTACAAATAAATACAATTAAATAAACTAGCTAAAGTACAAAAAATAAAAAAGAACTAAGTTACAAAAAATAAATAAATATTTACAAACATAAGAAAAATATTACAACAATTTTAAACTAATTACACCTACTCTAAGCCCCCTAATAAAACAACAAAGCCCCCCAAAATAAAAAATGCCCTACCCTATTCTAAATTACTAAAGTTAAAAGCTCTTTTACCTTACCAGCCCTGAACAGGGCCCTTTGCGGGGCATGCCCCAAGAAATTCAGCTCTTTTGCCTGTAAAAAAAAAACATACAATACCCCCCCCCCAACATTACAACCCACCACCCACATACCCCTAATCTAACCCAAACCCCCCTTAAATAAACCTAACACTAAGCCCCTGAAGATCATCCTACCTTGTCTTCACCTCACCAGGTATCACCGATCCGTCCTGGCTCCAAAATCTTCATCCAACCCAAGCGGGGGTTGGCGATCCATCATCCGGTGGCTGAAGAGGTCCAGAAGAGTCTCCAAAGTCTTCATCCTATCCGGGAAGAAGAGGCGATCCGGACCGGCAACCATCTTGATCCAAGCGGCATCTTCTATCTTCATCCGATGACGACCGGCTCCATCCTGAAGACCTCCACCGGGGACCTATCTTCTTCCGGCGACGTCCAACTGAAGAATGACGGTTCCTTTAAGGGACGTCATCCAAGATGGCGTCCCTCAAATTCCGATTGGCTGATAGGATTCTATCAGCCAATCGGAACTAAGGTAGGAATATTCTGATTGGCTGATGGAATCAGCCAATCAGAATCAAGTTCAATCCGATTGGCTGATCCAATCAGCCAATCAGATTGAGCTCGCATTCTATTGGCTGTTCCGATCAGCCAATAGAATGCGAGCTCAATCTGATTGGCTGATTGGATCAGCCAATCGGATTGAACTTGATTCTGATTGGCTGATTCCATCAGCCAATCAGAATATTCCTACCTTAATTCCGATTGGCTGAATCCTATCAGCCAATCGGAATTCGAGGGACGCCATCTTGGATGACGTCCCTTAAAGGAACTGTCATTCTTCAGTTGGACGTCGCCGGAAGAAGATGGGTCCGCGGTGGAGGTCTTCAGGATGGAGCCGGTCGTCATCGGATGAAGATAGAAGATGCCGCTTGGATCAAGATGGTTGCCGGTCCAGATCGCCTCTTCTTCCCGGATAGGATGAAGACTTTGGAGCCTCTTCTGGACCTCTTCAGCCACCGGATGATGGATCGCCAACTCCCGCTTGGGTTGGATGAAGATTTTGGAGCCAGGACGGATCGGTGATACCTGGTGAGGTGAAGACAAGGTAGGATGATCTTCAGGGGCTTAGTGTTAGGTTTATTTAAGGGGGGTTTGGGTTAGATTAGGGGTATGTGGGTGGTGGGTTGTAATCTTGGGGGGGGTATTGTATGGTTTTTTTTTTACAGGCAAAAGAGCTGAATTTCTTGGGGCATGCCCCGCAAAGGGCCCTGTTCAGGGCTGGTAAGGTAAAAGAGCTTTTAACTTTAGTAATTTAGAATAGGGTAGGGCATTTTTTATTTTGGGGGGCTTTGTTGTTTTATTAGGGGGCTTAGAGTAGGTGTAATTAGTTTAAAATTGTTGTAATATTTTTCTTATGTTTGTAAATATTTTTTTATTTTTTGTAACTTCGTTCTTTTTTATTTTTTGTACTTTAGCTAGTTTATTTAATTGTATTTATTTGTAGGAATTGTATTTAATTAATTTATTGATAGTGTAGTGTTAGGTTAATTGTAGGTAATTGTAGGTAGTTTATTTAATTAATTTATTGATAGTTTAATTGTAACTTAGGTTAGTATTTATTTTACAGGTAATTTTGTAATTATTTTAACTATTTTAGCTATTAAATAGTTCTTAACTATTTAATAGCTATTGTACCTGGTTAAAATAAATACAAAGTTACCTGGTTAAAATAAATATTAATCCTAAAATAGCTATAATATAATTATAATTTATATTGTAGCTATATTAGGATTTATTTTACAGGTAAGTATTTAGCTTTAAATAGGAATAATTTATTTAATAAGAGTTAATTAATTTAGTTAGATGTAAATTATATTTAACTTAGGGGGGTGTTAGTGTTAGACTTAGCTTTAGGGGGTTAATACATTTATTAGAGTAGCGGTGAGCTCCAGTCGGCAGATTAGGGGTTAATAATTGAAGGTAGGTGTCGGCGATGTTAGGGAGGGCAGATTAGGGGTTAATACTATTTATTATAGGGTTAGTGATGCGGATTAGGGGTTAATAACTTTATTATAGTAGCGCTCAGGTCCGCTCGGCAGATTAGGGGTTAATAAGTGTAGGCAGGTGGAGGCGACGTTGAGGGGGGCAGATTAGCGGTTAATAAATATAATATAGGGGTCGGCGGTGTTAGGGGCAGCAGATTAGGGGTACATAAGGATAACGTAGGTGGCGGCGCTTTGCGGTCGGCAGATTAGGGGTTAATAAGTGTAGGCAGGTGGAGGCGACGTTGAGGGGGGCAGATTAGGGGTTAATAAATATAATACAGGGGTCGGCGGTGTTAGGGGGAGCAGATTAGGGGTACATAAGGATAACGTAGGTGGCGGTCGGCAGATTAGGGGTTAAAAAATTTTATTCGAGTGTCGGCGATGTGGGGGGACCTCGGTTTAGGGGTACATAGGTAGTTTATGGGTGTTAGTGTACTTTAGAGTACAGTAGTTAAGAGCCTTAGAAACCGGCGTTAGCCCAGAAAGCTCTTAACTACTGACTTTTTTCCTGCGGCTGGAGTTTTGTCGTTAGATGTCTAACGCTCACTTCAGAAACGACTCTAAATACCGGAGTTAGAAAAATCCCATTGAAAAGATAGGATACGCAATTGACGTAAGGGGATCTGCGGTATGGAAAAGTCGCGGCTGAAAAGTGAGCGTTAGACCCTATTTTGAGTGACTCCAAATACCGGCGGTAGCCTAAAACCAGCGTTAGGAGCCTCTAACGCTGGTTTTCACGGCTACCGCCAAACTCCAAATCTAGGCCATAGTATTGATACCTATTGTTTCTATAGTGATCTCTTCTTTGTGTCTTATAGTCCCAATCTGAGTTCCTGGTGTAAGACATTTGTCTATTTATTACATAATTACTATTGTGTTCCCTTAGTTAAACGGCTTGGATGGCTGAATAGGACTTACGGAGATCACAGCTGAAACTCCAAGTCACGTGGGGCCACAACCCCGCCCACTGATGTCAGACGCCACTACAGCTGACCGAAAGCTACTTACAAATAACTAAGAGAAGAGCTGAAATATCAGACACATTTTTAAAAAATTTAAGCCTAAGGCTCAAGAGGCAGTCTACAAGTTGAAACTTTATAAAAAAAAAAACTGCAGAGGCCACATAGATAACAAAGACATTTGGCTATCAATACAGTGCCGCCGAACATTGACTCAAAAAGTGACTTATACAACTATGCGCATATATATTGTGTGATCTGTATTGCTGTCTGGACACTAAGTATCTAAGTATCACCCCTCTGAGGAAGCGTGTTTGAAACGTGACTGCGTCAGGGGATTTGCTGTTCCCTCAAAATAACTCAACACACAGCCATTAATGTCTAAACCGTTGGCAACAAAAGTGAGTACACCCCTAAGTGGAAATGTCCAAATTGGGCACAAAGTGTCAATATTTTGTGTGGCTACTATTATTTTCCAGCACTGCCTTAACCATCTTGGGCATAGAGTTCACCAGAGCTTCACAGGTTGCCACTGGAGTCCTCTTCCACTCCTCCATGATGACATCAGGGAGCTGGTGGATGTTAGAGACCTTGCGCTCCCCCACCTTCCGTTTGAGGATGCCCCACAGATGCTCAATAGGGTTTAGATCTGGAGACATGCTTGGCTAGTCCATCATCTCTAACCCTCAGCTTCTTTAGCAAGGCAGTGGTCATCTTGGAGATGTGTTTGGGGTCATTATCATGTTGGAATACTGCCCTATGGCCCAGTCTCCAAAGGGAGGGGATCATGCTCTGGTTCAGTATGTCACAGGAAAATTATTAAAGCAAAGTGGATCTGGCGCTATGATTAGCTTGAATATATACTACATAAAATTAAATATCAAAAGTCAGAATAATTGCTGAATGCTTAAATAGTGACAAATAAGACACTCATGTGTTACTGCTATGAAGCAATGTTATCTAAAAATACCAAGAATAAATTCAATATAAAAGTGAATCCAAAATAATTTAATCAGTCAATGGGATAATATATCTAAAATGGTAAGTCTAAAACCAGAATTGTAAGTCTAAAACCCTAATCAAACTCATAAATAACAATAACAGTAAACGAAATGTATAACACATATGGAATGAAACATAAAAAAATGTGATGTAGGGACGTCTCCCTATGTGTATGTAAAACCACGGTGTATACAGTATAAGCCCTGGTGGAAGACTCAGACCACTATTGCTGGCAGTTAAAAATGCATAACGTACCTTACTCCTAACCCGTAGGGTTTAAAAACAAACTATCTTCAAGGCCAATCTCTGTTAGCTGTGGCGTGGAACACCAAACAGCTGAAAATTTCTTGCGGCTAACTTCGAGTGACACACCTCCAATCCTATTGGTAGTAGCATAACACACCTTTCTTCTGATAGGTGAATGTCTGGGCCAATCCGGTACCAGCGATTACGCTGTGGATAAACATTCCGTTTTGTTGCAAAGGAACCCGGTTAACCTTTGTGCATCTATAACTATATATGCAGATTCTTTGTGTGGAATAAAGCCCTATACCAAAATGTAGGCTGTATGTTCCTTACTTCTCCGTTCAGTGTCTGGGATCAGTACACGGAGGAGGATAATATGTTTTTTGGCCTTCTTATAGATTGTATTAGTGTATGGTGTTATCTTATTCACAATAACTGGGTCATGTTGTACTAGGTGCCAATGTTTGTTCATTATCCTTTTTAGGATCCTAAAATCTTTGTTGTAATTTTTTATTAATGACACATTCATTGTATCTGTTCCACTTTGATTTTTTTGGTTCTTTGTCCTTATATTTTAATAATTCTTTCCTATCTATTAACTCTATTTCATTTTTGGCTTTTGTACCTAGATCCTTCTCATAACCTTTCTCTAGGAATTTACGTTCAAGAATATCTGCTTGTTCAAGGTAGTCCTCTACTTTAGAACAATTTCTACATAACCTCACACACTGACTCTTAGGAACATTTTCCTTCCATCTTTTAAAATGACAACTCCCTGAATGAATTAGGTTGTTCGCATCTACTGTTTTAAAGTGTGTTCTTGTATTTAGTGTGTCATTTATTATTTCAATTTCTAGATCTAGGAAAATATTTTTTTCTTGACTTATTGTGTTGGTGAATTTCAAGCCTACAGTGTTCCTATTCATATCTATCAAAAAACTTTCTAGGTCGGTTTGTTCTCCGCTCCACACCATTAAAATATCATCAAAATATATTTTATATAGCACGAGGTTTGCTCCAAGTTCATGGTTTTGGATAAAATCTCTTTCCCATTCTCCCATGAACAAATTCGCGTAACTTGGCACAAACTTCGTGCCCATGGCTGTGCCTGTGGTCTGTAAATATAACCTTCCATTAAAAGAAAAATAGTTCTGATTTAAAATGAAAGAAATACCTTCTAAGATAAATTTGGATTGATCTTTATATAGTTTCTTATCATTATTTAAAAATGTTTCTACTGCCAATGGATGAGAAGGAACTTCTTTAAAAGGATCTAATTAAGAGCTCTGGGGTATCTTGACAAAGCCCAAGAAGGGTGAAACTCGTAGATCTACTCCAGCGTTATAAGCAAAGACAAGAGGATTCATTACAGCATTACTTCAGATGATAAAGAAAGACCCCAGGATTCCTCCAGCTCAACTCCAGCCCCTTGTGTGGACTCTCTAGTTTCGACGGCTTAGGAGAAAAAGCCAAGACAAGTTCCAGGGAGTACTGAGCAACAATTGGAAACAATTGGAAAGATTGGAACAGAGGGCACTTTCTGCAATTATCCTCATCCGTGTACTGATCCCAGACACTGAACAGAGAAGTAAGAAACATACAGCCTACATTGTGATATAGGGCTTTATTCCACACAAAGAATCTGCATATATAGTTATAGATGCAAAAAGGTTAACCAAGTGCCTTTGCAACAAAATGGACTATTTATCCACAGCATAATACCTGGTACCGGATTGCCCCAGGCATTCACCTATCAGAAGAAAGGTGTGTTACGCTACTACCAATAGGATTGGAGGTGTGTCACCCGAAGTTAGATATTTTCAGCCGTTAGGTGTTCCACGTCACAGCTAACAGAGATTGGCCTTGAAGATGGTTTGTTTTTAAACCCTACAGGTTAAGAGTAAGGTACCTTACGCATTTTTAACTGCCAGCAAAAGCGGTCTGAGTCTTCCACCAGCGCTTATACTGTATACACCGTGGTTTTACATACACATAGGGAGACGTCTCTACTTCCCATTTTTTTATTTTTCATATGTGTTATACATTTCGTTTATTTTTATTTATGAGTTTGATTAGGGTTTTAGACTTACAATTCTGGTTTTAGACTTACCATTTTAGATATATTATCCCATTGACTGATTAAATTATTTTGGATTCACTTTTATATTGAATTTATTCTTGGTATTTTTAGATAACATTGCTTCATAGCAGTAACACATGAGTGTCTTATTTGTCACTATTTAAGCATTCAGCAATTATTCTGACTTTTGATATTTAATTTTATGTAGTATATATTCAAAATAATCATAGCACCAGATCCACTTTGTTTTAATAATTTTCATGTTTTAACCTAACTACTGGGGAGGAGTAGTTTTTTAGATCTTGGCCTTTTGGATATATTGTGAGCGCCAATATCACCACTCATATACACTTTCAGTATGTCACAGTACATGTTCGCATTCATGGTTCCCTCAATGAACTGTAGCTCCCCAGTGCCGGCAGCAGTCATGCAGGCCCAGAACATGACCTCGCACCACCATGCTTGACTGTAGGTAAGACACACTTGTCTTTGTATTCCTCACCTGGTTGCTGCCACACACGCTTGACACCATTGGAACCAAATAAGTTTATCTTGGTTTTATAGGACCACAGGACATGGTTCCAGTAATCCATGTCCTTAGTCTTCTTGTTTTCAGCAAACTGTTTGCAGGCTTTCTTGTGCATCATCTTTAGAAGAGGCTTCCTTCTGGGACGACAGCCATGCAGACCAATTTGATGCAGTGTGTGGCGTATGGTCTGAGCACTGACTTGCTGACCCCCCCACCCCATCAACCTCTGCAGCAATGCTGGAAGCACTCATACGTCTATTTCCCAAAGACAACCTCTGGATATGATGCTGAGCATGTGCACTCAACTTCTTTGGTCAACCATGGCAAGGCCTGTTCTGAGTGGAAGCCTTTCCTGTATGTTCTTGCCCACCATGCTGCAGCTCAGTTTCAGGGTCTTGGCAATTTTCTTATAGCCTAGGCCATCTTTATGTAGAGCAACCATTCTTTTTTTTCCAATCCTCAGAGAGTTCTTTGCCATGAGGTGCTATGTTGAACTTCCAGTGACCAGTATAAGAGAGTGTGAGAGCGATAACACCAAATTTAGTACACCTGCTCAGCATTCACACCTGAGACCTTGTAACACTAACAAGTCACATGACACCAGGGAGGGAAAATGGCTAATTGGGCGCAATTTGGACATTTCCACTTAGGGGTGTACTCACTTTTGTTGCCAACAGTTTAGACATTAATGGCTGTGTGTTGAGTTATTTTGAGGGGACAGCAAATTTACACTGTTATACAGACTGTACTCTCACTACTTTACATTGTAGCAAAGTGTAGTTTCTTCCATGTTGTCACATGAAAAGATATTATAAAATATTTACAAAAATGTGAGGGGCATACTCACTTTTGTGAGATACTGTATATATATATATATATATATATATATATATATATATATATATATATATATATATATATATATGTATATATATATATATATATATATATATATATATATATATATATATATATAATATATACATATATATATATACATACATACACACACACACATATATATATACACACAAATACACACACACATACTGTACATATATATATATATATATAAATGCACAAAAGAAAATGTCCAGGCACTCCACTCCATAAAACATCCAAGGTTTATTGAGAAAAAGTCTAAAAACAGTAGGTAAGTGTCTACAGTGTAAGACACCGAACTAACAAACTATGTACAACAATGCAGAGAAAAATATCAACTGGGTTCCCATGCAGCAGACATGTTTTGTGCCTGTATGCACTTGTTCACTGCTCATGGGAATCCCAGCCTACCTCAGTTTAAATAGGCGCTTCCCTTAAAGGTATATACCTCACTCTGTACAAAAGCATGACCTATGTATAAAGTACAAAGTACATATAGATAAGGATTAATATATTAAGCATATTTAACATATATCTAGGAGAGCAACGAGATTCAACTTAAATAAACTCCCTTATGACAGAAACTTGCTATTGCATGTCTTGACACTTAAATCTATACAAATATTTGATAGCACTATTATTATTATCAGTAGCATATATTTGATTATCTGTCATCATCTCTTAATACATAAAAATAATATTAATATGCTATAATATGGAAAATATTATTATACACAAAGGTCAATATCTCTTCTAAAATGTAATCCATGTGGTATAGTAGTATTTAGGGTAAATATCCAAAATGTTTCCCTAAGACCTAGTTTTGCTTCTCTCTCCCCTTTTCCATATAGTGACATGATCAATAGCTTGTATCATCAACAAACTAGTGTCTGAATTGTGATTTTCCTAAAATGTCGTGCTATGGGGGTATCTGATTCTATGTCCTCAATTGATCTTAAATGTGCTAAAAACCTGTCCTTTAGGGGTCTCTTTGTTTTCCCAACATATTGTCTTGAGCACCCCCTGCAGGTCAGTAAATAGATTACATGTGTAGTGGCACAATCAATATAAAATGTAATATCATGAGATTTTTGGGTAATTGTTGAGGTGAATCTATCACCCTCTGTTACATATTCACGTTTTACAGATATTGCATCTACATCTAAAAAACCCTTTCCTTTGTTTTAACCAACATTTATTTGTCATTTTTCCTGAGCAGTCTTATGGAGATATATAGTTTCCAATCATCTTGCCCTTCCTGGAAATAAAATCACATCCACCTTGTACTATCCCTTTAAGTACGGGGTCCGAATATAGAATAGGAATACACTTCTTAACCTCAGTTTAGGGTTTAATAGGTCATTTATGGGTGTTAGTGTACTTTGTAACACTTAAGTTATGAGTTTTATGCTACAGCTTTATAACGTAAAACCCATAACTACTGACTTTCAGGTGACGGTACGGATCTTGTAGTTATAGGCTGTACCGCTCACTTTTTGGCCGGACAGGCAAACTTGTGATACCGGCGCAGTGGAAGTCCTATTGAAAAAGGACTTTTTGAAAGGTGCGGTAGTTACGTTGCGTGATGGCTAACAAAGTGTGCGGTACAGCTGTACCTACAAGACTCGTAATAGCAGCGGTAGTGAAAAAGCAGCGTTATGAAGCATTTTCACTCATAATGCAAAACTCGTAATCTAGCCGTTAGTTTTTTGCGTTGTGGGGGTTGGCGGTGTAGGATATAATAGGTAAATTAGTTTATTGCGTTGGTGGTGGAAGGCAGTTTGGGGTTAATAAATTAATTATTTAATTTGTGATGTGGGGGAATGGTGGATTAGGGGTTAATAGATTATTAGGTAGTTTGCGATGTTAGGGTGGGCAGATTTAGAGGTTAATAATTTTATGAGGTAGTTTTGTTATTTGTTTTTTTTTTTCTTAATACTTTGTGCGGGCGGTTAGGGTTTTTTTTTTGTAATATTTATTGCGGGCGGTTATTTTTTTTTTTAATACTTAGTGCGGGCTGTTTTTTGTAATGCTACGTTTTGCCTTTGGTGGATTCCAAAAATGTCAGGGTGGTGAAAGAATCCTTCGACAGGGATGCAGCTTTGCTGCATCCAGGTTAATTATTTTGGCTGCCTTACGCTGCCAACATTCCTTTGAGGATGCGTGCGCAACTGGCAATGGACGAGTTACAAACGCAATTACAGTATAGATTTTAATGCAAAAAAGGGGATCAGACAACTTGCACTGCAGGGCCCCATTGTGGCCCTCAGGGCTTAGGAAGGACATTCTTGGTGCCCTTGAATATGCAATAAGTGCACAAATGTAACATAAATTATCTGCTTCTATCTTGACTTCTTGCAATGTTTATATAAAAGCTCATTGTTTGGTTCTAATATGTTTAACAGTATTACTATGAAATGATGAACACAGAATAGAAACATTGTCCTGCCAAGTATTTCTGTTGGAAAAATTACTTGAGCTTTACAATGGGGTTTTAAGGTGTGGTTTTGCCAACTGCTGTAAAACTTGTTTGCAATGGCTCATGCATTACTGAACAGAAAAACAATGCCTTTTTGTCAAATCTAAAATTGAACATATTTAGCTAAAAACAAATTCCATAATTTTAAAAGTAATTGATGAGCTATTAGCAATTAATGTCAAAGATAGGGTTGACAGGTGTCTAGTATTAAATATTGCTTTTGTGGATGCGCTATCTCACACATATTGTCTTATATATTACTGGCTGTAACAAGTTATTTTATTTATTTTTTATAGGTAAAAGAGTTGATCACTTTAGGGCAATGCCCTAAAAAATGCCTTTTTTAGGGCAATTTTTAATGTAGGTTCTTTAAAAGTTATTTTTGGGGTGTCAGGGTATCTGTGAGTAACATTAAATAAACTACAGATGTATCACAGAATCTAATATTTCATTTTGAAGTGAATTGGTCTCATAGCAGACCAGCCCCAACCCCCCCCCCCCCCCTTTTTCCTGATTACAATATATCCAAATGAGAAGAAAGGAATAAACATTTGGTTCAATTAGAAAAAGGCAATCTCTTTCAACAAGATGTTCACTATATAGCTCTGTTTAAAGTTGATTTCCTGCCCAAGATGGGTAATAAACCTATCAGACCCCTGTAAAGAACAGTTGCTAGGTCTGGGAAAAATCTCTTTAAGGCTTAAGCATATTCAAAAATGAATTACCCCTGCTGTGTTTGAATATACAAAGCACAGACATACGTCTTAAATGGGAAAAAAAGCAAGAGCTGATTACCCCTGTGGTGTTAGATACACAGCTGTACTGAGCCAAGCAGAAACATATATTGCATTGTAGCTGTTAAATTAATTTTAAAATACAACTGGGATGATTTTCAATACTGTTTAAAAATGTACAATTCCATGGATCTGAGAAATGCATTTCAGGTTTGTAATAAATTTAATGGATAACATATTCTTATATTTTTCAGGCATCTAATAAGTACATATGTGGTTTGTGTTTTAAATAGTATATGCAGATATGAAATATTTATATGGGATAGTAATAAATATGAAAACACATATTATTGCTGATCTCAAGATGATGGCTGAGATATTAATTGGATCCATGCTAAAAGTATTAAAATCCTTTTAAATACCCATATATTTTACATGTATAAGAATTACTTTGTATTATGAGACATATATCATATATGGTCTTGAAATGCTCAGGATGAGTAGTGTGACGTGGTCCACTACACATGGAACATGTGACTTATTAATACTAGAAAATATAATACATTGTAAACATATATATGAATCTATATTAAATTGTAGCAGCATTGATGGTAAAACTGCATTTCTGGTTATCTGCTGCCACCTATAGTTCAAATATGGTATTACAACCAAAAGGCATTTGGCTACTCAGGGAGGCATTTCACAAAATAACCTATGAGATGTTCAGATCCGAGGGCGAATCAGAGACAAGCACCGGTAAGGGCCTATCAAAATCTTGTGGGAATGATTAAAATAAAGGGTGTCACACACTCTAAGACAGAAGGATACAGACAGACTCAAAGAAGCATTAACTTTTGGAGAGAAACATACATAGGCTTTGGTGCCAAGTATATTCTCTGCCATTTTTGGGGACACTTTCTTGAACAAAGAAAGATTAACAATTCTTGAGGTCTATACCTTTGCGCATTGTGAGTAAACCCTCCATAGATGACCCCCAAGAAATTCTGGAAACTGAATAATCATTTGCTTATTTGGGTAAAGTATAAGAAACTGTTAAGTATATATAATATTTAAATCAAAGGCTATAGTTAGATTACAGTTAGTAATTTTAAAGGGGCACACTTTGTATTTTATGCGTATATCCATAGCCCTGTGTAGTCTTAGCTAGTCATATAAGCTGGCTGTTTGCAGTAAGAATATATATAGCTTCTGGTGTTTTAATTAGAGTTATATAAAATCATTTGTAGGCTAAATAACTTAAAGGGCCATAATACCCAAATGTTTAAACACTTGAAAGTGATGCAGCATAGCTGTAAAAAGCTGACTAGAAAATATCTCCTGAACATCTCTATGTAAAAAAGAAAGATATTTTACCTCAAAAGTTCCTCAGTAGCCACCTCCCATTGTAAAGGATTTCTAAGCAGCATATTAGTGTGTCTGTCCTGGGACATCTGAAGGGATGAGCATTGTGCACTCTCATATTATTTCACCAATCAGGTAAAGGAAGCTTACTATGAAATCTCATGAGAGTTAAGTCAAATCTCATGAGATCACAGTAAGAGTTCATGACCTCAGCACTGCTGATGCTAATTGGCTGCTGTTCATTTCTTCATTTTTTTAATTTTTTTACCTGCAGCTGGGAGCAGCTGAGTATAACTTTTTATACAGAACTTACTCTGCTGAGCTGAGGAAATTGTGAGGTAAAATATCTTCCTTTTTTTACATAGAGATGCTCAGGTGATATTTTCCTGTCAGCTTTTTACAGTTATACTGCATCAGTTTCAAGTGATTTAGCATATGAGTATTATGTCCCTTTAATTATATTGGTCTGGAAAATTAACAAACCATACCTTGGTATCTCATTGTGATATTTTAATGCAACTCTGATTTGGGAGATTATTGGGAATCTACAGCACTCAGCAGATTCCGGAGTCACATCACTTGAGGAATGGGAAAGTGTGGTAAGAGACCCTAAAGGCCCCTAAAGGACACTAACTATTATAAGGTAAAATGTGGCATGTACCCGTATAGTTGTTTTAAATTAGAGGTTCCACTGATCCCTAATGTTTTATGAAGCAATACTCTGAAATTAACACCCTTGTGGAAAAACACCATCTTGTGGACATTTAACAGAAGCCGCAATTAAAGCTGCCATATATACAAAGTGAAACAGAGTGAAAATATTAACTTCAATAGTTGTCATACATCGCTACTTACAAAATAGAGGATATCTGCTTTAAACTTATCTGGACATTTATTTTTTACTTTTCACATTTCTGGACATAGTCCATTGTATATATATATATTTTTTATATTTTTATATTTTTTATACCACTGGTGGCGTTCCTGCACTACACATGGTATGAATGGTGAAGTGTGATTGTTACGTGCAGCTGTATGAGCTTTTAATAATAGCAATGGAATAAAACATTTTTATTTATTCATTCTGTTTGATGCTGTTGCTTTTTTAGTGCACTGGTGTTATTATATATTATTAACCCCCTATTCCCCCGCACCCCAACATTGCCCACACTATAATAAAGATATTAACCCACTATTCATAAAGTGAGACATAAATGCCAGGATATCTACTTCTGTCTCTGTAGGTTCATATCTATTGGAGTTAGGCTCTGCCCTCCCCCCCAATTTTTGTTCACTGGAACTCAGATTCCATCAAACTTTTTCCCAATGTTTATTATATCTTTGTTGCAAGTTAGCGGCCTTGGATATTCTCATCTTGAATCACCATCTGTGACATACATGATCTAGATAGTATTGTTTCTAATCTTGTTTTATCTTTTCTATTCTTGGACCAGAAGTGACCATTTATTGGTTGGAGAAATAACGTGTCATAGATGTAATGATTTAATCCCTAAATTCTATATATAGGTGTTTTATTATAGACGATATTGATAGCCCCCCTCCCTATTAATGCGAGGTTATAAGTATGCAAGTACAGATACAAGGGGTCAAAAGGGGACCCATATGTTATTGTAAAAAACCTGAGGTTAGCTATATATTTCTATTCACCACATAGCTAGCTTAACAATACTGGAATTGTTTTTGATGACTTGGCCTTTGTTATTACTAGTTATGGAACTGTATATTTTCTCTTGTGCCGCATAATAGCAGTGTATTGTTAAGTATGTGAACTGCTCTGTATAATATGATAAGTTGCCCTTACTGGTTACGGGCTTATGCAAGTGGTTATTCTGTAAAATTACTATTCTGTAATTTTTTCAACCTCAATAAAAAAAAAAAGATATTAACCCCTATTCTGCGCTCCTCAACATCGCCGCCACTAAATAAAGTTATTAACCCTTAAACCACTGGCCTCCCCACATCACTACCACTAAATAAACCTATTAACCCCCTAAACCACCAGCCCCCCCACATAACAACACACTAAATTAAGCTATTAACCCCTAAACCTAACAACCCCCTAACTTTAAATTAAAATTACAAGATCCCTATCTTAAAATAAATAAAAACTTACCTGTGAAATTAAAAAAACCCTAAGTTTAAACTAACAATTAACCTAACTATTATAATAAAAATTAAAATAACAATCAATTAAATAAATTAAATTACAAATTTAAAAAAAAAACTAACACTAATAAAAAAAAATGTACAATTACAAAAATAACAAAACACTAAATTACGAAAAACAACAAACAAAATTATCCAAAATAAAAATAATTACACCTAATCTAATAGCCCTATAAAAATAAAAAGCCCCCCAAAATAAAAATAAAAACCTAGCCTACAATAAACTACCAATAGCCCTTAAAAGGGTCTTTTGTAGGGCATTGCCCTAAAGAAATCAGATTTTTTTCCCTGTAAAAAATACAAAGTCAAACAGTAAAACCCACCACCCAGGGGATGGAGCTTAACATTGAAGGAGCAAGACGTGTCTTGAAAGAGCTCCTGACCAAATACTAAATTCAAGAGCAAATTATTACCTTTTTCTGCAATTCTCATATTGGCTATTTTGCTAAAGGTCTCAGAGATATTGCCGTCTCTTTTCTGGCCTGAAAACAGGGTTTTAATGCTACTTTTTAACAGATGAACGATCCCTATAGCAGTTGTGGCCTAAACTCGGTGACTAGGTAATGGTCTCCAACTGACAGAGTTTCGACTGCTATGCATTAACTTTCCCATTTGACCGGATTGCAAGCCTGTTTTGGAGTGAAAGCATTGCCGGTGTGGTTGTGTTGTTTCGTTACCACCTTCCACCCTCTAACAAATGGAGGACATTTTGGAACACCTTCTTCACGAACAAGCCATCTTCACGAACTTTGAAGTGGCAATTGCTCGGGCTTATAAAATGAGCATTTTACTGTCACGCAACCTGAGAAGCTACAACCGGAGTCCCTCTGCCACAAATTAGGGGGAGAGCAGCCCACATACCCACCAAGCAGGAGCGAGAGAAAAGGCACAATGACCCTATCTTGACCAAACCTGACCTTGTGGGACGCAAAAGATCCGATGAGAACCGACCTCAGGTTTCCCTGATCTGCCGGTCAGGAAACCTGGTGGTTGGATTGGAGCTGAGGGGGCCTCAATTTCTGGCCTGGAAAAGTCGAATGCCTGTCTGGCAGGTGAATGCAGAGGAAAGAGCCCAACACCGGTATAGGAAATAGAGATATGACGCAACAACTTTACTCCCAGCGCGCTCTTACCGCAACACTGGGGATTCGGACCTACAAGTATGGATAAATGCATATGAAGGTCCTCGAACAGTGAACACTCTCTACACCACCATTTTATTACAAACCAGCAGACGGGTCAGTGTGGGGTAGGCTGAGGCCTATCTAGAGACAATACTTCTAGATCATTGTAGATAAACTTTTAGTTTAAGATTTCCAGAATAGTTAAGCAGCTTCTTGAGTTTAGTTTGTTAACTAGTTATTTATACATGTGCTCAATGTCTAATCTTTACTTGAATTGTTTTTATTTGATTTAGGTTGGGGTGCTTGGCGGTTAATAAAGTTCTGTCCTATATCACTTTTATGGGAACGCTAAGCAAGGGACAGGGGCTGGGCTGAGAGACCTTTTTTACCTGCAGCGTAATACTTTATACGTATTTGATAATCTTTTGGTTTTCTGGGAAAAGCAAACTCTATCTTGCTGTTTCAGTGTAATATATGATGTATATGTCCATGTTTTCTTGCTTATGTATATGGTGAAGGGGTACACAGCCTATCTTAGTGAATGTTCCTTATTACCCTTTTACGTTCTACTAGCAACTGGGTGGACGGATCTATCTCTGTAGACTACAGGTTAGATCACAGCAAAAGATTTCAGATTATCTATATATGATCCTAAACTACACACCCCCTCCCTGAACCCATATAGAGTCTCATTTGACGTCACAGGTATAGCCATATTGTAAACTATGCTATTACATACATTCTGCTTATAGTGAATATACGTCAGCTTGGTGTTAAGTTGCATAGAGGTTGGCAGTATTGATTCATTTCACATTGTACAACGGGCTGTCTGCGGCCCGGGACAGCATACAGTGAGTAGGTTACATAATACAGCCAAACTTATCCTTCAGACCCGTATTGCCTTGATACTACCCACGGTATTCAGATATAAGCTAGTAATGGTACAGCTAAGGAAGCACATGTATTATGGAGGTCTTATCAGGATACTATGTTTCATGGAGTGTGGTCCCTTAGTGAGTGTATAATGCTATACAGACATCTTGGCCTAGTCCAGTTCCCTTATTCATGAATGGCCATGAGTAGCAGATAATAACTGCCCACTAGTAGACTAAACTCTTCTACGCCAATGCTAAGATCTTTATATAGACCATATCACTTTTATTACACATAAACTGTGATAGTAATGTATGTAGGGAAAGTTACAACTGTAATTATATTATATCACACTGCTGAGACATGATAAAATGAGGTGTAATATTGAGTGCATATTTGCATATAGGCATCCTGTTTAAATTTTGCCAAGTCCCCTTAGGCTCCTATGGAAAAAATAACTCAATCTTGTAAACCATATCATATCCCTATGCTACCATAAGGGTTCTTTGAAATCCAGGGCATGCCTATTTTGTGGTATATTCAGGGTAATAGGGGAATAATTATTTACAGACTGAGCCTAAATGGCTATTGTATGTTTGCGACTAAGAAAAGAAAGATAAGCCCCTCACCTCTTCCCACTCTGTGAGAGGGAGTGGGGTCATATCCAATACCCCTATTTCCGTCTCTGTACTCGGTGGTGACAGCAACCCCTGAGGGAGCTACAGCAACACACCCTTTTCCATGTTTATATAGAGGTGGCATAGCCCCCAGAGAGGAGATACAGCTAACTGAATGTATTGTATGGTCTCAAATGTAATGCACTATCTCTTAATTCCCGCACCATGATATATATATATTGTCTACCAGCCAGCCTTAAAAAATATTATTTTTATTTTTACACCTAACCCCAACCTCTTGTATTCCTCCCAACCCTCCCCCTCCTTTATACCATTGGCTTACTTCGTAAGCAAAGGAACATATATCCTATAGAAAACTTTTCAATTCCCCACTCTATTTCTCAACCAATTCTTTTTTTTTGGTGATCCTAAAAGATTATCAATTCTACTTGACCTTTTAATATGACAAACACATTAGTTATATTGAAGGAGAATAGACAGAATGACAAATGTTCTGTTATACTACTACTACTACTATTTTTGCAATACGGGCTCTACATTTGTCTGTTCACACCTGAATATACCAAGGACTAAGATAAAACTATTGATGGTTGAAATGCATAAGTGATAATTGATAATCCCTTCCCTTAAAATTCAGAAAAATCAGATTCACTGACTGAGACTCTAGAGAGGTCTTGTACAGTTATGAATTGCCTTCTTTGACTTCATATACTACCTATAACATATTAGAGGTCTAAGAGAGGCCTTATGGCTCTTTAGAGGTACTATAGTTGAATAGGCATAATTCCTGAGAAGTTTTAATCTTACAATTGCCTTGCAACTTTGATGTTCCTTGTTTTCTAGTTTGTTCATTTGATTTGATGTCTTGAAAATTACTTCTCTATAGCTTTGTATTGACATTTCAGTATTGTTTGCCTTAAAGGGATTCTCAATAAAAATTATAAAAAAAACAAAAAACACCACCCAACCAACCCCCCAAAATAAAAAACCTAACTCTAAAAAAAAAAATATACCCATTGTCCTGAAAAGGGCATTTGTATGGGCATTGCCCTTAAAAGGACACTTAGCTCTTTTATGAAAGCCCAAAACGCTAATCTAAAAAAAAAACACCCCAAAAAAGTTTAATAAAACCTAAAACTAACCCCCGACGATCCCCTTATAGTTTCTGAAGTCCAGACATCCATCCTCATCCAGGCATCGAGAAGTCTTCTTCCAGGCGGCGAGGTCTTCATCCATCCATGCGGCATCTTCTACCTTCATGCAAGCGGCATCTTCTATCTTCATCCCAGCAGCGTGGATCGGCTACTGAAATTCTATTAGCTATTAAAATCAGCCAATAGAATTTCAGTAGCTCTCATCCTATTGGCTAATTTGAACAGCAAATAGGAAAGCAAGGGACGCTATTTTGAAAAGGCTCCCTTGCATTGAAGATTCAGTATATGGCGGTGACCGTATGAAGAGGATGCTCCGCGCCTGATGTCTTCAGGATGGAGCCACTCTGCGCCGCCGGGATGAAGATAGAATATACCGCCTGGATGAAGATAGAAAACACCGCCTGGAAACCTCGCCGCCTGGATGAAGACTTCTCGCCGCCTGGTTGAGGATGGATGTCTGGACTTCATAAACTGTAAGTGGATCGTCGGGGGTTAGTGTTAGGTTTTTTAAAACTTTTTTTTGTTTTTTTGTTTTTTTAGATTATGGTTTTGGGCTTTCTTTAAGGAGCTAAATGCCCTTTTAAGGGCAATGAAAAAGAGATGAATGCCCTTTTAAGGGCAATGCCCATACCAATGCCCTTTTCAGGGCAATGGGTAGCTTAGGTTTTTTATTTTGGGGGGTTGGTTGGGTGGTGGGTTTAACTGTTGGGGGGGTCTTTGTATTTTTTTACAGGGAAAAGAGCTGATATCTTTAGGGCAATGCCCTACAAAAGGCCATTTTAAGGGCTATTGGTAGTTTATTGTAGGCTAGGGTTTTTTTTCTATTTGGGGGGGCTTTTTTATTTTTATAGGGCTATTTGATTAGGTGTAATTGTTTTTATTTGGATAATTTCGTTTGTTATTTTTCGTAATTTAGTATTTGTTATTTTTTATTTTTGTACTTTAGTATTCTTTTTATTGTTTTGTAATTTAGTATTTTTCATTTTTAGTAATTGTAGATTTATTTATTTTTAGTAGGGTTAGGTTTATTTAATTTGCAGTTATTTTAATTTTAGAATAATAGTAATGTTGGTTTCATTTATAGTTTTAATTTAGTTTTTTTAATTTCCCAGGTAAGTTTTTATTTATTTTAAGATAGGGATCTTGTATTTTAATTTAAAGTTATTGGGTTGTTAGGATTAGGGGTTAATAGTTTAATTTAGTTTTTGGCGATGTGGGGGGCTGGCGGTTTAGAGGTTAATAGGTTTATTTAGCTGGTAGTGATGTGGGAGGCCAGAGGTTTATTGGTTAATAACTTTATTTAGTGGTGGCGATGTCGGGGAGCGGTGGAATAGGGGTTAATAAATTTATTTAGTTGGCCGGCAATGTCGGGAGCAGCAGATTTGGGTTTAAATAAGTTTAATATAGTGTTTGTGATTGCGGGGGGGCCTCTGGTTTAGGGGTTAATATGTAGTTTATGGTTATTAGTGTACTTTGTAACACTTTAGTTATGAGTTTCGGTAACAGTTTTGTCGCGTAAATACTATAACTACTGGTCTCAGATTGTGGTACGGATCAGTGTCGTTACTAGGGAGTAACGCAAGCTTTTTAGCCTCACCACAAAACTCGTATATGGCAGCGCTATGGAAATCCTATGCCAAGAAACGTAATTTTTATCGAGTGCGGGACTGACATTGTGTTACAGGCTAAAAGGCTTGTGGTACAGCTATACAACAAGACTCGTAATGGCCTGCGTTGCTGTTTTATCTCTGAAATGGGACATTTTTTCTCAGCGTTAAAACACGAACGCACACTGCAGCATAAAACACTTTAAAAGGAAACTCAAGTTAAACACAGGGAATGTATTATTATTATTCATTATTTTTCATGCCTACAAATTTGCGCCCTCCTTGTCTTCATATATTCAAGTGCTCAGTCACTGAAGTGCAGTCCCTCTGTCAAGTGTCGTCTGGTTCCATAGGATCCACTTGGTCCCATGGTTAAGTCGGCCTGATTATTTGAAGTTTTCATACACAGAAACCTCTGATAGATGCCGATGAGTGGAGATGTCAGCGGACTTTTGCTGAAGTAGCTATCCCCTTTATAATCCTATGGGAGACACATTGCCCCACTCATCTGCACTTCGCAGTTCAGTACCCTTTTTTTGGAATATACTGACAGATTGTGAGCCTAGCAAACAAAAGCAGGCGTTTCTAGAAGGATTGTCAATGTTTACTATTTGGGGGGACCATTTTGTGACACCATCTAAAACCCCCGTGCTCAGTAGGGTTGCCACCTCGCAGGGAGGAACATAAATAGTGCTGTCCAGGTTCACAATTTTTGTGCTGTCCAGCAGCATGATGTATGTTCTTACTCTGCACACCCTGTAGCATGTGTAATTCTATAGTGTCCAGGAAAAACATGCTGAGGTGGCAACCCTAGTGCTCAGTCACCTAATAGGTTGTCCAGTATCTTTGTGGAGGACAGCTGTAAACCCTATACATAGACCAGTTATATAATACGTTGTTAATTCTAGATTGTTTTACCTGGATTTTGTTGCCTCTGTTTCTTTTTAGATTCTACAAAGGACAATTATACAATTATACAAAGTTCTATTCAGGCTGCAACTGTTTGAATAAATCTTTTTATTATTAGAAAAGCATATATATCCTATATATAAAAGGCAGGTATATCTTGTCAGATGCAGTCATGCGCAGTAGAGACTGCGTGAGGACAAACATACCTGGCCTTTAGGATCAACCTTCAGATCAGATTTGCCGTTGTGGGGGTGTGGTCATGGGCGTGGTTGGTGGAGCGGGTGTGGCGAGGGAGCGTGACTAGCGGGGGTGCCGCGATGGGAACGTGGTGGGGCGGTGGTGTGCCCAGGAGTGTGCTTGGCTGACCGGGAGTTAGGCGTGGCCTGAGAGCAACAAAGAGTGGGTAGAGATAGAGGGGGCAAAAGAGAGAGGGGATAGGGGGGCAAAACTAGAGGGGGGAGAGAGAGTAGAGAGAAGGGGAGAGAGAGCTAAAGAGAGGGGGGAGAGAGAAAGAGAGCGAAAGAGAGGGGGGAGAGGGAGTTAAAGAGAGGGGGAGAGAGAGTTAAAGAGAGGGGAGAACGAGAGCAAAGGAGAGGGGAGAGAGAGAAAGAGCGGGGGGAGAGAGAGTTAAAGAGAGGGGAGAGAAAGCAAAGAAAGGGGAGAGAGAGCAAATGAGAGGGGAGAGGAGAGAGAGCAAAACAGAGGGGGAGAGAGAGCAAAAGAGAGGGGGGAGAGAGAGCAAAAGAGAGGGGGGAGAGAGCAAAAGAGAGGGGGGAGAGAGAGCAAAAGAGAGGGGGGAGAGAGAGCAAAAGAGAGGGGGGAAGAGGGCAAAAGAGAGAGGGGAGAGAGAGAGCAAAAGAAATGGGGAGAGAGAAAAAGAGCAAAAGAGAGGGGGATAGAGAGCAAAGGAGAGGGGGAGAGAGAGAGCCAAAGGAGCGGGGGAGAGAGCAAAGGAGGGGGGGGTGAGAGCAAAAGAAAGGGGGGAGAGAGAGCAAAAGAAAGGGGGGAGAGAGAGCAAAAGAGAGGAGGGAGAGAGAGCAAAGAGAGAGGGGAGAGAGCAAAAGAAAGGGGAGATCGAGCAAAAGAGAGCGGGGAGAGAGAACGCAAAAGAGAGGGGGGAGAGAGAGCAAAAGAGAGAGGGGAGAGAGAGCAAAAGAAAGGGGAAGAGAGCAAAAGAGAGGGGAGAGAAAGCAAAAGAGAGGGGGGAGATGAGAGCAAAAGAGAGGGGGGAGAGAGAGCAAAAGGAGGGGGGAGAGAGAGCAAAGGAGAGGGGGGGAGAGAGAGCAAAGGAGAGGGGGGAGAGAGAGCAAAGGAGAGGGGGGAGAGAGAACAAAGGAGAGGGGGAGAGAGAGCAAAGGAGAGTGGAGAGAGAGCAAAGGAGAGGGGGGAGAGAGAGCAAGTAGAGGGGGGAGGAGAGCAAAGAGGGTCAAGAGAGATCAAGGAGAGGGGGGAGAGAGAGCAAAGGAGAGGGGGGAGAGAGCAAAGGAGAGAGGGAGAGAGTGCAAATGAGAGGGGGGAGAGAGAGCAAAGGAGAGAGGGGAGAGCAAAAGAGAGGGGGAGAGAGAGCAAAAAAGAGAGGGGAGATAGGGAGCAAAATAGGTGGGAGAGGAGAGCAAAGAGAGGGGTGGAGAGCGCAAAAGAGAGGGGGAGAGAGCAAAAGAGAGGGGTAAAGAGAGAGATCAAAAGAAAGGGGGAGAGCGAGCAAAGAGAGGGGGGAGAGAGAGCAAAAAAGAGAGGGGAGAGAGAGCAAAAGTGGGGAGAGAGAGAGTGCAAAATAGGTGGGAGAGAGGAAGCAAAAGAGGTGGGAGAGAGAGCAAAAGAGAGGGGGAGAGCGCAAAAGAGAGACCCCCCCCCCCCCTGGAGAGGAGCAAAAGAGAGGGGGAAAGAGAGAGATCAAAAGAAAGGGGGAGAGAGAGAGCAAAAGAGAGGGGGGAGAGAGAGCAAATAGAGCACAAAAGAGAGGGGAGAGGAGAGAGAGCACAAAAGAGAGGAGGAGAGAGAGCAAAAGAGAGGGGAAGAGAGGAGAGCAAGGGGTGGGACCGCTGTACTACAAAAAATGGTCCGTGTGCACGGGCTTTAGGACTAGTATTTATAAATATACTTACAGTGAATTTATTTTGCCCTTCTGGAGCTTTACCTTCCTGTTAGAGTATCTGGCTCAGGCAAACTGACTTCTAACTTCAGTTTTTTTCCACCAGGTAATTGTAGTTCTTGGTTCTGGTTTTGTAGAACTCGGTCACGCACTGAAATGAAAAAGAGATTAAAAAAATCAAATATTGTAAACCTGTATTACATTCTGTATTTATATTACTAATATAGCTAAACTATTTTTGCCCCCATATTTCTTATTAAGCACTAATGTTATTAATTAATATTAATATTTTAAAAATTAAATATCTATGTGAATTTAAAAGTAGTTAAAGGGACTGTATACTATAAAATAGTTTATTCCCCTTAATGTGTTTCTAATTACTTTTTTTACCAGCTGCAGACTATAAAATGTATGAGATTTGCTTTTTCTAAGGTTTATTTGTGTATAGGAATTAGCTGATTTGTGTTTTGAAACCCCAACCTAATAAAATGGGTCTGAGCTTGTAGGTATAATCAGATCACAATTACTTTATAACATTGTGTACATATACTGTACCTGCTTCTTTATCTTACTATCTGTCCATAAACCAATCACCAATACTTGGAGAGAACAATAGAAAATTAACATTTTATTACCTTATCTCTTCTATAACCCACTGGGAGTGTAATTTTTTTCTGCTGGCTGTGTTTACACAGCTTAACCTTAAGGTCAAAAACGTCCCGGGATAGGTGGAGATACCACAGGCTAAATTAACTATTTCAAATGCCAGTACAAGGGTAATGGAAATACTTGTAAATCAATTTAATACACTCCAGCAGGTAAAGTGGATCATTGGGAACACAATTAAAGGGTAGAACATTTTTGAGTAAACTGTTCCTCTTATTTTGACTGAGTTGAGTGACAGCGAAGCTAGATGTCTATACCAGGTCTAATGTAACTATGAAAGTGTGTGCTATAGAACTAAGTGGTTAAATTAATTTATTCCTTGTAATATTTTCTTAGCTAAAAATATTATTATTATTTTATCTAGGGTTGCCTCCAGATCGGATTCTATAATTATCGCTTATTGTTAGAATTTATTTGTAACATCACCACAAAACCTCTATAGCACTGTTATCAAAATAGCAGTATTTTAAGGTTCAGGTAGACGTAGGTAATAAAGAATAAATATGAAAATAAAATCTCTCTTATATTGAAACTTACAATCGTGCTAAATTCTGATTTTAAATATATGATTATTAATGGAAAAAACATCATAACATTTTTATGGAGATTTTTTTTATATAAATTATTTGATAAGCTTTTCTAAAGTTTAGTTTTTAAGTTACGCTGTATAATTAATTATGAAAATGTATGTATAGCTGGTCATTATTAAAGGGACAAATAAATTTAAACTTTCATGATTTAACAGAGCAATCAATTCTAAACAACTTTCCATTTTATTTCTGTTATCAAATTTGCTTCATTCTCTGGTTATCTTTTATTGAAGAGTAAAATTAGGAAGGCTTGTAAGAACCTCAGGAGTGTGCACGTGTCTTTAGTACTCTATGGCAACAAGTGTTTTGCAACATTGTATACAAAGCTACAAATAATGTTGTTTAATTTTGACTTTACTGTCCCTTTAAGTGAGAACACATCTCTAATTATATCATGATTAAGGGAGTGATCCTGAAATATTGTTTCTATATTTTTGGATCCTGTTTGTGAAAAAAAAATGTTTTGATTCAATATATTGAGCTGCTACTTTTTTATTATATAAGAATTGCAAAATAAGTATTTTATCAAGAAAAAAAGCCCTTTAGTAATTCCAGCTAGACACAATTATCATTTACCTGTGCAATGTTCACTGATGCTTGTACAACATATGCATTAGAATATGACACATAGCAATAAAGATATATGTATTTAGTGAATTGACTATCCATGCTTTTATCTACCCCTCTATTCCTCTGACAGCCAGCATTCCCTTAGCCTTCTGTTTTACCGTAAAGGAACATGAAACCCAATGTTTTTCTTTCATGGTTTAGATAGAGCATCGCAATTTTAGATTACTTTTCCAATTTACTTCTATTATCTATTTGCTTCAGGTCTTTTTATATCCTTTGTCTGAAAAACATATCTAGATACGGCTCAGTAGCTGCTGATTGGTGGCTGCACATAGATGCCTCGTGTGATTGGCTCACCCATGTGCATTGCTCTCTTTCTTCAACAAAGGAAAACTAAAGAAGGAAGCAAATTGATAACAGAAGTACATGGAATGTTGTTTAAAATTGTATTCTCTATCATGAATCATGAAGAATTTGTGGGGGTTTCATGTCCCTTTCAGCATTCACCCCCTTTGTGAGCCTCTACCTTTTACATTTTTAACCATCCTCAGTACACTTCATTTCTACATAACCCGTCTTCCTCATACTGACTCTTCTTTAAAGTTAATGATAATGTATCCCTGTGCTGCAGTCCATGTCCCTGGAGTGCACATTCTCCTCCGCCAGATTTGTTCTTCGCTGTGGAAAGTGCACAAGGAGTTTGTTCTTCACTTGTTTCAGTCCCCTCTTTCCAAATCCCATTGTAAAGCCACAGGAAACTTGCATTGGCTAATATCCCCCATTATGATGGTAGAAAGAAATGGACAATATTAAGGATTTTGTGAGCTAAAAGGCTGATAGGAGTCAATGTCCTGGAGACTATATCAGATGAGTGAATTTAGGGAGTGTGTGATCTCTCTTCATTACACTCAGTATATCTATAACTCTAACTTTCACTTTCTGTTTCTTTTCTTAGTCAACCTTGTTTTCCAAAATATTTCCATATGGAAAAGTTAGCACTAGAGCAAGGGTTATATTTCCTATCACTAAACAAAAGATTTAAAGAAATTACAATCCATTTGAACCCAAAAATTCAAAACAATTACAATCCATTTAAAAACACAGTTATTTCATGGTTGCACTGTATTCCAATCTATAACATAACAGTATGCACGCACTTTTATACAAGACTTTATAATTTCAACAGATTCGAAAAATCATTTTGGCTTCTTTTGAATAGGATCTCTCAACTTTTTTATTGCATACTTAGTTCCATTAATGAGAAATACAGTTGTGTTCTTTTTATTCTTTTATGTTTTGCACACATGCACAGTTGTATTAAAGTATTTTACATAATTGTCATATTATGATATCTGAATTAGTAAATTGCAATAATTCTGTTAACTATATGACTATAAATAATACAGTTATATAAACAGGACAGTCACATATATGGTTGATACGTCCATGCTATATCCATAGGGGCTAGCCAGGGAGAAATAGAGGAGTGGAATCAAAGACTGAGCAATGAGAGTAACATGGGGTAAGGAAAAGCATGAAGCTGCAGTGAGCCATTTAAGAGGAGTCTGTTACAATGAGCAGCCTAGCCAAAACCAGTAGCAGTGTCTCAACCAGGTCCAACTCATATTATGACTGGACCAATGGAGAAGGGAGTGGACTCTCATCATCCCCGAAATAAAGAAATGTATTGGTAAAACGGTATAAATTCCGTTTTATTGATGTTTTAGTTAACGTTCTGAATGAAGGTCCCTTTTAGTTATTGCACTGATAAATCCTAGCGTTTTTGAAATGCTAGGATTTACCAATCGCTTTAAGGTATGTTTAGGCATAGATCAGTAGGGGATCTAACTCAACTGTTTTGGGGCCCCTAAAGGGTAACTCAGTAGTATGAAATAGTAATAATATATATGCTGCTCTATCTAATGATTTTGAGGATAGACAGGCAGACAGACAGACAGAAAGACCAGCCAGGCAGACCGCACTACTTAAAGGGATACATATAGAGCATGCAATTTAAGCAACTTTCTAATTTAACTCCCTATTATCAATTTTTCTTCATTCTCTTGCTATCTTTATTGAAACGGAGCTTGATAAATGGGCCTCTATTATATTATTATTATTATCAGGTATTTGTAGAGCTCCAACAGATTCAGCAGCGCTGAATCTATATCTGTATTGTTTGATAGCACTAAATCCAATATTGCTTCACTTCTCTCTGCCCCAGCAGCACTCAAGCCGGCTTAGAGAGAGCTCTGGAGCAGTCGTGTTTTGAATCTGAAGTTTAAGCCAGACAGGCGTACATATATATGTGGATTTGGACTACAGACTAAGAACACTTTCATTGATACTAGACATGCTGCGATTCGGTTCGGTTCGATTCGGAAATTCGGCAAATGCTGCAAATTCTGAGATTTGGATCGAACCGAATCTCCGAATTAAAATAGAGCCGAATCTACCGAATAAATCGAATAACTTCGGATTTATTTCGGATTTATTCAGTAGATTCCGGATGGCCATGGATTACACTAGTATTGTACAGTATATTAGGTTATATCACTCTGCTATGGGTTACACCTAATGTACAGTACATAATACTAGTCTAATCCCACCTAACACTTACCGAAATTCCGAATTTCCGAATCGAACCGAATCCAGCCGAATTTATTTGAATCCGAATGAATCCGAAACAAATCCGAACCGAATTTATTCGAATCCGAATGAATCCGAAACAAATCCGAACCGAATTGATTCAAATTTTTTCCAAATTCGAATCATTCCGAACCGAAATTCGAAAAAAATCCGAATCGATCCGAACCGAACCGAATTTTTCCACCATGCACCATGTCTAATTGATACCCACAAGGGTGGTTTGCCATAGTTCCATGAACTTATCGCTAAGAGTCCCTGATCGCAGCAAATGCAATCTCTGTGTTTTTAATACCTCATATTCTTTGAGTTCTCCACATGTGAGTGTGATGATGTTTTTTATTTTTATGCATTAAAATTATGTTGTATATGGTTTACATTTTAATTGGCTTTGTGCTTCTTTTCCTTTTTGTCTTTACATGTTTATCCTAAGAGGTGCTCCAAGACTGCATGATTATTAGCAGTATTGCCACCTGGATCATCACTAATCACCTGAAACTGTATTTGAATTTGTTACAGATAAATAAACCTGGATGCCTAAGATATCTTTGTGTGCACTTAGGTAGATGTGAGTATTATTAACCTTCTTAGGTACATGTCATAAAGCCTGCACCATTCTAATATTTTGAGTAGAGCAATTTTATGATATTAGTTCTAATGTGTACTAACCAACCACTTATTATCTATAAGTACTATTTGTTGCACTTTACCACACCTACTGTTATACTGGCGCTCAAAGAGCTATATTTGTGTGTTTTTGCTTTACTCCTAGTTGGCTTCTCTATTAATGGTGACAGAAGTTTATCCCTGAAAAACATTTAAAAATCTATCCCCCTTAGCTGAATGGCTAGTTTCGTTGGCCCAGTTTATATCAGGGTAGTTAAAATCTCCCATAATTACAGCACTGTTATTAGCATCTTTACCTATTTGCATTAGTAGTGTTTCCTCCAGGTCACTAATGTTGGGGGGGGGGGGGCATGTAGCATGTTCCAAGTGATATTTTTTAGGACTTTTTCCGCCCACTCTTATTTAAAGCCACAGGGTCTCTACATTGTACCCTGTAGCATAAATACCCTTCCCTTATTGTAGGTTTAAGGTTACGTTATAATATACATGCAGATTCTCCACAGCTTTTATTTATCCTGTCCCTCCTAAATAAAGTATACCCCTCTAAGTTAACTGCCTAGTTCATGTAAATTATTCCACCAAGTTTCAGTGCTACTGAACATATCATAGTCCTCTTCTGCGAAATAAGAGTTCCAGCTCCCTATTTAACCTCGTCATTGCCCTCTCGCATTTGTTGTCATACATTTAATTTTCATGTGCTTTCTGCTGCTACTTGGTGTGCTTTCCTCCTTACTTTCTAATGTGACATTTCTTAAGTCATCCCTTCCTTGAGATATTATAGGAGTGACATATTCACAGACTGATCTCTCTGTTCTATTGTGTCTAACTGCCCCCCCCCCCCTTTGCCTAGTTTAAAAGATTCTCTAAACGTTCTACAATCCTATCCCCTAACACACCTGCACCCATGTCCATTCAGGTGCAATCCATTCTTACTGTTCAAATTGTACCCAAGTGAAAAGTCAGCCCAGTGCTCTAAAAAGTCAAACCCTCATTTTTACACCATGTTTGTAACCATTAATTAACAGACATTAGCTCCTTCTGCCTTACTGAGTTAGCACACGGCCACTGGTAATATTACTTTGGAGGCCCCTTGCTTTAAGTTTGCTACTTACTCCCTAAAGTCATTTTTAGCACTCTTCATCTCCTGCTGATTCCTTCATTAGTACCAATATGTACCATGACTGCAGCGATCAGACCCCATCTATCAACAATCCCTCCACAATATTCCTAACACGAGTCCCTGGAAGACAGCAAACTGTTCTATTTATAGGGTCTGGATGTCAAATTACCCTATTAACCTTCCTAATAATAGAGTCTCCTACCACCAACATCTGCCTCAGGCCTGACTTTTATGCCCCTCTTCCATGACTGAAGGACTGCTAACTATAGTATGCCCCTCTACCATGTCTGAAGGACTGCCCACCATAGTATGCCTCCTCTTCCACGACTAAAGGACTGTTCACTATACTAGGCAAACAGCCTTCTCTGCACCCCTGAACTGATATCCCCAACATCTTCACTCAATCTGGCAAATCTGTTGGGGTGTACTAGCTCAAGAACTGGCCCTGTCTCTTCCACTTACCTTTACTTCGCCCTCTGACTTTGACCCAGCTAGATTCTGGAGTCTCCTAATCTGAATCCTCCCAAGTCCACTGCTAGAACCATTAACAACCCGCTCATTCCTATCCTTTCCCTTTCAAGTGTCTGAATTTCATGCAGTGTTGCAATTCGTTCCTCCAGAACTCCAGTATGAGTCTCTAAAGAAAAAAAATATGCTCACACTTGCCACCAAACATATAATCCTGAAGTGGCTGCTCCCAGTGATGCAAACATATGACATTCTGTACAATGAATGAGACTCTCACACATTCTTACTAAAAGGTTTAACTTAAAAATATAAAATAACTATATTTCCCCCTTGCTAACTCCAAATCCTTGTTTGCCTAACTACCTTGTTTAGCTAACTGCTTTACTTAAACAATCTTACTTTAACAGATAATCAATGCAGCAGACCCCTCTTAGAACAGGCTCCAAGAGTTACTTTGAGTTTATAGTCTAGGTAGACCCACACTGGTGAAAATAATCCCTCCCCTAATTATTCACACAGGAAACAAACAAAAAAAAAACAACAAAAGAAATAAAAAAAGAAATAAACTTAATAAAAACTGTTATTTTTGTTTTTTTAAATGCACCCCTTGCACAGCAAACAATTTAAAAGTTACAATGTTTAGCTAACTGCTTTACTTAAACAGACAATCTTACTTTAACAGATAATAAATCAATAAAGTTAGTAGATTGGTTAGTTTCTACACACTATCAAAACTGTTCCCTAGTTACTGCCACTAAGTATTAAATAGGCAGAAGGACTAGGAGATGTAAAAAGAGTGATATTATAGACACAGTTCTGGGTGGTGTATGAACAGGGTTAGATGCGATAAATTCCATAGACGTATACAGTTTAACTGGGAGTGTCCGGCCTTCTGTTGTTTCTTATTATGTTCTCAGAGAAAAGAAAACAAAGTTGCAACATAGTTTGACTTTGTAACACTGTTTCAGGAGATAAACACTTGTTTGCAAATGGTTTACTCACATGGGTTGGAGCTTTACCAAGCTCAGGGAAATGCACATATTGTATTATCACATTTATTTCACTTTTTTTCCTTTTTGTGATACTTGGTATTTTTATTTTGTATACAGTACAGTTTAACTACAAAGCTGCAGTCTGATGGTATATTAAACTCAAAAAGAATTTGCACACATCAAACTATAAATTCACTTGTAGAGACATAAAAACAAAAAGTGATTCAGATCCAGGGTCCTGCAATACAACATAGTGAAGAAATACCGGTAGGGGTAATAAGTGGGTTAAGAGAAGTATATTGGGATTTTGTATGTATTTCCATGCAACAGAATTTTAAATGAATAACCTTAATCTAACCGAAAACCTTAATCTAACCGAAATGTTGTGTCCTTCTTTTGGCATATTCTAATAAACAATATTTGGATACATTAAAAACTAGGTGCTGCTTTATTGCTACATTTGATTGTTCTTAGGAAATTGCAACTACCCTAAAGCGTGCACCCATACTAAAGTTAATATCAGTATGTGCTGAACATTTTGTGTCATTTTTAACAGAATTGCCCCAGAACACAAAGAATTGTAGTTTAGTGGTTGTTTAGGATGCAAGGGGAATATATGCAGGGCTACTTCACTTGTGTCAAGTAATGGTACCTATCTAATCATTTACCGTATGATTTCATTTGGAACACCTGTTACAGAATCTTATGTATTACATCAGTCAGAGCTTCCAGTTTTGCATACGATTTCCATCCAAAGTCTTTTGTTTACCTAATCAAGCTAGAATTATATTTGTACTGGCACAACCATTCATACTGTAAAGGTTTGTTTGTAGAGAAGGTGTATTGCTGAAGGATAGGATTTTATACTTTAGGTGTAGGAAAAAGGTATTGTGTTTCATTGAAGGCTTATGATGAGGAACATGTATGGTTTAAACATGTAATTGAACGGAACAAAATAGCACAAGGGATTTATTGTATTACTGGGTACCCTGTGACTTAGTACACTACAGCTTAATTTCACTGTTCCACAGAACTGGCATATAATTCCACCTTGGTATCCTCACTAATAGTGTTAATTTTATTGGAAGAGTGAAAAATCTGTCAAAAATAGATCATATACTGTTAGAACATTTAAAAAAATGTGTATACCATTTCCAGCACCGGGCAGCAAGAGCATGAACTTACTAATGACAAAAAAATGGCAAATTATTTTTCAAAACAATCTTCTTTGGCTTCTGCATTGGAAAAATTGTTTAAACATCCATTACAATCATATTATTGACCTCTGTATTTTTTGTAATGCATCATGAGATTTATATCTTTCTTTGGGTATTCTTTCTTGAAGCAGCACCTTTTTACAACAGCATATTGACACAGGGTTGGGAGCATGTGCGTGATTTGATAATTATCTGTATAACAATGTTACAGCAAAAGTTATACAGTGCTCAATACATGTACCTACTTCTGATCCTACTTAAAGTAAATTTAAAGTTTAATGAATGAAAGTGCCCCGGTTTTTAAGAGTATTTTTAAAAACTGTGCAGTTAATAATTTAAACCTTACATTCACTTTAAGTGGGAATCTGGTCATAGAAGTATACTGAAAAGTTTTGTTTTTTAATTGCATGTCCCCATGTTGAAATAGGTGCTCTGACAAAATGCAGAAAGACATTTGGCAGAAGGACATTTGGCAGACGGACATTTGGCCGACGGACATTTGGCTGACAGACAGAAAGCTAAAGAATGTTCCGATTTCGGCCGAGGGCAGATACGTTCCAGAGTGCTCTGTTCTAATCAGAGCCTCGGGCGCCGCAACTGCCTCTGGGAACCTTACCATGGGTCCCAGCCGCACGTTTTGTAATTCTCTGTCTGGGAAATTATCTATCTATCAAATCTATCTATTTATCTATCAAATCTATCTATCGTATCTATCAAATGTATCTATTGCATCTATTGATCTATCTATCTAATCTATGTATCTATCTATCTATCAAATCTATCTATCTCGTTGCCGGACTGTTATCTGACAGCCACTTGCATTTCGGCCAAATGTCCGTCGGCCAAATGTCCGTCGGCCAAGTGTCCGTCGGCCAAGTGTCCGTCGGCTAAAAGTCCGGCCACAGTTGAAATATAGCTTTCACTGCATTAGTCCTCATGTGTTTGTATATGTGCAGCAAGTCTCCTTCATATACCTGCAGTGAAACCTAGGTTAAAAAATGGCAGCACCCACAATTAGAGGGAGGTGAAGGAATTATATTGAGGGCCAGATGATCAAAAGCTCTCCTTGCTGGCAAGATTATCTAAGAAGTCTCATCAGCACTGCAATATCCCCCAAAGGATTTTACAGAGGTAATTTTAGCCTGAGAGCTATATACTTTCACTATACAGGGTTCTGGTGTGAAAGAGAGTCACATACATTGCAATAAAAGACTCAAAAAAGCTCTAAAGATTTTCTCTGATTTCTCTCCATGCTGGCAAGTGTTTAATGTCTATTTAAGTATTTACCTTTATTCACAATGCCCTGAAAAATAAACATGCTTTGTATAAGCTTGTCCTTGTGCTATTATGATTTATAATTTAAAATGCACTGTATTACCCTAATGTCTAAATAATAGTGCAGCCAACAGCATGAACCAAACCTCTCTAATCTCTTGGAAATGTAATCTTCCAGATTTGAATAAATTTCTAAGCAACTGATTGTTGGCCACTAGGTGGTGCTCCAACTGAGAAAAAGCAAAGATCTAATAATAGTTTAGTGAAAGTAGTTTCACTTTCTGTTTGAGTTCTTGATTTGTTTATAGTTTCACCTTCCCAGAAATTGCTGAATTCCTCTTGGATATTTTATTTCTGGAAAGTTCCCCACCCCTTTCTTTTTTTTTTTTTTTTTCCATACTCAGAGGTTGTTTAATTAGCTTTGCTGCCACAAGTATATTCTGCTCCTATTTAAAATCTTGCCAACACACACACACACACACACACACACACACACACACACACACACACACATATATATATATATATATATATATATATATATATATATATATATATATATATATATATATATATATATATATATATATAGTTGCCAATTTACAAAAAATATTTTATAGTGTAAATTAAAGGGCCATAATACCCAAATGTTTAAACACTTGAAAGTGATGTAGCATAGCTGTAAAAAGCTGATTAGAAAATATCACCTGAACATCTCTATGTAAAAAAGAAAGATATTTTACCTCAAAAGTTCCTCAGTAGCCACCTCCCATTGTAAAGGATTTCTAAGCAGCATATTAGTATGTCTGTCCCGGGACAACTGAAAGGATGAGCTTCGTGAACTCTCATATTATTTCACCAATCAGGTAAAGGAAGCTTACTATGAAATCTCATGAGAGTTAAGTGAAATCTCATGAGATCACAGTAAGAGTTCATGACCTCAGCACTGCTGATGCTGATTGGCTGCTGTTTATTTCTTCATTTTTTTTATTTTTTTACCTGCAGCTGGGAGCAGCTGAGTATAACTTTTTACACAGATTGTGAGGTAAAATATCTTCCTTTTTTACATAGAGATGCTCAGGTGATATTTTCCTGTCAGCTTTTTACAGTTATACTGCATCAGTTTCAAGTGATTTAGCATATGAGTATTATGTCCCTTTAATTATCAGGTGATACCACAGAAAGAAATATATAGTAATATAGAAGTTGGTTACTTTATATAAGCATCTTGGTATATTTCTAAATCTAACATGTTTAACCTATTGCTAAATATATTTGATAATGAGATAATCTTAAAATATTTAAAACAGAAATACATTTACAAGGAAACTTTGCAACGTCTTACTCTGAAAACTGTTTAATTAAAGCATTACTAGATACTAAATATATATTAATTTATTGTACTTTTGATAAATGTGTGATTTTATTGATTTGTAGTATGTCACATTGTCTCACAGTGTGACTTAAAAGCTCAGATAAATAGGTTTAAAGTGACAATTTTTAAACTTTACACACTGCGTCAGACTTAAAGTGAAGGTAAACTTTCACGAATGAGTGCCCGATTTTAAAAAATACTATTAAAAACAGGGGCATTTTCATTCATGAAAGTTTACATTTCACCCGTTTTGCTAAAACTCTTACCTTTTCTTCTTGAAGCTGAAGAAGCTGGGCAGATAGCTCAGCATGCTAAGGCACTGTGGCTGAGCTCTGTAGCAACCCAAGGGTTGCAGGTTCGATCCCCGCCGAGGTCCACTCAGCCTTTCAACCTTCCGAGGTCGATAAAATGAGCAGTGCCTTGAGACCCTTACGGGTGATTAGCCGCGCTTTACAAGTACCCAAAACATACATACATACAAGAAGCGATTCCGTCTCTTGCCGCTCATCTCTTCTTACGTCAGCAATGACGAATATGGCATCCTCCAATCACAGCTTTCCCCCCCGGGGAATAATTGCATGAGGCAACGCCATAATTGGAGAAAGCCGGATTCTTCATTGCAACGTAAGAAGAAACGAGCTGCAGGCGGGGGAAATTGCTGCGCCAGTTTGCAAGAAGGAAAGGTGAAGTATTTTAACAAAAACGGTGAAATGTAAACTTTCATGAATGAAAGTGCCCCTGTTTTTTAGTAATATTTTTAAAAAACGGGCACTTATTTGTGAAAGTTTACCTTCACTTTAAGAGCTGATTTGTTTATACAACTGATAGGGCCTAATAATCATGGGTTTAATGTGAGTTCTGATATGGGTGTCATGAAGGAGCAACTCTCAGTCCAAGTTGGGATCCAGGGGCTGAGTGGTGAGACACATGCACTCTGCACACTGGATAAATCCTAGAGTATGACTTTTCAATATGTAGCGTAGTCAGACTCACCAGTTTGGCAATAGACAGAGCTTTACAAGAAACAGGGATGAGGCAAAAGAGTAAATAGTAATAAGATTGTCAGCAGCAGTAGGGCAAAAACAGCACTAGAATTGGCAGGCTCAAGAGTGGTCAGAGAACAGACCAAGGTCAGCAGCAATTGGGCATAGGTGGGACAAAAGCAGCAGGCAGGAGAGTAGTCTAGAACAAAGCCGAGGTCAAATCCCTGTAAGCAAACCCAGAGGAAAGAGTGCATAAATGGGTAGAGACAGACGCAAACGGTGTCAAAAAATAACGCAGATGGTGGCAAAAACTGTGTCACAGTTGCAATGACATCATCACAGACTGTAGAAGGTAGAACAGACTCCTACAGAACCATTAAGTAATCATCCAATTTTTATTGAGAAAAGGATATCCAAACAGACAGGCGATGTTTCGGGGTGTTTAAAGGGACAGTCAACACCAGAATTGTTGTTGTTTAAAAAGATAGATAATTACCAATTCCCCAGTTTTGCATAACCAACACAGTTATAATTATACACGTTTTACCTCTGTAATTACCTTGTATCTAAGCCTCAGCATACTGCCCCCTTATTTCAGTTCTTTTGACAGACTTGCATTTTAGCCAATCAGAGCTGTCTCCATGGTAAATTCAATGTTATCTATATGAAACATGTGAACTAATGCCCTCTAGTGGTGAAAAACTATCAAACTGCATTTAGATTAGAGGAGGCCATCAAGGTCTAAGAAATTAGCATATGAACCTCCTAGGTTTAGCTTTCAACTAAGAATACTAAGAGAACAAAGCAAAAGTGGTGATAAAAGTAAATTGGAAAGTTGTTTAAAATTACATGCCCTGACTTCCGGTGGGAGGGCACAGAGTGTGGATGCAAAGGAAAAAGCTCCGCTGCTACCAACACCCAAACTCGAGCAACACTGCAAAAGTGCCACCTGAAAAAACTGATACCCCTTGGCAGAAGACAATACTACTGCCAAAATAATTCTCAGCAAGGAGTCAGTCATCAGACTCCCCCGCCGCAGAAGTCAATAGACAGAAGAAACCGGAGCG
Source organism: Bombina bombina (assembly GCF_027579735.1). NCBI lineage: Eukaryota > Metazoa > Chordata > Amphibia > Anura > Bombinatoridae > Bombina > Bombina bombina. Next base: position 291,230,568 of record NC_069499.1, on the reverse strand, counting down.
AGCCGCGACTGCACCCGCTAGCCTAACCTGTCGGAACCGGACGACAAACAACCCTCTAGCCTGAAACGGGTGGTCAGAATCGGACGACTACACACTCGGTAAGAGCCCTGGGCATACTATAAGACACTGAGAGATCTGAAGGCTAACGCCAGACTAACGGCGGGAACGCCGTCACCTTGACACCTTGCGCCTGACACCCAGAAATAGAGGCAAAGTAACAGTTAGAGCCGCAACTCGCCTGAAAGCAAAGAGAAGTTTAAATAGGCAGGAAAAGACTGCGGAGAGCTGCCCGGACTCCCCCAAACTAAAGGGCATAAAATACTGAGAGCCCGATAGAGAAAGCCAAGTTAACGCCGGGAGAGCCACTATCTTGCCATCCTGCCGCGAGCATTTAGGAGTAAAAAATAAAAAAAAACTCCCAAAGCCAAGGCCACAACTCCTTCGAGAGACAATCAAAGCCTAATTAAGCAGCAAATACCTAACGTGAACAGCATAGACCCACATAAGCTATAAGGTACAAAAACAAAGGGTAACAAGTGCAGTTTCCTGGAGAAGGGAGATCACTAGCAAAACTAACCGAGAAGAATCTTAATAGGGACAATCAAGAGACTATACCCATAAAACAATAATTAGCTCAGCGGGATAGCTCAAGACCTAATAATCCCTAGCAAGACTATACCCTCAATTGTGAACAGCACACTCTAACCATGCAGGGCTAGGAGGTCAGGCCCTGCTCCCCCCCAACCCACCCACCGCAAACGATCCTCTTAGATCTAATACCGTTCAGTGATCAAATAAACTTTGAACAGAAGGTGCTTAGGTGTAGAGTACCACATTAAAAACTTGACTTACTGAGAAGCAACAGCAAACATACTTAAAGCTGCATGCAAAAATACTACAATTCCTTTAATAAGAAAACAGGAATAATGGCAGGTAGGCTTAAAAATACTGACAAGAAAAAAAATCAAGTAGAAACATTGCAGCCCCACGTGGACACAGAAGACACGCTGCATGCTGGCCCTGTGGACCCCCACCCAATTGTCTCCCAAATATCTGCACTTTTCTTACCAAAAATTGAGCAATTACAAACAGGGATGGACTCATTAACAACCGAAGTTAAATCATTTAATGGGAGGCTAACGCAAGTAGAACAAAGGGTAGCAGAGGGAGAAACCCGCCATAGAGAAGCTGAGACCAATATTCAAACACTGCAGCAGCAAAATGAAAGACTGTGGGCGAAAATTGACGACCTGGAGAACAGGTCAAGAAGAAACAACCTGCGAATAGTAGGAATTCCAGAATCCCTCCGAGGATCACAACTAATAGAATTTGCAGAAAACACACTGCCAAAGATGCTCCATATCCCGCAAGCATGCCTGCCATACACTGTAGAGAGAGCCCATAGGGTTGGAGACCAAAGGAAGATAGGCGAAAATAACCAACAATCAAGAAAGATTATGGTCAAATATCTCAATTTCAAGGCAAAAGTAGCAATCCTACAAGCATACAGAAAAGCCTCGAAGTTGGAATTCGAAGGCAGGAAAATATACCTGTTTCAGGATTATTCTGCAGCAGTAGCAGACAAAAGGAAAGAATTCACACCCTACTGTAAGCAGCTTATGGAACAAGGAAGACCAGCAGCCCTTCTGTATCCAGCGAGACTACGTCTACAAACAACCAATGGTCCCCTGTACTTCGACTCACCAAATCAACTCAGGCTACACTTACAGAGGGAAAGCAAACAAGAACTGTCACGAGATCGTGAAAAACGCCCTTCAAGCTCAGACAGATGAAAGCTGTTGCCAAGATCACAGAAGAAATGAACTTAATAATAATAAAGCAACTTGAAGACTAAGACAAGTGAACTTATATCCTTTACAATGTGTGGGGGGGGGGCATTTATTGATTCTCTGTTCTGTTTTGTTGTTTAGGTATTTAAGTGTTTTATTGCAAAGAATATTGCAGCTGTTGTTACTGTTGAGGAGAGATAAAGGAGTTGAACTGTTATAGTAACGTACACTCGCTAGCTGTACGCTATAACAATAGATAGATTGAGCCAGCCTCGAGGCGCCACCCTAGGGGAAAAAAGGACAAACCTGGGAGACTGCACAAACGAGTAAGTACAACATACCTCATTATTCCCACTCAATTGTACCTAGCACATTACATCACACATCTGTGACTGAAACTGACAAGAGACCAAAGTTAGGTGATCAAAACGCTAGAATGAGGATCACCACATGGAATGTGGGAGGAATAACCTCACCAATCAAAAGAAAGGCGATACTGAAACAGCTTAAAATAAAAAAAACTGACATTGCAATACTAGAAGAGACTCATCTATCACAAATAGAACACCAAAAACTTAAACAGGGATGGGTGGGGGAAGTCCTGTACACCCCATATGAGGGGAAAAGGGCGCAATGTTGTTTCGTAAGGGGTTACAATACACTACTTCACAAACGGTGTCTGATACAGAGGGCAGATACCTGATAGCTAAGGTTCAACTGGAATCACTCAGTGTGGTATTATGTGGGATATATGGCCCCCAGACAAGGAAAAGAGAATTCCTTAACCTCCTCCAAACTAAGCTCATTCACTTCTCAGACCTCCCCATCATAGCAGGAGGAGATTACAACATCGCTCCTTACACACCGGCGGATAGATTCCGTGATCCCAACAGTGTCACACAACACACGAACCAAGGGAAAGAATCTAAAAGAGAAACACTAATTATTAAACACTTTAGGAATACCTTAGCTCTACTAGATGTATGGAGGGAAAGAAACCCAGAAGCAAGAGACTATACATGCGCACACCCATCAAAGACTACACTATCCTGCATAGATTACTTTCTAGTGTCGAAACAGCTATGTCCTAGAATTGGAGAGGTGAGAATAGACCCCATAACCATTTCGGATCATGCTCCAGTCACATTAGAGCTACGCACAAACACACCTCATAGGAAGACATGTAGGTGGAAATTCCCCACACATCTGTACCATGACACAAACCTGAGAAGTCACCTGATAGGGGAATGGTTGGCATATAAAGACCTCAACGCCCAACACATGACTAACATTTCACTGTTCTGGGAGGCTGCAAAAGCGGTACTGAGGGGAGTAGTGACGGGGTATACAATTAAAATGACTGCAACTTACAAACAAAAGGGAGAGCTGCTGCTACGCCAACTTTTGAATGCTAGAAACCAGTACCTGAGAAACCCGACAGAACATAATAGAATAAAGTACAAAGACACTAAGCAACTCAGAGACACACACCTCATTCAGACATCAGTGAGGGCCCAGGATCGCATGCAGGCGAAATTCTATCGCTATGGGAATCGCACGGGGAAACTACTGGCGAGGGTTACCAAGTTAGATAGAAAACCAAACTACATAACAGCTCTTAGAGAAAAGGGTAGATTAATAACGCAGGAGAAAGACATACATGAAGCATTTATAAACTATTACTCTAACCTATACAGTGCCCAAGCAATACCCAATGACCAGAAACTAAACTTCTGGAAAGACATAAATCTCCCGAAGGTGGCTGAAGAACAGCTCCAAAAACTCAATGCTCCAATCAGCTCACAGGAAGTTATTAAATCTATCAAATCATTACCCTTAGAAAAGACCCCTGGCCCTGACGGACTACCAGGGGAATTTTATAAAATGATCAAAGGGGAAACAGCGGAGACGCTCACATTGCTCTTCAATGCAATTAGGAAGGGAAGAGCTGGCCTATCTAGCAGATTTTCGGAAGCGAACGTGACAGTAATACCCAAACCAGACAGAGACCCCCTACTGACATCCTCATACCGACCAATATCCCTTCTTAACTCTGACTACAAACTGTTCATGAAAATACTGGCCAACAGACTGACAGAAATCTTACCCTCACTGATACACGACGACCAGACGGGATTTGTAAAGGGCAGATCATCGGTGAAAAATATGAGAAAGTTACAATCCATACTAACTTACTATTGGGGACTAAAGAAACAAGACCGAGAGACAGAAAGAGGGGAAGCCTGCCTAATACTTGTGGATGCTGAAAAAGCGTTCGACAAGATATTATGGGACCATCTATTTACCACATTGGAAAAATTTGACATAAGGGGTGACTTTATGACAGCCATACACGCCATTTACACTGATCCTAGAGCAGCGATCCTAGTTAACGGTACTCCTTCTAAGGTATTCTCCCTTAAGCGAGGCACGAGGCAGGGCTGCCCCCTGTCGCCGCTCCTCTTTGACCTTGCGTTAGAGCCACTAGCAGTTAAACTTAGAAGAGATATGGAGGGACTGACTATAAGTAAAGAAACAATGCATATCTCACTTTTTGCAGATGACATGATTCTATACATGAAAGAACCTAGAAATAACATCCCCAATATTATGCGCATTATCACTGAATTCGGACAAATATCGGGATACTGTATCAACAAAGAAAAATCAGAGCTACTTTGGCTACACAATAAAAACCCTGCTGTACCGCTTCAGGACAACTTCAAAATCATTACTACTACATTCAAGTACTTGGGTATCACTTTGGCTAGAGATCCCAGACAGTGGTATGACTTGAATTTCAAGCCCTTAATTAAAGGTCTAAGACGTACATTGGTGACCTGGTCAACACTAACACTAACACTGTCGGGAAGAGTAGGATTAATTATAATGATTCTGTTTCCCAAATTGCTTTACACCATTCAAATGTTACCAGAACTCATACACAAACAAGATCTCCTCACGCTGAATAGAGACATCCTTCAATTCTTATGGAGAGGGAAAAAACACAGAATAAGCTTCACAAAAATGACCTGTACACCAGAGATGGGAGGGTTTGGACTTCCAAACATAGAGCATTATAATTGGGCTGCCCTAGCTAAATACGCAATGGATTGGCTTTTAGATAGAAGCACCTTCACTAATCCTAAATTAGAGGGAGAATTTATCACCCCGTGGTCCCTGAAAATGCTCCCACACATGACCCGTGCACAAATTGAAGGGGCAGTGGGCAATACCACCCTCTTCCTACACCCTCTGTTGGCATGGAAGAAGATCTGCAGGGCTCTTGGACTCTCAAACAGACACACTACGTACCTTCCACTAAGGGGTAACCCAGATTTCCAGGCGGGTTTTACCACCAAACCGTTCAAACAATGGGAAGACTGGGGACTAACTACCATAAGACAGATGTTATCAGCAGATCAGAGAACAATTAGACCATTTGTCGAGATACAAACAGACTTTAACTTACCCAACCAACATCATTTTGCTTTCCTACAGAGTAGACACTATATACAAGGCCTCTTGAGAGCGGGGGACTTGCCAGACACTAATTGTGAAATTTACAGACTACTGACATTGCACAGAGGGAGGATGACCTCAATCTCACACACCTACAAGGCTCTTCAGAACAAGCCCAACAAAACCACAAGAGATCACCTCCAAAATAAATGGAACACACTACATGGACAACCGACCCCAGATCAAATTATTGAACAAAGTGTAATGAAAGTGAGGAAAGCCTCATTGTCTAACGAGATCAGGGAATCACACACGAAATTACTACACAATACATACATAACACCTAGACAGTTTCACAAGTGGAGTCCTGAAACCTCAGGGTTATGCCCAAAATGTTCACACCCTAACCCTAACATTACACACATGATATGGCAATGCCCGCGACTCAAGAAATTCTGGGGAATGACGCAGAGATGGGTGGAGAAACTTACAGGGGAAAAATTCGAATTGACAACGACTATGCTGATCCTACTGCACTCACAGTCAGATCCACAGAAACACGTTAAATTCATCCATAATGTAATACTATTGGCTAGAAAACTTATTCTCAAACAATGGATGGCACCCGACCCACCAACTCTGACACAGCTCAAAATAACTGTACAAAGACAAATGACATATGAACAGATTGACACACAAGGGGACGTAACAATGCGGACCCAACACTTTCTGAATAAATGGGAACCCCTGATTTGCAGCTTAGACCTCCCACACCAGAGACAAATAATATACCCATTTAAAGACTCAGAGTTTGTCCTTGAGGCCCAACTTAGGGGAAAGTGGAATATCTTTAACTAACATACCCGTATTTGACTAAGTGACTCAGATAAGATGGAGAGTTCTGACCCTGGGGGGGCGCCTCGGGGAGAGTAAAAGAAGATTAGAACTTTGGAAATAGTGGGAAAGGGATGTGATGAAAATGCAAAATGTTAGACTCTGATGCCATTAACATGAAACAAAGACTTACCTCCATGGCAAAGACATTGATTGACAAAAGGATAACCCATTGCCACATTACTAAGACTTTTGAGTAGCTTGCAGCAAATCGCAATGTGGCATAAGACTTTTTGCTCCTTAATCGATGGACAGCGAAGGAAAGAGATAATGTGATAAATAGCATGTGGGGTAAAGCACACATAGGCTTAGATAGGTTACTAATGGTATTTGAGGGGATGGAGGTAGTGGAAGGAGGGTGGTGGAAGTAAACCGTTGAAATATATAGAAAATGCCAAGACGGTTGTAGTGACAAATCTGTATTGAACATTGTAAAAATCTAACTGTTTAAGATGCTTGTTATTGTGACTAGTGCTGGAAATAAATAAAAGATTTAAAAAAAAAAAAAAATTACATGCCCTATCTTAATCATGAAAGTTTTTTTTGGACTTGACTGTCCCTTTAACCCTTACTCATGCCATACAAATACATTCAAAATCACTGTTTAAATACACACCTATTAACCACAGATTTGGTTTTAAAATATCATTACAATAGAATGTATCAAAATTGTAACAACAGAAGCAATGCATAGAATACAATATATACAATTAAATTGTCAGCATACAATATGGCAAAAAAGAATTTTAAACTTTTTTTCTGAACATTTTATTTTAGATATATAGCAATTACAAAGTTAAATCAAACAATATCAAACATTTCAAAGAAAAATAGAGACTTTTTCTCTTTATTCATTCCCTCTGGCATTATACTTTCTAATTTAAAGATAGTTCTCTCTGTTTTAAAAGGGTCTCTCTATTGCCTCCCCTTCTTGGTCTATCTACACTGTCTATTATTTGTCAATGTAATTGACTAATGTTATGACCAAACTTAAGAAAATGGGAGGATACTGGGGCTTCTCTGTTACCACACCTGATGCTAGATTTATGTTCATTGATCCTATCATGCCTCTTTCTGGTAGTTTCTCCAATGTTAAATTACTCCCTTCTGAGCCAATTGTCTCTCAGGATAATGCTGGTCAAGATATGCTTTTCTCCTCAAACGTCCCAAGCCTTAATTGTTTCACATACAGTGCCCTGTGGTTCCTCTCAATCTCCTGGGGGTGTTTATTTGCCAGGAGATTTTGCTGCATAGATAACCTCTGCAGTGTCTGCAGCTTTATCTGCTTCCCCTACTGCGGGTAAGCATAAGAGGAAATCTAAACATATTTCTACTGGTAAGTTTTCTGACCCCTCTAAATCTGCATTGGTCAACCTTTCCCAAATATCTGAGGAGGAGGATACTTCAGTAGCTTTTGAAGGTGAAATCTCAGACTCTGACATGATGGGGGGAAATGTCTCCAGAATCTGAAGAAGTTAATTTCAGATTTAAGCTTGAACATCTCTGGTTGCTTCTGAAGGAGGTTCTAGCTACTTTGGACGATTCTGAACCTTTGGTTGCTGTCAACCCTAAGAAGTCTACTAAACTTAATAGAGTTTATGATTCTCCCTCATCCGTGGATGTTTTTCCTGTTTCAGACAAGATGTCTGAAATTATAGCTCCGGAATGGGATAAGCCAGGGGTTCCTTTTTCCCCTTCTCCTGATTTTAAAAAGATGTTTCCTGTGGCTCCATTCGTGACTCATGGCGCACTGTGCCTAAAGTAGAATGAGCTATCTCTACTCTAGCTAAAATAACCACCATTCCTATAGATTATAGTTGTTCCTTTAAGGATCACATGGATAAGAAGTTAGAGGCATGAAGGGTCAGCACACGATCCAATTTTGGATCAGATGGGGGGCAGGCTTTCTCTTTTTCAACAAGCTTTTATACGCAATGTCCCAGACCCGTGGGCTGTGAACATAGTATCCAAGGGTTACAGAATGGGATTCAAGTCTTGCCCTCCAAGGGGCAGATTTCTCCTGTCAAGGCTATCCTCAAACCAAGTAAAGAGAGAGGCCTTCTTAAACTGCGTAGAGGATCTTTTCTCCCTGGGAGTAATTGTTACAGTTCCTGTAGAAGAACGGGGACAAGGATTCTATTCAAATCTCTTTGTGGTTCCCAAGAAGGAGGGAACTTTCCGTCCTATCCTAGACCTAAAGTGCCTCAACAAATTCCTCAGGGTTCCATCCTTCAAGATGGAATCTATTCATTCCATTCCTCCCTTGGCTCAGGAAGGTCAGTTCATGACGACCATAGACTTGAAGGATGAGTATCTTCATGTTCCCATTCACAGGAATCATCACCAGTTTCTAAGGTTTGCCTTTCTGGACAAGCATTTCCAGTTTGTTCCACTTCTGTTTGGTCTTGCCACGGCTCCCAGAATATTCACAAAGGTTCTGGGTGCTCTCTTGGCTGTGGTCAGATCTCAGGGTATTGCTGTGATGCCTTACCTAGACGATTCAGGCGTCATCTTTTCAACTAGCAAAATCTCATACAGAGATGTTGTTGTCTTTTCTAATTTACCACGGATGGAAAGTGAATCAGGAAAAGAGTTCCCTTGTTCCAGCTACAAGGGTGTGTTTCTTAGGGACAATCATAGATTCCCTGTCCAAAAAATTTTTACTGATGGAGTCAGGAAATCCAAACTTCTTTCTTTGTGCTTTTCTCTCCAGTCTGCTATTCATCTATCAGTGATGATTGGTCTGATGGTTGCTTCCATGGACATCATTCCTTTTGCTTGGTTCCATCTGAGACCTCTGCAAATACACATGCTCAGTCAGTGGAATGGAGACCATTCAGATTTGTCTCAGAGGATAAATATGGATCCCCTAACAAGAGACTCTTTCTCATGGTGGATTTAACAGAAAAATCTGGCTTGGGGCACTTGCTTCCTAAGACCTTCATGTGTGATTTTGACTATGGACGCCAGCCTGTTAGGCTGGGGAACGGTTTGGGGCTCTCTAAAATCTCAGGGCCTGTGGACTGACTCGGGAGGAGTCTTCTCTCCCCATAAACATATTGGAGTTGAGAGCAATCTTCAATGGCTTGGTAGCTTGGCCTCAATTATCTGTAGTCCGGTTTATCAGATTCCTGTCGGACAACATTGCCTCATCAGTAGCTTACATCAACCACCAGGGAGTAACTCTGAGTTCCTTGGCTATGAAGGAGGTGACTCACATTCTGCAGTGGATGGAAGTTTACGATTGTCTCCTATCTGCCATCCACTTTCCAGGGGTGGACAATTGGGAAGTGGATTTTTTGAGCAGGCAGACCTTTCATCCTAGGGAGTGGGCTCTCCATCTGGAGGTATTTTCATGGATAACCCTCAGGTGGGGGGTTCGGGATTTGGATCTGATGGCATCTCGTCAAAACGCCAAGCTTTCAAGGTACGGTTCAAGGTCAAGAGATCCTCTCGGATAGATGCTCTGGCGGCTCCTTGGATCATTTCTTTGGCATAACTGTTTCCTCCATTTGCTCTACTTCCATGAGTCATTGCTCGTATCAAACAGGAGAGCATCTGTAATTCTAATTGCTCCTGCATGGCCTAGCAGGATCTGGTTCGCGGATCTGGTGAAGATGTCTTCTATCCCTCCTTGGAGGTTACCTCTGAGGAAGGACCTTCCCCTTCAGGATCTATTCCTCCACCCAAACCTGTATTCTCTGAAACTGACTGCTTGGAGATTGAACGCCTAGTTCTGTCTAGACATGGTTTTTCTGGAGTGGTCATTGATACTATGCTTCAGGCTCGCAAACCTGTTACTCGCAAGATTTACCATAAGGTATGGCATAAATACCTTTATTGATGCAAATCTAAGGGTTTCTCCAGGTGAGGATTTCCTGCATGTTATCTTTTCTTCAGGATGGCCTGGAGAAAGGTTTGTCAGTCAGTAAATAATTATGAAGAAAAGTCCGGAGCCGCAGCAATAAACTAAAGAGTTTTTATTTAACAATAAAACAGGTTTGGTAACAGATAGATACTGACATGCCCTTCAGTTATGATAAGCTTACGCGTTTCGGCATTATCGCCGTATTCATAGCTCTCAAGATTCCTTACAACTGTTAGGCCTAATAAAGGAATTAAAACCACCGGATTGGCTGATGGGCATTAATTGTTTAACTCATTCATGTCCCATAAGTTTCAGGGTTCCCTGTTAACATAAACTATTACCATTATAAATTACCTGTAGGTCAAATAAAGTACTTAACTACAATTGAAGGAAAAGTGCAGGGTTAAACCCCCTAGTACTAAACATATGTATGTATACTAGACATTACCACACTAATGCTAGGTATTACTCTAATTGTATCAAAAGGTTATTGAACTTGCTTTTAACCTTGATGTTCACTGACTGCTTGCTTCTTATTCTAAATAGAATGAATATATTTATTAAAATTCTATTTGAAAAAATATATGTTCTATTTGAAAATATGTTCTATTTAAAGACATACTAGGCAACCCTTGTTCACAGTAACCCCTGTTCCTAAGCTTAAGCATATAAAATACTATCTTGTTGGTTTATACATTTGTGAGAGAATATATATCCATATTTCTCAATTTTCTCGAATACTTATAGAGCTAAAAAATTATTCAAGCAAAACAGTTAGGTGCTTGTTATCTAAACATAATTGGCTCTGATAATGTGTAATGAACCATCAACGATAGGGTGTAGGGGCTCTACAAGGTTTTTCATAAAGGATATACTATCCTAGCCTGTTGCATGCTTAATGCCAGTGGTTTATGAGGTCATAGGCTGAATTGAGCCCGGTAGGATGTCTTGTTTTCAATTGAAAGATCCAAAAGATCTCTCTTCGTGCAAGTGCTGTCTTCCTATCCCCCCCTCTTCGACCAGCCTTTACACTCTCTATTATGGTCCATCCAAAGCTTGAATTATTTTTATTATGGACCAATTTGAAATGCTGGACGAGTGGGGTTGTTAGGGTACCAGCCTTAATATCGGAGAGATGCTCTCTAATACGTGCTCTGGTCTCCCTTGTGGTCATCCCTATGTACTGCAAACTACAGGTCACACAACTTGCCAGGTAGACTGTGAATGTATTTCTACAATTCATGCACTCTCTGTGGTCGTAGTGTTTCTGAGTAGCACTACTTGTAAAGCCTTCACCTATCTGCAGATGTTCACATGCTTTGCATGTGATGTTACTACACCTGTAGACTCCTTTGAATCTGAGCCAAGAGCTTGTCTCCTCTCTTGGTGCCTCTTTGAGTTGTGTGGGGGCCAAAATGTTTCCTACAGAGACCCCTCTTCTGAAGGAGCATCTACATCCCTTGTCTACAAATGCTGATAAAGCTTCATCAGCCGCTAACATTTTAAAGTGTTTTCTCACTATTTGGCAAATCTTATTATACTGTGTGCTGTAATCAGTAACAAAGTAAATGTCCCTGTGACAGACCCTTCTGTCAGGACTGAAAGAGTTAACTGTGTTTAGCTTTAAGAATCTAATTTATAAAGACAGGTTTTCTGGCCTCAGCTATTGTGTGCTATAATTACATTTAAGTAATAAACAGGCCATTGTTTAATCACCCTCAGAGAACAGAGGCTAGGTGATAAGACAAGCCAAATGTGTTTAAGTTGTTATCTGCCTAAGTAAAGTATTTAAGTAATATAATTCTATTGTATCATGTCAAGGGCGCTTCTCCCTTTTATCTAATGTACAACATTCTTTCAACCCCCATCTGAGGGGGGGTCAAAAACCTGTATAAATCTGTGTGCTGCCTTCAAATAAAGTTGTCATTCTGTTTTAAACCTGAAACTGGCTGGGTTGTGAATTGCTGATTGTCTATGCAGGACATTGTTCATCTGGGGTTAACCCTTGGTACACAGTTGGTACCGTAACATTGGTGGCAAGCGACGGGAGAATCCTTATCGCCCAGAAGAGCAACTACACAAGCCAGTAACCTCAGGAAGAGGGGGATTATTACAATACTGACTAAGATGGAAAGAGTACCAGGGACAGAAGGAACCAATGGGCCCAGCATATCAGACAGAACCCCTGAAGAAGCAAGCTTTGATCGGGCGGTTAAAATAAGACTGGCATATTATGGCCCCAACCCATCTGCCGAAATTATCGACCGGGTCATAGCAGCTGTGGAGGCCAACCTACTTCGCCAAAGCGGCGCTGCAGCAGCCCAAGTCACAGCAACCCCAGTGGAAAAGGGAAAAGTAAATTTTGCAGCTTTTAAAAACTTCCTGGAAACAGAAGGAGAGATTGATGGGTACCTTGCAGATTTTGAGAGGCAATGTGCACTACACAAGGTACCCGCAGAGGACTGGGTCACGATATTATCCGGAAAATTATCCGGCCGGGCCAGTGAGGCTTTTCGGGCCATTCCAGATGAGGAAGTCGGGGATTATAATACTGTAAAAGAGGCTCTGCTCTCCAGGTATGCGGTTACACCGGAGGCATACCGGAGGCGGTTCAGAGACACTGTTAAATTGGCTGGTGATTCCTACCTTGAGTGGGCATGTAAGGTGCACCGCACAGCAGCTCACTGGATAGCGGGGTGCCAAGCCGTATCTGGGGAAGAGGTGCTGCAGCTATTCCTGTTGGAACATTGCTTCGACAAGTTACCCGCAGGAGTTCGAGAGTGGGTTCGGGACCGTAAACCCTCCACCGTGCATGAAGCGGCTCGCTTGGCAGATGAGTATACGGATGCCCGCAAACTGGACACTGCTACCACTAAGCCCCCTGCCAGAGTGGAGTACAGACCCCCAGTCACCCCAGCACCTGCCAGTTACCAACCCCCAGCACACCGCTATACCACACGGTCTCGGGCCACGAACTACCCTCAGAGAGCCTGGTTCAATTCGCGGGGCTACTCACAACCTATTCGGTGCTTTGGATGTAAGCAACTAGGGCACAAAAGACCAGAGTGTCCCCTAAACGCAGCGAACCAAGCACAGTCCTGGAGAAGACCCGCTAGCGGAATCCCACGTAATCCTCAGCCTGCGGCCCGCTATGTAGAGGCGCAAGAATGCTGGGGCATCCTACATGAGGCAGACCTTGTGCAAGCTGCCCACCGGAATAACCGGCAACTGGTTAAAGTGAATGGGAAGGAGGTCAGTGGTCTACGGGATACTGGTGCTACCATGACCTTGCTTCGAAAGAACTTGGTGTCTGAGAAACAGCACACAGGAGACACTGTGGCTGTGAGGGTAGCAGGGGGCACTGTGTTCCGCCTACCTGTTGCCAGGGTGCATTTGGATTGGGGAGGGGGCGCTAGACCTGTGAATGTGGGGGTCATAAAGGATTTACCAGCTGATGTTCTCCTTGGAAATACCTTGGTCCCCCTTGTTTCTGCCTATGCTCCCATGGGTCCCGCTGATGTTAACCCTGTGACTACCCGTGCTCAGATCCGTGCAGCAGAGACTGACCCCCCTGCTGCTAAGCCCCAGGACGCTGAGCTCAGTAAATCTCTATCCGCTATTGATATGTGGGAGTCACGTTACAATGCGCTGATGAAGGAGAAGAGTCACGTAGAGGATAAAATGGTCACGTTAAATAATCATGTAACAGTGCTAGCGGGAGAGAAGAGGAGTGCAGAGGAAAAAGCACGTTTAGAACAGGAATCTCTGCTAGACAAGCTGCACCGACAGACTGCAGAAAACACCAGCTTGAGAGTGGAACATGAAACATTAAGGACAAACTTAGTGACACTGGAGGAGAAGCTGACGCTGGCTCATAGGGAGGTGCAGCAACTCAAGGGCACCCTATGTCAGTATGAAGGGATTGTGGATACCTATAAAGAGCAGGTACAAAAACCACGTAAAGAAGCCGATGATATTTTGAAGGACTGTTTAGCCCTAGTCGGGGCACTGAAGAGGTTGAACCCTTATTTATACAGACAGGGATTCTCTCTCATAACGGGAATACAGATGGATTGTCCCAGCAAACTGACATGCCTACCACCTCCTAGTCCGGTCATCCCCAGGTTGACCCGCAAAAGGGTCAAGCCGGGTCTGCCGGAGTGTTCCACAAGGGGGGAGCTATGTGACAGACCCTTCTGTCAGGACTGAAAGAGTTAACTGTGTTTAGCTTTAAGAATCTAATTTATAAAGACAGGTTTTCTGGCCTCAGCTATTGTGTGCTATAATTACATTTAAGTAATAAACAGGCCATTGTTTAATCACCCTCAGAGAACAGAGGCTAGGTGATAAGACAAGCCAAATGTGTTTAAGTTGTTATCTGCCTAAGTAAAGTATTTAAGTAATATAATTCTATTGTATCATGTCAAGGGCGCTTCTCCCTTTTATCTAATGTACAACATTCTTTCAACCCCCATCTGAGGGGGGGGTCAAAAACCTGTATAAATCTGTGTGCTGCCTTCAAATAAAGTTGTCATTCTGTTTTAAACCTGAAACTGGCTGGGTTGTGAATTGCTGATTGTCTATGCAGGACATTGTTCATCTGGGGTTAACCCTTGGTACACAGTTGGTACCGTAACAGTCCCCACTTATTTTAGTCTTTGGTTCTCTTTTTTCCAATAGTGTTTCTCTATTGGAACCCAAGACTTCTTTTCTGACTCTGTTGATAACATGTGGTTTATAACCTCTCTTCAAAAGTCGTTCAGACAATTGTTCTGCATGTTTTTCATATTGGTCATTATTGCTACAGTTCCGTTTCAATCTGGTGAACTGGCCTTTAGCCACAGACCTGAACACCTGTTTGGGATGACTGCTCCTGGCATGGAGGAGCGTGTTGCCCGAAATAGGCTTCCTGTACACTTCGGTTTCAACACCGACATTGGGGATCCCAATCAAAGTGAGATCTAGGAAATTGATTCTTGTCCTATTGAGTTCAAAAGTGAACTCTAGACCAATGTCATTGTTGTTAAGCCTTTCCACAAAAGTCTTTGCACCTTGTTCAGTGCCCCGCCATACCAGGAGCAGATCATCTATGTACCGTTTGAAGAACTGTATATTGTCCCTGTGCGGGTTCTCATCTCCATAGATGCGGGACAGCTCCCACCACCCCATAAAAAGGTTGGCGAAAGAGGGCGCGAATTTCGCGCCCATTGCTGTCCCGCACCTCTGGAGATAAAACACCCCCCCAAAGGAAAAATAGTTGTGTGTTAGTAAGTATCGCACGACCCTTAATACATACTGTATTAGGTCTTCTGAAAAGCGTGTATCTCTTCGCAGGAAAAATTCTATAGCCATTAAGCCCTTATCGTGCTGAATAGACGTGTACAGTGCTTTCACATCTATGGTCAGCCACATGTCCTCATCTTCCCAATTCAAAGTTTTCATCAATTTTAAAACATGGGTAGTATCCTGTAGAAAACTTGGGAGGTTACCTACCAACGGTTGTAATACACTATCCACCCATTGTGAGAGTCTTTCAAGAAGTGATCCTATCCCACTCACGATGGGCCTACCTGTGACTCCCTCCAGGGATTTATGAACCTTAGGTAGGTGGTTAAAAATAGGTAAGATGGGGTTGTCCACCAGGAGAAAGTCACAGGTAGGCCCATCCAGGATACCCAATTCGCTGCCATCATCAATGATCTGTGTGAGTTCTCTTTTGAACCTACTCGTAGGGTCACATCCTAAAACCATGTAATGGCGCAACCGAGCCCCCCTTGTCTGCACCCCTAATAACCAGACCCTCATTGGTCTGTAAACTTCTTAGTGCTTCTCTCTCCTTGAAACTTAAGTTATGTTGTTTACTAAGGCGTGCGGGGGAAGCGGGCTTGTCGAGCGAGGAGGCTCCAAGCTAAAGCGCATGGACCCACGGCCACTGGGGTAATCCAGTAACACACAGGGCACTAGTACTCATCGTGTTCACCGTGCCAGGTTTGTAAGCCGTGAAGTTTGGGGGTAAGTACTGTAATCATTATTGCACAATCCACACAAGTTACCACTGCTTAAGACTTTGTTTCCCTGAAGGGGGGACCACTTGAATTTGTCAGTCAGTACTCTGAAGGGTCATATTTCTGCTCTGTCATATTCTTTTGCACAAACGTCTGACATATTTAACAGATGTTCAAGCTTTTGTTCAGGCCCTGGTCAGAATCAGGCCTGTGTTTAAACCTGTTGCTCTTCCTTGGAGCCTTTATTTTGTTCTTAAAGTTTTGCAGCAGGCTCCGTTTGAGCCAATGCATGTTGTTGGTATAAAATTGGTGTCTTGAAAGGTTTTGTTTCTTCTTGCTATTTCTGAGTTTTTAGCTCTGCAGTGTGATTCCCTGTACCTTATTTTCTGCAGATAAGGCTGTCCTTCATATTGAGTTTTCTCCCTAAGGTGGTGTCAAATCAAAACATTAATCAGGAAATTGTTGTTCCTTCTTTTTGTCATAATCCTTATTCTCATAAGGAACGTCTTTTGCATAACCTGGATGCTGTGCATGCACTAAAATTTTACCTTCAAGCAACTAAAGATTTTTGGCAATCTTCTGCCCTGTTTGTAGTTTTCTCTG
The DNA here is from genome assembly GCF_027579735.1 of Bombina bombina. Lineage (NCBI taxonomy): Eukaryota > Metazoa > Chordata > Amphibia > Anura > Bombinatoridae > Bombina > Bombina bombina. Next base: position 291,213,946 of record NC_069499.1, on the reverse strand, counting down.
GAAAGTGTAAGGGTCAGAAGGCCACTTCTACTACCCTTTCCCTTTGGTTAAGAAGTATTATTCGTTTAGCTTATGAGATAGCTGGACAGCAGCCTCCTCAGAGAATAACGGCTCATTCCACTAGGGCTGTCTCCTCTTCTTGGGCTTTCAAAAATGAAGCTTCTGTGGAACAGATTTGCAAGGCGGCAACATGACCCTCTTTGCATACTTTTTCTAAATTCTACAAATTTTATACTTTTGCCTCGGCTGAGGCTTCTTTTGGGAGAAAGGTTCTTCAAGCGGTGGTGCCTTCTTTTTAGGTCATCCTGCCTTGTTCTCACTCCCTTTTCCCCTAGGAATAGTGTGCTTTTTATATTTGGTATATGGTTTGGTAATTTATTGAAATGTGTGGTTAATAGGTGTGTATTTAAACAGAGATTTTGAATGTATTTGTATGGCGTGAGTAAAGGTTAAACACCCGAAATGTCGCCTGTCTGTTTGGATGTCCTTGTTTCAATAAAAATTGGATGATTACTTCATGGTGCTGTGAGAGTCTGTTCTACCTTCTATGAGTTACATGGGGTAACCTCTGTGGTAACCACAGACTGCGCCAAAAACCAAGCAACCTGAAAACAAAACAATGCATGACAACTGTCTTATAACAGAGTGACTGCAGGCAATGAGGTCTGATCTGATGTTAAGTGTGGACATATGGCAGTTACATTCCTATGGGGTCTTATGTGACATCTAACCCCACAAGTTGCTTGTATTAGTCATCCAGTATTTTTGTAGGCAACAGCTATCAACTTCAGATATGTGACATTGAATGTGCAACAGTGCATTCTATTTAAATCTGAAAAGCTTATCACAAAAATGTTTTACTAAATTTCTGCTGAAAGCACCTAAAAGTGAAATTTGCTCAAAACGAAATTATCATGTGTAAGCATGCCAGCCAAAGCATGCTTATCTTGTGCCACATTGCAAAAATGTTCTTCGTTTTGTTATGCTTACTTGAAAAATATTTGTTTCACATAGCTTTGGTGTCTCCTTCTGTGATAAGCTTCTCAGTTGAGGTGTTCACCTGATTATGATTTTATTACAGCGATACTCATATTTTCTGTCTCTTTCTTTACTGGAAATAACTGAAGCAAACATCAAGCTGCATACAAATAGTTAAATTGAGAGACCAAAACAAGACTGAATTTTTCTCTGGACCAGAGCCTTACATTTAACAGGGTATATCCCATATGTGTAATATTAGAAGCTTTATTTTCTATAAGTATATTTCTTTCATAAGACGGTGAGAGTCATTGGGTTAAAGTCCAGTCCTACAAGAGGAGATAAAACACCCCACATAACAGAGCTTTAACCTCTCAGATTTTCCCATGATTGCTTAGTTAATTTTTTTGTCTCCAGCAAGCAGTGATGTTGAAACTTGAAGTGCTGATCTGCATGTCTATTAAAAGGAGTTCTCTAACCAATCTAATATACATTATCCTTCTCAGAACAGAACTTATGAACAGGGTATAGGAGTGGACAGGAGTTCAGCCAGGCAGTGCAGTAGTGCGCACATACCATTAGTCTCTTAGGTTAAATGTAGGCATTCCCACCATTCCTCTCTTTTACAGAACTTTGTCACCATTCTTGCACTGTCTCGGATGGGCCTCCTACTGAAAGCAGACATCTGTAGCTAAGGTTATCTTGATAGATGAAGGTGTTGACAGGTAATCACCAAGCGCCTTTTTAGCCCACAGGCTATTAGCATGAACATGTACACATGATTCACCTAGCATGGGGATATAGTTACATACACAATATAACACTGCATACAGTTTTATGCACTTTTAAAAGGAAAATTAGTATTATATTAAAGGGACATAATACTCATATGCTAAATCACTTGAAACTGATTCAGTATAACTGTAAAAAGCTGACAGGAAAATATCACCTGAGCATCTCTATATAAAAAAGGAAGATATTTTACCTCACAATCTCCTCAGCTCAGCAGAGTAAGTTCTGTGTAAAAAGTTATACTCAACTGCTCCCAGCTGCAGGTAAAAAAATTAAAAAAAAATGAAGTAATGAACAGCAGCCAATCAGCATCAGCAGTGCTGAGGTCATGAACTTTTACTGTGATCTCATGAGATTTGACTTGACTCTCATGAGATTTCATTGTAAACTTCCTTTACCTGATTGGTGAAATAAGATGAGAGTGCACGATGCTCATCTCTTCAGATGTCCCAGGACAGACACACTAAAATGCTGCTTAGAAATCCTTTACAATGGGAGGTGGCTACTGATGAACTTTTGAGGTAAAATATCTTTCTTTTTTACATAGAGATGTTCAGGAGATATTTTCTAGTCAGCTTTTTACAGCTATGCTGCATCACTTTCAAGTGTTTAAACATTTGGGTATTATGGCCCTTTAAGTCAACATTTGTGTGCTTTGTAACCTATGTGCTGAGTCTATGTCTAATGCTAGACACGGTCATGCAAAGTGTCATTGCAGCAGTGTACTTAGGGATCTGCTACCCACCAGAGTTATCCCCAGGACAGTTCTACGGATCTGCCGCCTACCCTAAAACAACACATTCACTCTGAAATTTTACAACTGATGACTGTCATGCCTTGACCAGTTAAATGTAAACACATGCAAAGGGCAGAAGAGAAGGCTTTGCAGGCCCTGCTGGGTTCATCTGGGGCATCCCTAAGAAGTCTAAGTACCCTGTACCTTCCAGGAGTACAATTGAAACAGAATCCTCCTCCTCAGCTGAGGATTATTACTAATAAACCAATGACCATCCTTCTGACAAAGTATCAGATGATATGTTCTGAAATTTAAAATTTGGAAGTTTTACATGGCTTGGAGATTGAAGACCCTCTACCTACAGACATTCTGAAAAAAAGAATCCAGCAAACGTCCTGCTTCCTAATGCAATTTTTTAGCTAATTAGCAAGGAATGGAACACAGGCATTCCCAAATTCTAAAGCATGTTCCCTTTACCCTCTGAAAAACTTGAGGTTTGGTTGCGTGCACAGCCAACATTCCTTTTTGGATGCGTGTGCAACTGTCGACGGCGATGAACACTGACACGTTACAAATGAGATTATAGTATAGACTAGTGTTAAAGCCTGTGTACAGGGGCCAAAATGTTTATGGAAAGAAATATACCTATCCCTCTATTTATCTATCCCTATCCCTCTATCTCTAACCCTCTATCCATATCCATCTATCCCTCTATCCCTAGCCCTCTATCCCTATCCCTCGCTTCATCTATCCCTCTATCTCTATCCCTCTATCCCTATTCCTCTATCTCTATCCCTCTATCCCTTTCCCTCTATCCCTATCTCTATCCCTAAATCTCTATACCTCTATCCCTCTCTCTATCTCTAAATCCCTATACCTCTATCCCTCTCTCCATCCCTCTATATCTATCCCTATCACCCTATCCATCTATCCCAATTCCTCTATCCCTATTCCTCTAGCCATATCCTTCTCTCACTATCCCCCTATCCCTCTATCTCTATCCCTCTATGTCTTTATTTTTCTTCAGTGTATGATCCCCCTAACTCTCCAACCTCCCTGATCCGAGACTGCTTCCACTACTGCGCATGAATGCATTGGATAAACATACCTGGCCTTTTATAATATAGGATGGGTAGCTCACCTATACATATATATATATATATATATATATTAATACATATATACAGTATACACACACACACACATATATATATATATATACATATATATATACTGTATATACACATATATTTTTGCTTGGGGTTTTTTGCAAAATTTGGTTTTCAGTAAATTTTTAACTCTGTCTAGCTATCTGTCTATCCACCTGTCTGTCTGCCTGTCTTTCTCTCTCTCTCTCTCTCTCTCTCTCTCTCTCTCTCTCTCTCTCTCTCTATCTATGTTCAATTTATAACCGCAGTTTGATTAGTACTGGAGTTTAACCAATACAGCAAAAAACTGCAAAATCAATCTATCTGGAATAACCTGCTTATTTATTTGTCATGACAACATGTGTTCTTATATAAATGGCTGTTATTTTGCACTCATTATAAATTGAACATAAAACCCTATAAGTTTCTATGGTAGCGTATACCTTTTAAAAATTGGTGCTACCCTCTGGTTGGGGTGTTGTTCATTATAATTTAGTGCAAGCTTATATTACACTTATATCATGCTTTGATATTCATTGTTATGTAGTATTTGGCATAGATCCTCAGGTGAATTTTTTTCTCATGATAACAGATTTCCAATTTTTATTGGGTTATCCTCTGAGAGAGGTGTTGCCATCTATATTTAAACTGTTTATGCTTTATCTTGCATGGATCCCCAATATTATCTATGGTAGCAGATTCCTGTGGGTCACAGGGCTACCCTCTGGTAGGGGTGTTGCAAGTTAGCATATTAAATAATAGTATATATTATCACTGCGTGTATCGAGCTAACTTTAAGTAAGCTGGCCAGCTTTTTTATTCATGCTATATATTTAAGATGTACTAATTATTTGCACAGAATAAATGTATTTGTATTTCGATATGTGTGTGGTTTCGTTTAGGGGACCCAGCTGTTGTATATTTTACACTGGAGCAGTAACCGCAGCTAAATAAATCTTCATATTATTATTCAAATGTGTCATTGACTTAATCATTGTTGTATATTTTGAGTGCTGAAATCCCTGGCTTTCGTAAAGGTAATACTTGTACCCTCTATTTGTTCTTTCTGTTTTTTGGAGGTTTAAAAAAAAAAAAAAAAAATATATATATATATATATATATATATATATATATATATATATATATATATATACCTATCTATCTATCTATCATCTATCTATGTATCTATTTATCCAGGGCCGCCACCATATCACCCCTTACTACCCCCCATATTCATACTTTGGCCAAAAAAATATCAAACCTGCCACCATGTCAAGGTAGACTCTAGCAAGAGGAAAATAAAAGACTTTCTAATATTTTTTAGAGAAAATTACTCATTGTGTAGTTCATTAACATTGGAAACAATGTAATTCAGAGGTTTTCTGTGGGAAAACAAGCCTTCGGGCCTGTCTAGATTTGTTAATGAACTATACAATGAGTTATTTTCTCTATATTTTGTGCGTAGTGGAGGATTTTAAACAAGAGTCCTTCAGTTTAATCTTAATTCACTGAAAGGGACATGAAATCCAATTTTTTTTTTTTTTCTTTCACAATTCAGAGAGAGTGTACCATTTTAAACAACTTTGCAATTTACTTATATTATCAAATTAGCTTTGTTCTCTTGGTATCCTTTATTATTATTTGTTATTTGTAGAGCATATTGTGCAGCCCTATTTACATAGGTATACTATGCATTTTTAAGAGGCAAATGGGTAGGGGGCCCTACCAAGAGTTGCACTGTTGCAATTCAGCTCTCATGAAGGTGATCTATAAAGCAGCTGAGCTCGTATGCAGGAGCAGCAATGCACTACTGGGAGATAGCGGCTGATTGGTGGCTGTATATATATGCTTCTTGTCATTGTCTCACCTGATGTGTTTATCTAGCTCCCAGTAGAAAAATGCTGGCCCTTCAAAAAAAAGATGCCAAGAAAATGAAGCAAATTTGATAATATAAGTAAACTGGAATGCTTTTTAAAATTGTATGCTCTATCTGAATCATGAAAAAAAAACATTGGGTTTCATGTCCCTTAAAGTTACAGATTAATAATACTTCAAGAATGCAAATGCAATCCAAGTCTCCACAATGTATGCACGGTTCATAACTTAAAGAGACATAAAACCTATTTTTTTTTTTTTTCTTTTAAGATTTTTTACAACTTTCCAATGTACTTCTATTATCAATTGTGCTTCATTGTCTTGGTATCCCTTATTGAAGGAGCAGCAATGCACTAGGAGCTAGATGAACACATTGTTAAGCCCATGACAATAGATATATATGTGCAGCCACCAATAAGCAGCTAGCTCCCAGATTGGAAAGCTGTTTAATATTGTGTGCTCCATCTGAGCCATGAAAGTAAAATGATGGGTTTCATGTCCCTTTAATAAAAATGTTTCAGGAAGCCTGTTGTTAGTTATTCCTCCTAGAAACCAAGAAATAATAATAACTTGGAAAAAAACAAACAAACCCAGCACAGGCACAGCTTATCTGAATTAACACTAACACAAAATGCTTTAAAAAGATAATATGCTTCCTTGTTTTTTTAAGAAGCTCATTACTTTGTACACCAAAGTATTGCAACTTCAGTATTTATCTAGATATTTAGATCAACACCTACCTAGAAAACTATACATAGATTGCAGTACCTTGGTGTTTGCTTTTGTGTACAAACTAATGATATGCTTCCAAGTTATTTATTTATTCCAATAAATAAAGGTGAGCCAAACTTTTGGAACACCTACTTGTATATCTATTGTCACAAACTATCAAGTTGTCAATAAGTTTGGCGGACATTAGGGTTTTATTGCTGTGGAGCCTTACTTTTTACATTGTATGATTCTTGAATGTTTTAATACACCCAGTATTTTATTATTATTATATTATATTTATCTAAGATACATGTGCTATATATTTTAAACCAGTGCTAGATTTGTATAAACCTTCAAAGAGGGTTTTAACCTTAATGTGTGATGGATCTACTAGTGCTTCCAATAAGAAAACCAGCGCTGGTTATATACACTGCGTGCACAATTATTAGGAAAGTTGTATTTATGATGATTAATTTCATTATTGAACAACTACAGTGCTCTCAGTCAATCCAAAATGTTAATAAACCTCAAACCTGAACATTTAAGAAAGTAAATGTGAGGTTTTGGCTTTCTTATGAGAATCTCTATGTGTGCACAATTATTGGGCAACTAAATTAAATACAATTTTTTTCCATCTCACTTGTTTATTTTCATCTGTTAAAGTGAGAATAATAAACAAACTAAAAATTTACAAATAAACATTTCTGACATTTAAAAAAATAAATAAATATATCAGTTACCAATATAGTGTCACCCTTCTTTTCAATAACAGTCATAAGCCTTCTATCCATAAATTTTGCCAGTTTCTTGAACTGTTGATTCATTTTTGTGCAGCAGCAGCAGCAGCAGCAGCAGCAGCGATCACAGCCTCCCAGACACTGTTCAGAGAGGTGTACTGTTTTCCTTCACCGTAACTCTCCAGTTTAAGAAGGGCCCACAAGTTCTCAGTAGGGTTTAGGCCAGGTGAGGAAGGGGGTCATGTCATTATTCTTTCATCTTTAAGGCCTTTACTGGCTAGCCATGAAGTGGAGTACTTTGATGCATGCAATGGAGCATTGCCCTGCATAAATATCATGGTCTTCTTGAAAGATGCAGAGTTTTTCCTGTATTACTGCTTGAAGAAAGTGTGTTCTTAAAACTGGCAGTAGGTTTGGGAGTTGATTTTCAACCCGAAAAGGTCCAACTAGCTCATCTTTAATACCAGCCCACACCAGGACCCCACCTCCACCTTGCTAGCGTCTGAGCCGAAGTAGAGCTCTGTGCCCATTACTGATCCAGCCACGAGTCCACCAATCTCGTCCGTCAAGTCACTCTTATCTCATCAGTCCATAAAACCTTTGTGTCTTGTTCAGTGGTGGTTGGGTTTCAGTCTTCCTTACCTTGGCCATGTCTCTGAGCACTAAACACTTTGTACTTCTGGGCACCTAAGGTAGGTTGTAGTTCTGGAAAATGACAGCACCAGAGGATAATGGGTTCCTGGTAGCTTCACGTTTGATTCTTCTCAAATCTTTGGCAGTTAATTTACGTCTTTTTTTCTCAACACATTTCTTCTGACCCTGTTCACTATTTGCAACAAAACTATCTTAGCAATTTCAAGAGTGCTGCTTCCCTCTGAAAGACTTTTTACAATTTTTGACTTTTCAGTCAGTTAAATCTCTTTTTTGGCCCATTTTGCCTGAGGAAAAGAAGCTGCCTAATAATTATATACACATTGATATAGGGTGTTGATCTCTTAAAGGGACATTAAACACTAAATAAATGCTAGATAGAATAAAGCATTCAAAGAAAAGATTAGTCCATGACTAACATGTAGATGTATTTTTTAAAGTTTCATTAGTTGTTTAAAAAGTGACAAAATAAGTGTAAAGTTTTAGTGTCTATAAAACACTGGGAGCTGCCATGTTGTAACTTGTGTTACTTTCTCTGCTGTGGCCAATTAGGGACAGTTATACATAGGTCATTAGAGTGTGCAGCCAATGGTTGTGCTGGATATAACAGTGTTCTGCACTTCCATTTCTAACAGGAACTGAAAAGCTCACAATTTCAGAATGGAATTACAGGCAAAGAGGACACAATAAATAATGAAAGTATATTGCAGAGTTGTTTGATTATATATAATTTATCATTTTATATTACCATCTCAAAGTGTTTAATGTCCCTTTAAGGCCACACCCTCCCTCATTACACAAATACACATAACCTGATATGCTTAAATCCAATAAGCATTCAATGTTTATACAGCTTAGATTTGGACAATATGCATAAAATGATGATTTGGTCAAAATACTCACTTGCCTAATAATTGTACACAAAGTGTATATATATATATATTCTCTCATTATTATTTATTGTGTATATTGCGGTTTTATATATATTGTATTAAAATTATTATTGATTGGAAGACCTTGACTGCTTTTAGCGCTACTCCTGTGTGTTTTAGTATTTGATTTTTTTTTTTTTTTTTATATATTCAATTTTTATTAAATTTTCACATCAACAGAGTATAAAACAAAATCCAAAAGAAAAAACAGCGTTACTACAATATTTCTTTAAGGACAGTTGTGGCGCTTATACGCCTGTAACCGGAAGTTGCAAAGGCCTTCAGCAGGTCAGAATGCAGTCCATGTGCAATTGTCTCTTTTCATCTGAGCTTAAGTCCTTGGCTATCCCACTTAATGAAAGTTTCTAGAAATGCATACAGTATAGGATGCCTGTGTTTCTAAGATATAGGACTGCGCTTATTAACAATTAACCTTTTATAACATTACAAGCTTTATACGCCTCAACTGTGCGCAGTAAAATAAGATACAAATTTTTTTTAGCAAAAATACAGGAAAGTAAGGAAATATAATAACAGTAAGTAAAAAATAAATAATAATAAGTGAACCCAGTATGCCCAGACCGAAAGCTAAATTCCATTTATACCCTTAATTGTGTCTAAATAGGGGGTTATTCTCAGTTGTGCCCATATTGGAAAGACTCCCATAAGAAGAGCATATCTTCAAAGAAGTCTAAATTACCCACTTGCAAGTAATGAAACCTCTCCAACACCAAATCTTTGTTGACTAATCTTTTCCATTCATTTATATCAGGGATTTTGGTGGACTTCCAGTATCTGGGGATCATCTGTTTTGCTGTATTTATCATAATTTGGAATAACTGCCTACGGATTTTACATGTTATTTGAGGTGTGTGCTGAAGCAAAATGACCTCCAGATTTGGGTTTAATTGTGTGTGTAGTACCTTATTGACATTATTAAAAATTTCTACCCAAAAGTTCTTAATGGGCGTGCAGTCCCACCAAATATGTTTCATATGCCCCACCTGCTCACAACCTCTCCAACAAGTGCCTGAGTTTGTTTTATATATATGTTTGAGTCTTGCCGGTGTTAAATACCACCTCATGCATATTTTTATATTGGTTTCTTTCGCCCCTGAGGAATGAGCAGACCGCATTAGCCTTTTAAATCTATCAAGCCATTCCTTATGTGAAGTATTTGAGTCCAACTCCCTATCCCACCCTATTGTGTATGACGGTAGCTTTGGAAATCTATTCTCCAAAACTAGTCTGTATAGTGATGAGACTGATCTAAGGGATTTTGAGTCCTTTAAGCACGCTTGCTCAAACTGTGTTGGGGATCTTAAGAAGTCAGCTTTGCACCTATGTGATAGAATAAAGTGTCTAGCTTGGTGGTAATTAAACCAAGAGGCAAAGAAAGGAATAGACATTGGATCTATTTGCTGTTTTGTTTTTAGCTTGCCATTGTTTAAAAGTGAGTGTATCTGTACGTAAGAGGAAGGCGAGGTGTCTATGTTCCTTACATTTTGAAGGCCTGGGGGAAATTCAGGATTTATTAGTAAATTTGTGAGTGGGGAGAATTTTGTGGATATTTTTGGGAACATTTTAAGGACTAGTAACCAGTCCCTCCATGTTTCATTAGTGATACAGGATTTTGAAATGTTAGGATTTTTTAAGGCTGTAAGATTCCAGCACTTATTGCCCATGTAATTTGTGTCTGCTAAGTGAGTTTCTATTTGTACCCATCCTTTATGCTGTGCGCCCTCCGGCCTGCACCAATCTATGACTCTTTGAAGGGAAATGGCCAGTTTATATGAACTGAGATGTGGTACACCTAGGCCCCCCTGTGCTGGTAACTTGTAAATCGTACTTTTATTAATACGTGGCGGCCTGCGTCGCCATATGTAGTCATTCATGATTTTTTGTAAAATATTAATCTCTGTGGAGATATGTTGGATGGGTACAGTTTGTAAGATATAGAGTGCTTTAGGTAACAATACCATTTTGGCGGCTTGTATTCTGCCCAGCCAGGAAATGTTTTTTAATAACCAGGAGGAGGTCAGAGAGTGAAACTCTGTGATCAGCTCTCCATAGTTATGTTTACGCGTGGAAAATTTATCGGGTGTTAAATAAGTGCCCAAGTATTTAAGATACCTGGGTTGTACTTTCAAAGGGCATAGCGCTGTGATTTCACCTAGTGTCTTCTTCGGAATCCCTATCGGTAAGAATTCGGACTTGGACATGTTGACCGAAAAGTTAGATACCATGCCAAAGTGCTTTAGCTCTGTCATTGCATGGGTAATAGATGTGAGGGGGTCAGTCAGCGTCATTAATAAGTCGTCGGCATATATGGCTAATTTGTGATGATTGTCTCCTATTTGTATACCTGTAATGCGAGAGTTTGCTCTAAGTTTGATTGCTAGGGGTTCTAATGAAAGGATAAACAATAAAGGGGATAGGGGACATCCCTGCCTGGAGCCATTTCGTATCTCGAACGCTTCTGATAGCGTCCCATTCACTCTCACCTGGGCTGTTGGATTGGTATATAAAGCCATGATTTTGTGAATAAACTGTGCTGGGAAGTCAAATCGTCTCAGTGTCTCCTGTAAAAAGGTCCAGTCAAGTCTGTCAAAAGCCTTTTCGGCGTCAGTAGAGAGGAACAGTGCGGGGAGCTCAGTCTGAGAAACGTAGTCTATGAGATTAAGTACTTTTACAGTGTTGTCCTTCGCCTCCCTTGTGGGCACAAAGCCCGCCTGGTCTTGGTGGATTAATTGTGGGAGAAACTTGTTAATTCGGGTCGCTAAAATTTTGGCGTATAATTTCAGGTCAGTATTAAGCAAAGAGATAGGTCTGAAGTTGGCCGGCTTGTCTGGGTCCTTACCCGTTTTTTCCAGGACTGATATATTAGCTTGTAACATGGTGTCTGGGAAAGCTGAAATGTCTGTTATGTAATTAAACAAAGAGGTTAGATAGGGGGCCAAATATTTAGAGAATGTCTTGTAATAGAGGCTAGAGAATCCATCGGGACCTGGTGCTTTTTTTGGTTTTAGGGTGTTAATAGCTTCTATTACCTCTTTAATGTTGAAAGGTTGACTTAAAGCATCTTTTTGTTCTGCACTAAGTTTCGGGATTTGAACTTGATCTAAATATTGTTGGCATTTATAGCGATGAGTGTGGTCTGACCTATCCGGGAACAAATTGTATAACCTGTGGTAAAATTTCTTAAATTCTTCAGCTATTTTGTGGGTGTCTTCAACATGTTTACCTGAGTCAGTTTTAATCGAGTGAACATATGTTTGTTGTTGTCTTTTTTTTAAAGCCCGCGCCAGCCATTTTCCGGGTTTATTCCCTTCCCTATAAAATGTTTGTTGGAAGGATAATAGCTGCTTTTGCGCATTTATCTGAAGTAGCTTATTTAATTGATCTCTTTTAGAAGTCAACTCTTCTAAGACTAGAACGTTATCCGGAGATTGTTTATGTAAGTAGTCAAGGTTAGATATGTCTTTGGCTAGTAAGGTGAGTTCTTCCCTCCTTTTCTTTGTTATATGTGCCTTTGTTTTGATTAGTTCTCCTCTGATTGTGCTTTTATGAGCCTCCCATATGATCGGTATTTGAACATCTGGTGTATTATTCAGAATGAAATAGGATTTTATATGTTTGGCCAGCTTTTTTACCTGATTTTTTCCCACCAGTAAAGACTCATCTAGCCTCCACTGAAAGGATTTCAAGGGAGCCGAAGGCCACGCCAGCCTACAAGAAACTAAAGAGTGATCAGACCAAGTAGTGTGTGAGATATCTGCTGCTTTAATGTATGACAAGGCCAGATGGTCTACCAGGATATAGTCTAATCTTGAATAACATTTATTTGGACTCGAAAAGAAAGTAAAATCTCTTTTCTGAGGGTTTAAGTATCTCCAGGCGTCGTGAACTCCTAACAATTTTAGATTTTGCCAGATACTATGCATGTTAGGGGTTTTTTGTCGTGTGTCTGGGTTTGAGCAGTCAATCTTGGGGTTAAGGGGGACGTTGAGGTCTCCTGCAATAATCAGGGAGCCTTTAGCATGTGTTACTATAGAATTAGTGACCGTGTTAATAAATTTGCTCTGGAATTTATTGGGGGCATACACATTAGCTAATGTAACAGGTTTGCCAAATAGAAGCCCTGTGATGCATAAAAATCTCCCTTCTCTATCACATTCTACATGAGTTTTAGTGAATGATATGTTTTTGTGTATTAATATGCTAACCCCATTTGTTTTTTTAGCAGCGTTTGTACTGTGGTAATGCTGTGGATAGCTAGAGGAGAAGTATTTGGGAATATGTTTAGATTTGAAATGGGTCTCCTGCAGCATGAGGATGTGCCCCCCCCCTTCTCTGCAGATCCATTATTGCCATCCTACGTTTATTTGGGCAGTTTAACCCTTTCGTGTTTTGAGTGATAATGACCAGTTCTTGTTGACCCTCCCTACTCGGCATGGTTTCCTATGTGAAGTGATGGGTAGTGTAGTGATGACAGCTTACCAAGCTTTCCTGACATCAAATCCGGGCACACTGGGCTAAACAATAAAACAAAATTAGCAACAATAAAATTAAGTACATGAACATAAGACCAAACAGAAAACCACATTCTTCTTCCAATAAGTGGAAGAGTTACGTAAAACATCTAAACTACTAGGGAGATTATCTCCCAACTGGCTGAGCACATTGAGTTTACAATTTAAGAACAAAACATTGCAATCAATGAGGTATGAACAGGATAATTATAACAAATATAGATACTGAAGGGTTAGTGACCCTGAACTACAGTCCAACTGTTAACCAATGAAAGTCCTTCAGGAGTCAGACCTAGGGGAGAGGAGAGAAAGAAGAAACAACAATACAGAGAAGTCACTGCAACAAAGGAGAAAAGGATACAATCAGCTTCAATGCGCTCATCCCTTTTCAGACTCCGGATTTTGACTGTCTGTAGTCATTCTGCGAGACCTCTTCTTTTGTATTTGCTGCCAGACTTTCCTCTGAGGCAACTGGACCATACTAGACTCTTTGCTTTGCTGATCTTGTGTTCCCAGAGATTCTTCCAACTCTGGCGTAGGGATGTCTAGCTCTTTGCAGATTTTGTGGATGTCCCCTGGTGTAGTGCAAATAAATCTCCTCCCCTGCCAAATGATTATTAGATGGAAGGGGAAGCCCCATCTATAAGGAATGTTCATTTTCCTGAGCAACAAGGTAAGAGGTTTGAGCTCTTTGCGTTTGGTTAGAGTTCTTTGCGAAAGATCTGCAAACATCTGAATATCTGCGTTTTCGTACTTGATAGGTTGCTTTTCTCGGGATGATTTCATGATCTCCTCCTTGACCTGAAAATTGGTAATACATACTATCACATCCCTGGGGGGTTGTGAGTCCGGAGGCTTGGGGCGAAGTGCTCTATGCGCCCTGTCAATATCTATCGTCTGGGGTGACTCCGTTTGCTTGAGGAAATTAAAAAGATCTTGTAGGTACTGTTCCAAACCAGATGCAGGTATAGATTCAGGTATCCCTCTGATTCTAATATTGTGCCTCCTGCTCCTATTTTCTGCATCATCTATTTTTTCCTCTAAGTCATGAATTACGTCATTTTGCTTATATATGAGCTTATGCGGATCTAACAATACTGTCGCATGTGTGTCTTGTGTGTTTTCTACTGCCTCCACTCTATGACCAATATCCGACAGTTCCTTTTTAAGGTCACTTATTTCATCTTTAATGCATTGCTTTACCTGCAGGATCAGGGTAGAGAAATCTTTTTTCGAGGGTAGTGACTCAAATAAGGCTTTGGGTACAGTGACAGCATCTGCCACCATTTCAGAGTCAGACTCAGAAGAGGAGTATGCATTTACAGAGTCCTGGTCTTCTATGGGATTGAGTGTGACAGACTTGGCTTCTACTGTTTTGAAAAAATTGTTTACTGAAGGTGTGGGATGGCTTTTTTGCTTAGGGACTATCCCTTTTCTACCAAGTTTTTTAGGAGACATGATGATATTTCCCACTGGCTAGATGCCAGTACTGCGTGATTAGAAAGTCTATATATCTCTTATTTTGACTTCCCCAGGGCAAGGAGATTGTTAAAGTTATTCACTCTTCTAATGCATATGTCAAGAAAACTGCTGAGTTATATTTGCTGGACTGATTGATTGTGACGTAGCTGCATGATCACCCAGACTTTTATAGGATATAACTTGTATCACCCAGGGCCTATCTCTGAATTAATTCCTTCTGTCTCCTATGCTGACTTAGCAGAAAGTGTGTTGACTCTATGTGTAGATGTAGCAGATCACGTTGTCTTCCCCCTTTCAGGCCTATCCTGCTCTTTTTCTTACGATGATTGCCCTTATAGCATCTTTGCTCATGTCATGCAGTGATGGGATGTGTGTCCGCTTAGTTATATTTATATAATACTGGAGTGGTATGGTAGCGTGTTGGTGACTACATGCTTGCTTGCCGCCATTTAGCCTGCCCTTCTCTCTGCAGTTATAAAGATGGCGCGCTCCGCGCCCGAAACTTTTGCGGCTATTACCAGACTCCTAGGTGCAGTTTGAAAAGGGATCTGTTGCCTACCCCTTTCACCTTTAGCTTACCTCCGCTTCAGGTCAGGGTAGTTCTTCAGGAGTCCGGAATGCGGTACTTGCAAAATCTAGCGTGGATCAAGGCCTAAGCAAGCGTAGCGTAATATTATCGCCCCAGGCGCTATCACGATCCGTCCTCCAGCTTCACATTAGGCTGTCTGAGCTATGATTAGCCCAATCCTCTTTGCTGGGCGACTTTTCCCCACTTCAGTTAGGCTTTTTAATGCCACTCAGCCAGATAGGGCTCGGGAGCTCACTTAAGCCGCGGCCATCTCCTAGGCTGGCTAGCTCCGCCCCCAGTATTTGATTTTTTACCCTGGGAAGTCATAGAGTTTTATTTGGGAGTGTTAGCTTTTTATAGTTCTAGGAGTCTGCACAATGAGAATTATTCTGTATTGTTTACTCAATGGCATAAAAATCTTCCCATGCTGAATTTGCTCCCACCTTTCAGTGGTACATTAGCATTTGTAGAAGTAGCTCTAAGTTCATCTGATATGTAGGTTCATATGCAAGACCCTTTTCAGAAAATACTAATCTCCTGGTTTAGCAATATACACAAACCAGCATGCTAAAAATGAGCAATCTTTCCTTTGATTAAGGTCTCCTCCTCTCCTTTGAGGGCAAGAGTTACCATGGCAATATGCTGCAGATCATCATTGCTTGATTCCAACATTAAAGAAATCATATCCTTTGTTGAAAACAAAAAGCCCATTAAGAGCTGCCTGTAGGTTTCCCGAGCTACTTTTTTCCCTATAAGGCTATAACACATTGTCTAATATTCAGCTATTATTGGCTGCACATTCATTAGATTCATAATAATAGCAAAGAGAGTTTGAACAGGTAACGGGAAGTAATGCGGTTAAATACGTAGTCAGGGTGTTGGTCATTAGGGAAGACCTTGTTCTCCCTAAATCTAACCTACCACTAAAGACCCTAGCTTACCTACCTACACTAATTCACCTACCTACCTAAACACTAACTAAACTATCCCCCAAACTAACTAACCTAGCTAGACCCTAACACTAACCTAGATCCCGAAATAACAAAAAAAGAAATCAAGGGCCGTGTCTCTGGGCAGCACCTTGAATCGGTTGCTGTGTGTGAAATGACGATAATTTGCCAATTATCAGCAGTTTGTGAAGCCATCTGTCCTTTAAACTAAGGTTTCTGAAATATACAGAGCATACTGAATCTCCAGACACCGGGTTGAGCTGAATCTTACACCAGATTGCCGATCCAGAGGCAAACTCTCACAAGGAGAAGTCCCCCCCCCTGTAAGTCTTTGAACGGGTATGTGCAGCTTATAAGTTGTTTCTTTTCTTTTCACCCTACAATACAGGAGAAAAACTTAAAACTATGTGGTCTACTGAGTCTAACATACTGAGAGGTATCGAGAGTCTTCTTACTATCCACCTTAACAAATTTGAGGAAAATATGCTTGAGATATTCTTTTCTGATCTAGCTCATACCCCTCCACCTGACATAGAATCTGGTTAGAAGCATGATACCAGTCTGCAGGATTTCGATTAGTCACTTCCTATATGTATGATGGAGCAGAGTGAGCTGGAAAAATCACCATCTGCATCAACTCGTAAAGACATAGCGATTCACAACGCAATCCGTTATCTAACAATAGATGAGGAGGGTAATGGCGACAAAGAGACTGACTTTGGTACAACGCAACGGCCATGTGAAGAAAATAGCCGACAAACAAAAATACTAGATCGGACTGGTTCTGGCAGGCTGAGGAGACATTCACCTGCTCACTCTACCCAGTTGAATAATTATAATGGTGAAAGGAGTCTGTCTCTAGACTATGGGATCAGGAGCGGACTGACAAGTCGGGCAGATTGGCCATTGCCCAAGGACCCGGCACTTAGGGGGACCCATGCATCAATTTAAAAAAAAAAAAAAAATTGTATTAATAATATGGGCTTTGGATTCTGGACTGGAAGATGGGGTGGGGGGAGTCAGGGTGGCCTCTAACAATTGCACGGTGGTGGTGGAGACTAAATAGGGTCAATGGGTCACTTATCAACTAATCACAATCGCGTGAAGCCTAATTGGAACTGTGGAAGGAGACGGTAAGTGAGAAGTCCGGGCCTGGCATTAGGCAGATGGGAGCCCCTCCACCTGCAATACGTGGACCGGGTGTAGATAACTCCGGTCCACATATTAATGATCACCCTGTGGCACTACAGTTAATCAGCAGCCAGCTCCCGCCCCACCCAGGGGCCATGCGCAACTGCGCATACAGTTAGAGGCTAGAGCAGCATAGCAGCATGTGGGCATGTGTGCTGGTGGTGAATATTGCGACTCACTCAGGCTAGGCGAGTGAAGGAGCTGGAAGCAAGCAACTTGGACTACAGGCAGCCGCAGGCTAAGGTTCTGTTTTTACTTATTTTTTAAAGCCCCCGTGTATAAAGTTATTTAGTCACTTGTGAGTGTTGCTGTTGCCTTAAAATAAGTGGGTCTGAATGTAGGTGTCTTATGCTTTGCGGGGGCAGGGCTTGTAGTTAGGCTCAATCCTAGGAGACAAGATTGCTGGAAAGCGCTCTCTGCTGTGTTGAAGTTGGACCATCCTGCAGCTACAACCAGAACTCTGGTGCACTGCAGGCTATGTGCAGCATTATTGTCAGGTGGGTGACGGTCAGAAACAGTTTAGCTTTGCCCGGGGTGTGCCTGAATAGGAATTTAAACCTGGATCATGATATGCTGCAGATTCATCATGTATGGTGCTGCCTATTAATATTTACATTGCAAATGAGAGGACAGATTGTATCTTGCTGCAGGGAACATGTTACGGCAGTTTATAAGCCCTGTCTGATGTGCACTGGATGGAGGATAGTTTCACTCTGGCAGTACATGTACATATGATTTATTGCATGACTGTTTCTTCTCTTATGACCCCTGAAAGAACAATTTGCAATAAATTAAAGCCTAAGCGCTGCAAATCCGGACAGCCTGCTACTGAGAGAATGTCAGGAATGCAATCCTTAGTCACCTTCAGATCGGTAGCAGACTGTAACTTTCACTTTCTCCTTTGCACCTGCGAGTCCAATTGTAGATATTTGCATAAGAGATATGACTGGACATTTAAGCAGGTAAAAAAAATATACATACATATATATATATCAAGGCAGGCAGGAGGCAAAAAGGTACAAGTGTTATTTGTGATGTAGTGACTTTCTGATGTGTGCTTGAGAGAGTTGGAATATATATCTATTTATGCAAACAAGTTTCTTGCAAAAAACTTCCATTTTTGTTTGTGTCCCTGGTATGTTTGTGCACCTGGGCTGTGTCATTCCAAAGTTTCACTTTCTTGTTAAAAAAATATGCAATATTGCAATGCACAAAGTAAATATTTATTTCTCCAACATTGGTGTGTCCGGTCCACGGCGTCATCCTTACTTGTGGGATATTCTCTTCCCCAACAGGAAATGGCAAAGAGTCCCAGCAAAGCTGGTCACATGATCCCTCCTAGGCTCCGCCCACCCCAGTCATTCTCTTTGCCGTTGCACGTATTCCCCTCTGGGCTTGGTTGGGTCTCAGCAAAGCATATAGCTGGGACTGTATAGGGGTCAAATTTAAAAACGGCTCCGGTTCCGTTATTTTAAGGGTTAAAGCTCTGAAATTTGGTGTGCAATACTTTTTATGCTTTAAGACACTGTGGTGAAATTTTGGTAATTTTTGAACAATTCCTTCATACTTTTTCACATATTCAGTAATAAAGTGTTTTCAGTTTGAAATTTAAAGAGATTTGAAAGAGATTATTTCAGACATCACTGGGGGAAAGGGCCACGCCCTTTCGCAGAAACGGACCAGCCTCTAATTCTGCATCCTCTAAGCAAGAGGGTAATACTTCACAACCCAAACCAGCCTGGAAACCAATGCAAGGCTGGAACAAGGGTAAGCAGGCCAAGAAGCCTACCACTGCTACCAAAACAGCATGAAGGGATAGCCCCCGATCCGGGACCGGATCTAGTGGGGGGCAGACTCTCTCTCTTTGCTCAGGCTTGGGCAAGAGATGTTCAGGATCCTTGGGCGCTAGAAATAGTTTCTCAAGGTTATCTCCTGGAATTCAAGGAACTACCCCCAAGGGGAAGGTTTCACAGGTCTCACTTATCTTCAAACCAAATAAAGAGACAGGCATTCTTACATTGTGTAGAAGACCTGTTAAAGATGGGAGTGATACATCCAGTTCCAATAAGAGAACAAGGAATGGGATTTTATTCCAATCTGTTCATAGTTCCCAAAAAAGAGGGAACATTCAGACCAATTTTGGATCTGAAGATCCTAAACAAATTTCTCAGGGTACCATCGTTCAAAATGGAAACTATTCGAACGATCCTACCCACCATCCAGGAAAGTCAATTTATGACTACCGTGGATTTAAAGGATGCGTACCTACATATTCCTATCCACAAGGAACATCATCAGTTCCTAAGGTTCGCTTTTCTGGACAAGCATTACCAGTTTGTGGCACTTCCATTCAGATTAGCCACTGCTCCAAGGATTTTCACAAAGGTACTAGGGTCCCTTCTAGCGGTTCTAAGACCAAGGGGCATTGCAGTAGTACCTTACTTGGACGACATCCTAATTCAAGCGTCGTCCCTGTCAAAAGCAAAGGCTCATACGGACATCGTCCTAGCCTTTCTCAGATCTCACGGATGGAAGGTGAACAAAGAAAAAAGTTCTCTGTCCCCGTCAACAAGAGTTCCCTTCTTGGGAACAATAATAGATTCCTTAGAAATGAGGATTTTTCTGACAGAGGTCAGAAAATCAAAACTTCTAAGCTCTTGTCAAGTACTTCATTCTGTTCCTCGTCCTTCCATAGCGCAGTGCATGGAAGTAATAGGATTGATGGTTGCAACAATGGACATAGTTCCTTTTGCACGAATTCATCTAAGACCATTACAACTGTGCATGCTCAGACAGTGGAATGGGGATTATACAGACTTGTCTCCGATGATTCAAGTAGATCAAAAGAACAGAGATTCACTCCGTTGGTGGCTGACCCTGGACAATCTGTCACAGGGAATGAGCTTCCGCAGACCAGAGTGGGTCATTGTCACGACCGACGCCAGTCTAGTGGGCTGGGGCGCGGTCTGGGAATCCCTGAAAGCTCAGGGTCTATGGTCTCGGGAAGAGTCTCTTCTCCCGATAAACATTCTGGAACTGAGAGCGATATTCAATGCTCTCAGAGCTTGGCCTCAACTAGCAAAGGCCAAATTCATAAGGTTTCAATCAGACAACATGACGACCGTTGCATATATCAATCATCAGGGGGGAACAAGGAGTTCCCTGGCGATGAAAGAAGTGACCAAGATAATTCAATGGGCGGAGGATCACTCCTGCCACTTGTCTGCGATCCACATCCCAGGAGTGGAAAATTGGGAAGCGGATTTTCTGAGTCGTCAGACATTCCATCCGGGGGAGTGGGAACTCCATCCGGAAATCTTTGCCCAAATAACTCAATTATGGGGCATTCCAGACATGGATCTGATGGCGTCTCGTCAGAACTTCAAGGTTCCTTGCTACGGGTCCAGATCCAGGGATCCCAAGGCGACTCTAGTAGATGCACTAGTAGCACCTTGGACCTTCAACCTAGCTTATGTATTCCCACAGTTTCCTCTCATTCCCAGGCTGGTAGCCAGGATCAATCAGGAGAGGGCCTCGGTGATCTTGATAGCTCCTGCGTGGCCACGCAGGACTTGGTATGCAGACCTGGTGAATATGTCATCGGCTCCACCATGGAAGCTACCTTTGAGACAGGACCTTCTTGTTCAGGGTCCATTCGAACATCCGAATCTGGTTTCCCTCCAACTGACGGCTTGGAGATTGAACGCTTGATTTTATCAAAGCGTGGGTTTTCAGATTCTGTAATAGATACTCTAATTCAGGCTAGAAAGCCTGTAACTAGAAAAATTTACCATAAAATATGGAAAAAATATATCTGTTGGTGTGAATCCAAAGGATTTCCATGGAACAAGATAAAAATTCCTAAGATTCTCTCCTTTCTACAAGAAGGTTTGGAGAAAGGGTTATCTGCAAGTTCTCTAAAGGGACAGATCTCTGCTTTATCTGTCTTACTACACAAGAGACTGGCAGCTGTGCCAGATGTTCAAGCATTTGTTCAGGCTCTGGTTAGGATCAAGCCTGTTTACAGACCTTTGACTCCTCCCTGGAGTCTAAATCTAGTTCTTTCAGTCCTTCAAGGGGTTCCGTTTGAACCTTTACATTCCATAGATATTAAGTTACTATCTTGGAAAGTTTTGTTTTTGGTTGCAATTTCTTCTGCTAGAAGAGTTTCAGAGTTATCTGCTCTGCAGTGTTCTCCGCCCTATCTGGTGTTCCATGCAGATAAGGTGGTTTTGCGTACTAAGCCTGGTTTTCTTCCTAAAGTTGTTTCTAACAAAAATATTAACCAGGAGATAGTTGTACCTTCTTTGTGTCCGAATCCAGTTTCAAAGAAGGAACGTTTGTTACACAATTTGGACGTAGTCCGTGCTCTAAAATTCTATTTAGAGGCTACTAAAGATTTCAGACAAACATCTTCCTTGTTTGTTGTTTATTCTGGTAAAAGGAGAGGTCAAAAAGCGACTTCTACCTCTCTTTCCTTTTGGCTTAAAAGCATTATCCGATTGGCTTATGAGACTGCCGGACGGCAGCCTCCTGAAAGAATCACAGCTCACTCCACTAGGGCTGTGGCTTCCACATGGGCCTTCAAGAACGAGGCTTCTGTTGACCAGATATGTAAGGCAGCGACTTGGTCTTCACTGCACACTTTTGCCAAATTTTACAAATTTGATACTTTTGCTTCTTCGGAGGCTATTTTTGGGAGAAAGGTTTTGCAAGCTGTGGTTCCTTCCGTTTAGGTGACCTGATTTGCTCCCTCCCTTCATCCGTGTCCTAAAGCTTTGGTATTGGTTCCCACAAGTAAGGATGACGCCGTGGACCGGACACACCAATGTTGGAGAAAACAGAATTTATGCTTACCTGATAAATTACTTTCTCCAACGGTGTGTCCGGTCCACGGCCCGCCCTGGTTTTTTAATCAGGTCTGATGAATTATTTTCTCTAACTACAGTCACCACGGTATCATATGGTTTCTCCTATATATATTTCCTCCTGTCCGTCGGTCGAATGACTGGGGTGGGCGGAGCCTAGGAGGGATCATGTGACCAGCTTTGCTGGGACTCTTTGCCATTTCCTGTTGGGGAAGAGAATATCCCACAAGTAAGGATGACGCCGTGGACCGGACACACCGTTGGAGAAAGTAATTTATCAGGTAAGCATAAATTCTGTTTTTTATTATCATTTACACTTTGATGCCCCCCCTTTAGATGAATACATAAAGTATACATCTTAAGGGGGAAAGTCAAAGTGTAAATGATAATAAAAATATTATACTTGTTACTTGTGTTGGGCAGGGCCGGACTGGGAATAAAAAGCAGCCCTGGAAAATTTGGAGATCAGCTCTATTTTCTATTGACTCACAATGCGCACATCCCATTTTTCTCAAAGGAGATTACTGGGATACTCTTTCCCCCAATATTTTGTTTCAGATTTATATTATATTACCGGTAGATTACGAATCTTGCGTTATGAGCTGTGCGGTGCTACCGTGCAGTTTTTTCTCACCACTCACTTACCTACAGCGATGGTTTTACGGGTTTTTACAAACCCGGCATTAACAGGCAAGAAGTGAGCGTAGAGCAAAATTGTGCTCCACACTGCACTCCAATACCAGCGCTGCTTAAGTCAGCGGTGAGCCGGTTGTACGTGCTTGTGCACGATTTCCCCATAGACATCAATGGGGAGAGCCAGCTGAGAAAAAGTCTAACACCTGCAATAAAACAGCGTAAAACTCAGTAACGCAGCCCCATTGATTCCTATGGGGAAACACATTTTATGTTTACACCTAACACCCTAACATCAAACCCAAGTCTAAACACCCCTAATTTTACACTTATTAACCCCTAATCTGCCGCCCCGACATCGCCGACACCTACATTATACTTATTAATCCCCAATCTGCCGCTCTGGACATCTCCGCCACCTACATTATACTTATTAACCCCTAATCTGCTGCCCCCAACATCGCCAACACCTACATTATATTTATTAACCCCTAATCTCACACCCCCAATGTCGCCGCAAGCTACCTACACTTATTAACCCCTAACACCCCCTAACTTAAATATAATTGCAATCAGCCAATAGGATTGAGCTGGCATTCTATTGGCTGTTCCAATCAGTCAATAGAATGCAAGCTCAATCCTATTGGCTGATTGGATCAGCCAATAGGATTGAAGTTCAATCCTATTGGCTGATTGCATCAGCCAATAGGATTTTTTCTACCTTGATTCCGATTGGCTGATAGAATTCTATCAGCCAATCGGAATCTAAGGGACGCCATCTTGGATGACGTCACTTAAAGAAATATTCAATCCAGAAAAGACGTTGTTTGAAGAGGATGCTCCGCGCAGGATGTCTTGAAGATGGAGCCGCTCCACGTCGGAAGGATGAAGATAGAAGATGCCATCTGGATGAAGACATCTGCCCATCTGGAGGACCACTTCTGCCGGCTTTGTTGAGGACATCTTGCCGCTTGGATGAAGACTTCTCCTGGTAAGTGAATCTTCGGGGGTTAGTGATTTTTTAAGGGTGTATTGGGTGGGTTTATTTTTTAGGTTAGGGCTTTGGGCAGCAATAGAGCTACATGCCCTTTTAAGGGCAATGCCCATCCAAATGCCCTTTTCAGGGCAATGGGGAGCTTAGGTTTTTTAGCTAGGCTTTTATTTGGGGGGTTGTTTGTATTTTTTTCTACAGGTAAAAGAGCTGATTTCTTTGGGGCAATGCCTCACAAAAGGCCCTTTTAAGGGGTATTGTTTTTTATTTTCTGTAATTTAGTGTGGGGGGGGGGTTGTGATTTAGCTAATTTAATTTATTTAATTGTATTTAATGTAGGGAATTGATTTAATTGTAGTGTAGTGTTAGGTGTTATTGTAACTTAGGTTAGGTTTCATTTTACAGGTACATTTGTATTTATTTTAGCTAGGTCGTTATTAAATTAATAACTATTCTACTTAGTTAAAATAAATACAAACTTGCTTGTAAAATAAAAATAAACCCTAAGCTAGCTACAATATAACTATTAGTTATATTGTAGCTAGCTTAGGGTTTATTTTATAGGTAAGTATTTAGTTTTAAATAGGAATAATTTAATTATTTAGATTTATTTAAATTATATTTAAGTTAGGGGGTGTTAGGGTTAGGGTTAGACTTAGGTTTAAAGGGTTAATACATTTAGAATAGTGGTGACGACGTTGGGGACGGCAGATTAGGGGTTAATAAATGTAGGTAGGTGGCGGCTATGCTGGAGGCAGCAGATTAGGGGTTAATAATATTTAACTAGTGTTTGCGAGGCGGGAGTGCGGCGGTTTAGGGGTTAATATGTTAATTATAGTGGCGGCGATGTCCGGAGCGGCAGATTAGGGGTTAATAATTTTATTTTAGTGTTTGCGATGCGGGAGGGCCTCTGTTTAGGGGTTAATAGGTAGTTTATGGGTGTTAGTGTACTTGTTAGCACTTTAGTTCTGAGTTTTATGCAAAGGCGTTGTGTAAAACTCATAACTACTGACTTTAAAGTGTGTTAGGAATCTTGTCGGTATAGGCTGTACAGCTCACTTTTTGGCCTCCCAGGACAAACTCGTAATACCAGCGCTATGGAAGTCCCATAGAAAAAAGGCTTTACGAAATTTACGTAAGTCGGTTTGTGGTAAGGCCAAAAAAGTGTGTGGTGCCCCTATACCTGCAAGACTCATAATAGCAGCGGGCGTAAAAAAGCAGCGTTAGGACCTGTTAACGCTGCTTTTTACCTTAACGCACAACTCGTAATCTAGGCGTTAGTTTGTATTAAAAAAAAAGTTCCAGATTGTTGTTATATGCACTCTAAAGCTCAATTGCATCCATTTAAATTGTAGCTTTCCAGCCCCAGCAGCCCACCGGGAAATCTCCTGGTACCCTGGTAGGCCAATCCAGCCTTGGTGTTGGGTTAAATATTATTTTTCTTTAATATATATATATAGGGATTCATCTAGCTCCAATCTTCTAGGGGCCTGGGGCTCAGTAATTGAGAAACACACACACACACACAGTCTCTCTCTGCCACACACACTGTCTCTCTCTGCCACAGACACACACTGTCTCTCTGTCACACACGCACACACATACACACTGTCTCTCTGTCACACACATACACACACTGCCTCTCTGTCACACACACACGCACACACACACACTGTCTCTCTCTGTCACACACACACACTGTCTCTGCCACACACACACACTGTCTCTCTGTCTCACACACACACAGTCTCTCTCTGTCACACACGCACACATACACACTGTCTCTCTCTCTGCCACACACACACACACACTGTCTCTCTCTCTCTGTCACACACACACAGTCTCTCTCTATGTCACACACACACACTGTCTCTCTGACACACACACGCACTGTCTCTCTCTCTGTCACACACACACTGTCTCTCTCTCTCTCCATTACACAAGCACAGTCTCTCTCTCTCTGTCACACATGCACTGTGTTCCAGGCAGGCAGACAAATCATCTAATACTGTCTGTAGTCCAGTGTGAATTAACACTGACATCCAGCACAAATAAAAGGAAACAAAAAGGCTCTTTATATAGCACTTAAAAACATGGCAGGGGTGGGGTTTATGAGGTGGGAGGAGCACAAGAGGTGGGAGGGGCAATAGGGTGGAGCAAAAAGGGGGTGGGGGGCCCTGCCACCCTTTTGCTCGGGGGCCCTGGTTGGTCTCAGTCCGCCCCTGTATGGGATGAATAAGTTATATCACTTACCTCAGGGACTGTCCAAGCAGCAGCTCAAGGCATACTACCATATCCAGCTTAGGAGTGCAACCATACCAGTGGATCATTGCCCCTTTTCAGCAATCAAAATGAAACTACGATGCTAAACACGATCCGGACCTGTTTGTCTACAGTCTTCCACGAGGAACTTGAGAGATATAGCTTCCACAGCCTACTGCCTAAAAATGGGGGTCGGATGGCATCATCTTTACAGGAAAGGAGTGGGGTGAGAGCGCTCTGATTTTGTTTGCAGAGCTTAAAACATTTAGAGCCACTAATACCACTAAACTATTTGCAATAATCTATATTGGTGTCATTCCTGAAGCGCCAAACTTTAAAGCTGACTTGCCAAACACTAATATGTTCATCTATGATATATACTTCTTAGCTAGGGTTGCCAGCTGTCAAACAGATAACCGAGGGGGGGGGGGGGGGCCGCGGCGCAGGGCACAGTAGGGTCTTGTGGCAGAAAAAAAGGCACACACTTTATTTAAAATGTATTTTTATTTTAAATATACAGGGAGTGCAGAATTATTAGGCAAATGAGTATTTTGACCACATCATCCTCTTTATGCATGTTGTCTTACTCCAAGCTGTATAGGCTCGAAAGCCTACTACCAATTAAGCATATTAGGTGATGTGCATCTCTGTAATGAGAAGGGGTGTGGTCTAATGACATCAACACCCTATATCAGGTGTGCATAATTATTAGGCAACTTCCTTTCCTTTGGCAAAATGGGTCAAAAGAAGAACTTGACAGGCTCAGAAAAGTAAAAAATAGTGAGATATCTTGCAGAGGGATGCAGCACTCTTAAAATTGCAAAGCTTCTGAAGCGTGATCATCGAACAATCAAGCGTTTCATTCAAAATAGTCAACAGGGTCGCAAGAAGCGTGTGGAAAAACCAAGGCGCAAAATAACTGCCCATGAACTGAGAAAAGTCAAGCGTGCAGCTGCCAAGATGCCACTTGCCACCAGTTTGGCCATATTTCAGAGCTGCAACATCACTGGAGTGCCCAAAAGCACAAGGTGTGCAATACTCAGAGACATGGCCAAGGTAAGAAAGGCTGAAAGACGACCACCACTGAACAAGACACACAAGCTGAAACGTCAAGACTGGGCCAAGAAATATCTCAAGACTGATTTTTCTAAGGTTTTATGGACTGATGAAATGAGAGTGAGTCTTGATGGGCCAGATGGATGGGCCCGTGGCTGGATAGGGAAAGGGCAGAGAGCTCCAGTCCGACTCAGACACCAGCAAGGTGGAGGTGGAGTACTGGTTTGGGCTGGTATCATCAAAGATGAGCTTGTGGGGCCTTTTCGGGTTGAGGATGGAGTCAAGCTCAACTCCCAGTCCTACTGCCAGTTTCTGGAAGACACCTTCTTCAAGCAGTGGTACAGGAAGAAGTCTGCATCCTTCAAGAAAAACATGATTTTCATGCGGGACAATGCTCCATCACACGCGTCCAAGTACTCAACAGCGTGGCTGGCAAGAAAGGGTATAAAAGAAGAAAATCTAATGACATGGCCTCCTTGTTCACCTGATCTGAACCCCATTGAGAACCTGTGGTCCATCATCAAATGTGAGATTTACAAGGAGGGAAAACAGTACACCTCTCTGAACAGTGTCTGGGAGGCTGTGGTTGCTGCTGCACGCAATGTTGATGGTGAACAGATCAAAACACTGACAGAATCCATGGATGGCAGGCTTTTGAGTGTCCTTGCAAAGAAAGGTGGCTATATTGGTCACTGATTTGTTTTTGTTTTGTTTTTGAATGTCAGAAATGTATATTTGTGAATGTTGAGATGTTATATTGGTTTCACTGGTAAAAATAAATAATTGAAATGGGTATATATTTGTTTTTTGTTAAGTTGCCTAATAATTATGCACAGTAATAGTCACCTGCACACACAGATATCCCCCTAAAATAGCTATAACTAAAAACAAACTAAAAACTATGTCCAAAACTATTCAGCTTTGATATTAATGAGTTTTTTGGGTTCATTGAGAACATGGTTGTTGTTCAATAATAAAATTAATCCTCAAAAATACAACTTGCCTAATAATTCTGCACTCCCTGTATATATGTATATAATATACAGATAGATAATAAATAAATATATATATATATATATATATATATATATATATATATATATAGTGTTGCTTGGGTGTTTCTTGATCTGCGCTGTGTATGTTGCAAATGGTTATTTTGTTCTAATTAGTTCCTCCTGATATATTTCAATGGCAGCTAGTTTCTGAATATTCCACTATCATCAAATGGAATGTGAAGGAAAAAGGTATGGAGTTGAGTTTCAGAGTTCAGCGCACATAGAATGGAGAAAAACAAAAACAAAAACAAATTATGGTGCAGTATGTCAGTACTAGGCAATCAAAAACTAAACGTGAGATTTAAATGTGCTCACCTTGTTTAACCTCAAACATGTGAGGTATGTTGGAAGCATGGAGGGGATGTAATCCCTATCTGTGGTAAAGATGTTTCCAGCTGGTATGCAGAAACTTTTAGCAGGTGGAAATCTTGATATCCCTGGAGTAGAAATATGTTGGTATTTCAGACAAACTTCTCCTCTCTGGAGTTAGGTAGAGACACTTTAATTCTTTTTGCTGGATTTCTTTCCTTGTTGCTGTTTATTTCTTTTCCCCTTCTTTATACTTGAAAGGCTTCTCCTCTCTGGAGCGTGGTATAAACTTTATGTATGCAAACCAATTAGTGCTCAGTTTACATACTATGGCCTAGATTTGGAGTTCGGCGGTAAAAGGGCTGTTAACGCTCCGCGGGCTTTTTTCTGGCCGCACCATAAAATTAACTCTGGTATCGAGAGTTCAAACAAATGCTGCGTTAGGCTCCAAAAAAGGAGCGTAGAGCATTTTTACCGCAAATGCAACTCTCGATACCAGAGTTGCTTACGGACGCGGCCGGCCTCAAAAACGTGCTCGTGCACGATTCCCCCATAGGAAACAATGGGGCTGTTTGAGCTGAAAAAAAACCTAACACCTGCAAAAAAGCAGCGTTCAGCTCCTAACGCAGCCCCATTGTTTCCTATGGGGAAACACTTCCTACGTCTGCACCTAACACTCTAACATGTACCCCGAGTCTAAACACCCCTAACCTTACACTTATTAACCCCTAATCTGCCGCCCCCGCTATCGCTGACCCCTGCATATTTTTTTAAACCCCTAATCTGCCGCTCCGTAAACCGCCGCAACCTACGTTATCCCTATGTACCCCTAATCTGCTGCCCTAACATCGCCGACCCCTATATTATATTTATTAACCCCTAATCTGCCCCCCTCAATGTCGCCGACACCTGCCTACACTTATTAACCCCTAATCTGCCGAGCGGACCTGAGCGCTACTATAATAAAGTTATTAACCCCTAATCCGCCTCACTAACCCTATCATAAATAGTATTAACCCCTAATCTGCCCTCCCTAACATCGCCGACACCTACCTTCAATTATTAACCCCTAATCTTCCGAGCGGAGCTCACCGCTATTCTAATAAATGGATTAACCCCTAAAGCTAAGTCTAACCCTAACACTAACACCCCCCTAAGTTAAATATAATTTTTATCTAACGAAATAAATTAACTCTTATTAAGTAAATGATTCCTATTTAAAGCTAAATACTTACCTGTAAAATAAACCCTAATATAGCTACAATATAAATTATAATTATATTATAGCTATTTTAGGATTAATATTTATTTTACAGGCAACTTTGTAATTATTTTAACCAGGTACAATAGCTATTAAATAGTTAAGAACTATTTAATAGTTACCTAGTTAAAATAATAACAAATTTACATGTAAAATAAATCCTAACCTAAGATATAATTAAACCTAACACTACCCTATCAATAAAATAATTAAATAAACTACCTACAATTACCTACAATTAACCTAACACTACACTATCAATAAATTAATTAAACACAATTCCTACAAATAAATACAATTAAATAAACTAGCTAAAGTACAAAAAATAAAAAAGAACTAAGTTACAGAAAATAAAAAAATATTTACAAACATAAGAAAAATATTACAACAATTTTAAACTAATTACACCTACTCTAAGCCCCCTAATAAAATAACAAAGCCCCCCAAAATAAAAAATTCCCTACCCTATTCTAAATTAAAAAAGTTACAAGCTCTTTTACCTTACCAGCCCTGAACAGGGCCCTTTGCGGGGCATGCCCCAAGAAGTTCAGCTCTTTTGCCTGTAAAAAAAAACATACAATACCCCCCCCCCAACATTACAACCCACCACCCACATACCCCTAATCTAACCCAAACCCCCCTTAAATAAACCTAACACTAATCCCCTGAAGATCTTCCTACCTTGTCTTCACCATCCAGGTATCACCGATCCGTCCTGGCTCCAAGATCTTCATCCAACCCAAGCGGGGGTTGGCGATCCATAATCCGGTGCTGAAGAGGTCCAGAAGAGGCTCCAAAGTCTTCCTCCTATCCGGCAAGAAGAGGACATCCGGACCGGCAAACATCTTCTCCAAGCGGCATCTTCGATCTTCTTCCATCCGGAGCGAAGCGGCAGGATCCTGAAGACCTCCAGCGCGGAACATCCATCCGGACCGACGACTGAACGACGAATGACTGTTCCTTTAAGGGACGTCATCCAAGATGGCGTCCCTCGAATTCCGATTGGCTGATAGGATTCTATCAGCCAATCGGAATTAAGGTAGGAATTTTCTGATTGGCTGATGGAATCAGCCAATCAGAATCAAGTTCAATCCGATTGGCTGATCCAATCAGCCAATCAGATTGAGCTCGCATTCTATTGGCTGTTCCGATCAGCCAATAGAATGCGAGCTCAATCTGATTGGCTGATTGGATCGGCCAATCGGATTGAACTAGATTCTGATTGGCTGATTCCATCAGCCAATCAGAAAATTCCTACCTTAATTCCGATTGGCTGATAGAATCCTATCAGCCAATCGGAATTCGAGGGACGCCATCTTGGATGACGTCCCTTAAAGGAACAGTCATTCGTCGTTCAGTCGTCGGTCCGGATGGATGTTCCGCGCTGGAGGTCTTCAGGATCCTGCCGCTTCGCTCCGAATGGAAGAAGATCGAAGATGCCGCTTGGAGAAGATGTTTGCCGGTCCGGATGTCCTCTTCTTGCCGGATAGGAGGAAGACTTTGGAGCCTCTTCTGGACCTCTTCAGCACCGGATTATGGATCGCCAACCCCCGCTTGGGTTGGATGAAGATCTTGGAGCCAGGACGGATCGGTGATACCTGGATGGTGAAGACAAGGTAGGAAGATCTTCAGGGGATTAGTGTTAGGTTTATTTAAGGGGGGTTTGGGTTAGATTAGGGGTATGTGGGTGGTGGGTTGTAATGTTGGGGGGGGGTATTGTATGTTTTTTTTTACAGGCAAAAGAGCTGAACTTCTTGGGGCATGCCCCGCAAAGGGCCCTGTTCAGGGCTGGTAAGGTAAAAGAGCTTGTAACTTTTTTAATTTAGAATAGGGTAGGGAATTTTTATTTTGGGGGGCTTTGTTATTTTATTAGGGGGCTTAGAGTAGGTGTAATTAGTTTAAAATTGTTGTAATATTTTTCTTATGTTTGTAAATATTTTTTTATTTTCTGTAACTTAGTTCTTTTTTATTTTTTGTACTTTAGTTAGTTTATGTAATTGTAGTTATTTGTAGCATTTGTATTTAATTTATTTATTGATAGTGTAGTGTTAGGTTAATTGTAGGTAATTGTAGGTAGTTTATTTAATTATTTTATTGATAGGGTAGTGTTAGGTTTAATTATATCTTAGGTTAGGATTTATTTTACAGGTAAATTTGTTATTATTTTAACTAGGTAACTATTAAATAGTTCTTAACTATTTAATAGCTATTGTACCTGGTTAAAATAATTACAAAGTTGCCTGTAAAATAAATATTAATCCTAAAATAGCTATAATATAATTATAATTTATATTGTAGCTATATTAGGATTTATTTTACAGGTAAGTATTTAGCTTTAAATAGGAATCATTTATTTAATAAGAGTTAATTTATTTCGTTAGATGTAAATTATATTTAACTTAGGGGGGTGTTAGTGTTAGGGTTAGACTTAGCTTTAGGGGTTAATCCATTTATTAGAATAGCGGTGAGCTCCGATCGGAAGATTAGGGGTTAATAATTGAAGGTAGGTGTCGGCGATGTTAGGGAGGGCAGATTAGGGGTTAATACTATTTATGATAGGGTTAGTGAGGCGGGTTAGGGGTTAATAACTTTATTATAGTAGCGGTGAGGTCCGCTCGGCAGATTAGGGGTTAATAAGTGTAGGCAGGTGTCGGCGACGTTGTGGGGGGCAGATTAGGGGTTAATAAATATAATATAGGGCTCGGCGGTGTTAGGGGTAGCAGATTAGGGGTACATAGGGATAACGTAGGTGGCGGCGCTTTGCGGTCGGAAGATTAGGGGTTAATTATTTTAAGTAGCTGGCGGCGATGTTGTGGGGGGCAGGTTAGGGGTTAATAATATAATACAGGGGTCGGCGGGGTTAGGGGCAGCAGATTAGGGGTACATAAGTATAACGTAGGTGGCGGTCGGCAGATTAGGGGTTAAAAATTTTAATCGAGTGGCGGCGATGTGGGGGGAGCTCGGTTTAGGGGTACATAGGTAGTTGATGGGTGTTAGTGTACTTTAGGGTACAGTAGTTAAGAGCTTTATGAACCGGCGTTAGCCAGAAAGCTCTTAACTCCTGCTATTTTCAGGCGGCTGGAGTTTTGTCGTTAGAGCTCTAACGCTCACTTCAGAAACGACTCTAAATACCGGCGTTAGAAAGATCCCATTGAAAATATAGGCTACGCAAATGGTGTAGGGGGATCTGCGGTATGGAAAAGTCGCGGCTGAAAAGTGAGCGTTAGACCCTTTAATCACTGACTCCAAATACCAGCGGGCGGCCAAAACCAGCGTTAGGAGCCTCTAACGCTGGTTTTGACGGCTACCGCCGAACTCCAAATCTAGGCCTATGAGATCAATTGTGGATATTAATTGCAGCACTCATGAGATGTGTATAAATGATGCTTGCAAGGACACAAAGTGAAATTTAAAATAAAAACACTTTTATTTTCCAATGTCCAATAAAAAATGATAAACAGAAATCCTCTTTGATAATAGTCCAGATCAGGGACAGAAATAGGTGAGCAGATGAAATATAGTATATTTCTTTAAATCCGGTAGTGAGTTTTTTTTATCAGGGCTGGTGCAAAAACAGCTAGCTGATAAAAATTAGTGATATTGTGGTATAGGATGCTGTAAGTACAGCTGGAGGTAAATTCCTTGTGGTGGTTTTGAGCTCTGAAAAGCTCCCAGAGTTCAGGTGAATAAGTTGGTGTTTATGATGGAAAACCGTAATAAATAGTTACATGAACTGCTGTAAATACAGCTAGATGATGATTCCTTGTGGTATTTTGAGCTCTAGATAGCTCACAATATCCGGATGGATGTGGATTCTTAAGCCTGTCAGTGACAGGATCCGTTGCTGAAGTGTTTGAAGCTTGGTCTCCCTGGACAGGAAGTGACGTCAGAAGTGGGCGTACCCTTACGCATTTCGTGAATTACATTCACTTCATCTATATCTATATATATATATACACAGGTGCGAGTGTGTATATGTATGTGTATATATATATATATATATATATATATATAATATATATAATATATATAAGTAGTTAATAATATATATATAATATAATATTATGTACGTATATATATATATATATAT
This sequence comes from Bombina bombina, assembly GCF_027579735.1. NCBI lineage: Eukaryota > Metazoa > Chordata > Amphibia > Anura > Bombinatoridae > Bombina > Bombina bombina. The sequence goes on along the minus strand of NC_069499.1, from coordinate 291,180,138 downwards.
ATATATATATATATATGTGTGTGTACACAATATATTATACATATAATATTAAATATACTTATATAAATTGTATATGTACTTGTGTGTGTATATATTTAATAGATAGATAATAAATATATATATATATAATATATATATATATATATATATATATATATATATATATATATAAATTGTGTGGGTGATGGAATGGTGATATAAATAACATTTATTTAAAAAACAGAGAGTGACTGAGACATACCTCATTGTTTTATTAGGGTTAACTGAGTCTCAGTCCCTGCTTCAACGTCAAAATTCAATGGATTATTGTTATTGCTTGGCTGGCAGCAAGCAACAAGTGGCACTATTCAATCTCACAGTCTATTCCCTTGGCTGGGCACTATTATAATTTCTGGCTCAGCACAGCGGTCACGACACTCACTCTGGCCGCACTACGCATAGACTGACTGAAAGAGCGGGTCTTCTTGCTGTCGTGATATCACGCGTGTGATCACGTGATGTCCGACAGTCTTACACACACTCACAGGCAGTCGCAGATGGCATCAGGTCAGAGGGGTCCGACCGCAACTCCCTACTGACAGTCACTGTCCGCACACATCAGGATCAGATCTGATCAGCTGTGGACACGGGCTGCAGGTGGCTGCCACTGCCAGCAGGGCTGGGCTTGGGTAATCAGTGGTGCTGGGTAGGTAGGGATTGGACTGATCCGGATGCGGCTTGGACTCAACGGTCGAGGTCAAAAGCATCATAGGAAAAAAAATTCTAATGCAAACTACCTAAGGCTATGTCTGGTATTTTTCAAATAAAATTACCAGGCAGTAGCCTGAAATACTAGACAGTCCGGTCTAATAACGGACACCTGGCAACCCTATTCTTAGCATGTACGCAGTATCTTATGTAAATAGTTAAACGTTAGACCTTAATATGGCCAACCACAAAATTCACATATTATCGTCAATAACTGATTTTGCTATGGCTGTTTAGTTAGTCCGAATCTAAGAAGGCTATCAGATTTGATCTGCAGTGTTACATGATATGGTTTGAGCTTAGTAGCACTACTATTGCCATGCTTTGTAAATTGTTTATAGTGGCTCCTCAGTTTTTATTATTAACCTTTCCAATTTTTTCTTTTTTTCTATCAAACCAGTTTTTAATGTTAGGATTGGCAGTATAGCCTATTTATACCCTGTTATGTAATGTTTGCCAATACCATGCACAAAGTCATTATCTCAATCATTCAATAGCAACTTGTGTACTAGGTTCTTAAGTGACCCTCCTAGTACGAGTTTTTTTTGTACATAAACTGGGAATTAAGGTTATTTATTTCAAAGTTAACTTTATCGAATTGCATAAATGTTCCAGGGACCTATAACCCTCTTATTATTGTGATAGTTGGCTGACTGTCTAGCTTGTACTATATTTAAAGTGATTAGGATATAATAGGTTAGACCTGCTATGTAGGATGTTTGGTCGCCTCCCTATATTTCTGCCAGGTTACTCTACAATATTCCCTGATTTTTACAAGCCTATATATATATATATTTATATATAAATATATATATATATATATATATATATATATATATATATATATATATATATATATATATATATATATATATATATAAAAGCTTTAATAGAACATTTTACAAACAAAAAAAACTGAAGTTCATTGTGACCCATGAGTGGTCACCTTCGTACCATGATACTCTCTATTTGACTAACTATTCAATTTTTATAGTAACAAACAAACCTGCACAACGGAGCGCCCTTGGAGTAGTTAGATGATTCTTAAAAGGTGTGAGTTAGGCACAAAAATAGAGAGAGGGTTTAAAGTCAATTTCCACAGTGGGATAACTCTATCTTTTATAGTAGATTCCAGACGGCAGCCATATTTCCCTGTGTGTCTGCACACACACCCATGATCAGAGGAAATCCAGAGAGGGAACAAAAAAACAGCGCACCAAGCCCAGAAAAAAGTTAAAAGTTCAGCTTTATTCCAACATGATTAAAAACATGCAAAACATGCAAAATATGTAAAAAGTGGTCAGCACAGTTGTGCAAAATACAAGTAAAAGAACAGGTGCAAAAAACAGCAAACGTTTCGTGCTTCACGCACTTGATCACTGCTAATTGATGCACCTGTTCTGTTCTCCTTTTATTCTCACAGATCTTAAAGTAACATTACATGTGTATAAACTTGTAAATTGCTGGTCATAGTAAGGGAGCCTATGAAAAGAAACCTTTGTTACATATACATAAAATTTATGTGAAAATACATGCAAATTCTTATAGATGATATAATTAAATACAACTTAGAAACATGATGTATATAACCTTATGCATACTCCTGATATGAGGACATAAGAAAAAGACATGTATATTTTCTTGGGTAAACAATAAATGCTTCTCATTATATACTTAAGATTGAAAAATGACTAATATGAGCAAATAATTATATAGGTTTCAAACGAGCCTATGACAAGAAACATACCTTTAAATTATAAAATCCTTATTGATCTAATTAAGCATTTTAAGTGTAAGTGTCTATAGGAAATATAATTATACCGTGTTCTAGTCTCATCCACACTCAATAGTTAATTATATTCATAAGGTTGAGAAAAGAAAAAAAAATTCAAATATTTCAAAAATGAGCCTCTGACAAGAGACATGTATATGAAGATATCCCAATTCTAAAATTTCTTATTTAAGCATATTGAGAAAGAAACCCTTAATATGAGCAAATATTGATATAAGTTTCAAATGAGCCTATGACAAGAAACATGCCTTTTAATTATAAAATCCTTATCAATCTAATTAAGCATTTTAAGTGTAAGTGTCTATAGAAAATATAGTTATACAGTGTTTTAGTCTCATCTACACTCAATAGTTAATTATATTCATATGGTGGAAAAAACATCCACATGACTTCCCTATTGTCGAGCGACATCTCTCTGTCACCCCCTCGTCTCCAACGGGGAATAAAATCAATTCCCTGTATAGTCAGAGCTGTTGAATCTGCATTATGTAACATTTTAAAATGTCTTGATACCGGTGTATCTGAATGCTCATCCTCTATAGAGCGTAGGTGCTCCAAAAATCTCTCTTTTAGCAGTCTTTTGGTTTTCCCTGTGTACTGTTGATGACAAATATTACATGTAAGAAGGTAGACCACATGAGTAGTTGAACAATTGATATAGTGGTATATCTTATATGTTTTGTTGGTGACAGTAGATTTAAAATATTCACCTTCTTTAACATATTCACAGGTGGTACAAATTGGGCGCCTACACTTAAAGAAACCTTTTCTTTTTTTTAGCCAAGTTGATGGTTTTTTAGATTTTACATCTGAGGGAGAAAGAAAATTACTCAATGTCTTACCTCGTTTAGAGATAAAATCACATCCCTCTTTTAGGATCTCTTTCAGAATGGGATCAGAATAAAGGATGGGTATAGAATCTCTGACAATATTAAATACCTTATTGTACTCTAGACTATATGTTGTGATAAATTTGACCTTTTTGTTATAAGATGTTTCTCTCTGCTTTTTTTGTATTTAAGTAAATCTTGTCTAGGTATTAAATCTACACTGCTTTTTGCCTCCTGTAAGATTTTCTTACTATAGCCCCTCTCAATAAATCTCCTTGTCGCTTCTTGTGATTTAATCTGATATTCATCCTCATTACTGCAGTTCCTTTTGATTCTTGTGTACTCTCCTTTAGGGATACCCTTAACAACATGTCTTGGGTGACATGAGTTAAATTTGAGAATAGTATGCCCAGCTGTTGGCTTCCTGTAGATACTAGTCTCAATAGTGTGTTCATTTGTGCTTGATAATGTAATGTCAAGAAAATGTATATGTGTGCTGTTCTGCTCACTAGTGAATTTTAAATCACAGTTGTTGTCATTTAGATATCTGCAAAAATCTTCTGTGTCCTCCTGGTTCCCCTCAAATATAAAAAGCAGATTGTCAATATACCTGTAAAATTGAATTATCTTTGCCCTAAAAGGGTTTCTATCTCCAAAGACGTGGGACAGCTCCCACCAACCCATATACAGGTTGGCGTAAGATTTTTGCAGATATCTAAATGACAACAACTGTGATTTAAAATTCACTAGTGAGCAGAACAGCACACATATAAATTTTCTTGACATTACATTATCAAGCACAAATGAACACACTATTGAGACTAGTACCACTATATCAATTGTTCAACTACTCATGTGGTCTACCTTCTTACATGTAATATTTGTCATCAACAGTACACAGGGAAAACCAAAAGACCACTAAAAGAGAGATTTTTGGAGCACCTACGCTCTATAGAGGATGAGCATTCAGATACACCGGTATCAAGACATTTTAAAATGTTACATACTGCAGATTCAACAGCTCTGACTATACAGGGAATTGATTTTATTCCCCGTTGGAGACGAGGGGGTGACAGAGAGATGTCGCTCGACAAAAGGGAAGTCATGTGGATGTTTAATCTACAGACTACCCATCCTCATGGGCTGAACATGAGAAGAGATTTAGATCTGTTCGCCAAATAATAAACACTTTACTAAGGGTTTCTTTCTCAATACGCTTAAACAAGAAATTTTAGAATAGGAATAACTTCATGTACATGTCTCTTGTCAGAGGCTCATTTTTGAAACTTTTTTCCACCATATGAATATAACTAACTATTGAGTGTAGATGAGACTAAAACACTGTATAACTATATTTTCTATAGACACTTACACTTAAAATGCTTAATTAGATTGATAAGGATTTTATAATTAAAAGGCATGTTTCTTGTCATAGGCTCATTTGAAACTTATATAAATATTTGCTCATATTAAGGGTTTCTTTCTCAATATGCTTAAATAAGACATTTTAGAATGGGGATATCTTCATATACATGTCTCTTGTCAGAGGCTCATTTTTGAAATTTTTGAATTTTTTTTCTCCACCTTATGAATATAATTAACTATTAAGTGTGGATGAGAATAGAACACGGTATAATTATATTTCCTATAGACACTTACACTTAAAATGCTTAATTAGATCAATAAGGATTTTATAATATAAAGGTATGTTTCTTGTCATAGGCTCATTTGAAACCTATATCATTATTTGCTCATATTAAAGTCATTTTTCAATCTTAAGTATATAATGAGAAGCATTTATTGTTTACCCAAGAAAATATACATGTCTTTTTCTTTATGTCCTCATATCAGGAGTATGCATAAGGTTATATACATCATGTTTCTAAGTTGTATTTAATTATATCATCTCTAAGAATTAGCATGTATTTTCACATAAATGTTATGTTTATGTAACAAAGGTTTCTTGTCATAGGCTCCCTTACTATGACCAGCAATTTACAAGTTTATACACATGTAATGTTACTTTAAGATCTGTGAGAATAAAAGGAGAACAGAACAGGTGCATCAATTAGCAGTGATCAAGTGCGTGAAGCACGAAACGTTTGCTGTTTTTTGCACCTGTTCTTTTACTTTACTTTACTTTTTACGTATTTTGCACAACTGTGCTGACCACTTTTTACATATTTTGCATGTTTTTAATCATATAAAGCTGAACTTTTAACTTTTTTCTGGGCTTGGTGCGCTGTTTTTTTGTTCCCTCTCTGGATTTCCTATTCAATTTTTATATGAGGTCCAAAAGGGGCCTCCTGTGAACTTTGGAAAGTTTTAAGCATATTCAACACATTCATTTAAATTAGGTTACTGCATATATCCGAGCAGAAAAAGGAATATTAGAACCTTTTTATATTAATAGGGCTTTATAGTTACTCCTGTAGTGTTTTGTAATATAATCTGTTGAATATGTCAGTGAATCCTATTGAACACTTTAGGAGCAGTGCGTAAGCATTGGGATACAATTTAGTACTGTTTATGACTACTCCTGCTGTTGAGGCAGGTTAGTCATTGGAAAAAAGAATGCTTATATGCACTGTTATAACATCTATTTAAGTAATATAATTAGGTTACTGTGCCTTGAACAACTTAAGAGATATTGTACGTTAAAAATTAACTTTTATTAGTATCGTTTTTAAAAAGACAGCTTTGGTGGATGATAATACTGCCCTGAAGAGTTAAAAACACTCTCACTGTGCTAAGTGAAAAAACAGCATGTTGTGATTATGCTACAGAAGTAGAACTGGTAGTACTTGGAGCAGTAGATTGTAACTGAGAAATTGACTCAAGAGCTGATATAGAGAACTATAGCCTCTTGGGCCTATGTTGCTCTCAATAGTGTCTGAATTACTATACTCATATATGTGATTTATAATCTTTATATGGTAAAAAATATATATTGACGCTATAAAGTTACCCTTGGACTTGACAATCTAAGACTGCTAATATATGTTGGTGCTAAAAGTATAGGTACTGACTATGGTGGCAGCTTACAATTGGTAAATATGACTATCTTGCTGCTTATGGTTATTTATTTGCATCACCAAACAGTAGAAAATAGGTACTGAAACAGTTTTTTATAGAGATGAGAGGTATTGTTTTGAGGCTATGCACTCTATATAATAACACTAGTTATGATATAGCATATCTCAGTCTTATACCGTAGTGTTAGTGGAATACTACCATAGGGAGTGATCTGAACACTGCAGGATGTGCAATAAATTCTCTGCAAGGACCAGTGTTATGTGATCACCTCTTGCTACACACTGATATTAATTATATTGCATCTGTATGATATAAATGCAAGTTACTAAATTGTATATTACCCACACATAAAGAGTTGGTCCTTATATTACGGTCATATATAGATTGTATTATTATATCTAAAGCACTGTGTAGCCCAATATGTTTAGGGTCTTAAATAAAAGGCTGGTTCTTAGAATCGTTTGTTATTAACTATTCAATCCTGTCAGAGAAAGACTGACACCTAAGGCTGTAAACAATGTCCACTAAATGAAACCTTATATCAAACTGATTACTGAGTATCAAATGCCTTATCAAAGTTGAATTGTAATAGATATCCTATATATCATTATGAAATTCAAACACAGAGCATGCCTGCTTTGTAACAAAACCACCCTATGATTCAATTAGCTGTAGTCAGCGTTAGCACCAAACTCAAACAAATTCTACTACGTATACTAATTATAAGTTTTTAGCATGCTGTTATTTTAAATTAGTAACAACTAGTGAGGCAAGTTAAAAAGTGAGGAGACCCCTGACGCGGCGTTTCACTAACGCTTCCTCAGAGGGGTGTTTGGTGATGCAAATAAATAACCATAAGCAGCAAGATAGTCATATTTACCAATTGTAAGCTGCCACCATAGTCAGTACCTATACTTTTAGCACCAACATATATTAGCAGTCTTAGATTGTCAAGTCCAAGGGTAACTTTATAGCGTCAATATATATTTTTTACCATATAAAGATTATAAATCACATATATGAGTATAGTAATTCAGACACTATTGAGAGCAACATAGGCCCAAGAGGCTATAGTTCTCTATATCAGCTCTTGAGTCAATTTCTCAGTTACAATCTACTGCTCCAAGTACTACCAGTTCTACTTCTGTAGCATAATCAAAACATGCTGTTTTTTCACTTAGCACAGTGAGAGTGTTTTTAACTCTTCAGGGCAGTATTATCATCCACCAAAGCTGTCTTTTTAAAAACGATACTAATAAAAGTTAATTTTTAACGTACAATATCTCTTAAGTTGTTCAAGGCACAGTAACCTAATTATATTACTTAAATAGATGTTATAACAGTGCATATAAGCATTCTTTTTTCCAATGACTAACCTGCCTCAACAGCAGGAGTAGTCATAAACAGTACTATACTGCATATATCCGTCTTTGCTCATTTTATATCCTGTTATTATTAGCAGTACGTATCTTTTACAACTTTAACTAATTAATATGGAGGTTCTCAAGTGTATGAAACTTCGCTTGTTTTATTTTTAAGAAGGTCACTGTATACATTCTTCTTGTCATTAGCAGATTGCCTCTTCTACAATTTTGACTAATATTTTAAGTTAATGAAATGGCTATGTAACCGCATTTTATTGATATATGCTGTACTTGTGTCTTAATTAAACCTCAATAAAAAAAAAAAAAGAAATCAAGACATAAAACAGGAAAATAAAATATAGTTTTAAAAAATAGGGTAGGAAGTTAAAAAAAGGGATGGGCTAAATTAAAGAAAAGTTTGTGTAATAGGGAAGGGTAGTTATAGGAAAGATGGGAAGGGGATACGGGGTAAATCCAATGCAGCACACAAAATATAGGGTTAATAAAAAACAAGTAAAACAAGAAAAATTACATGTGATGGGTATATGGGGTTAATGAAATGGAAAAAATGAAAGGGCTATGGGGTTAATGAAAATAAAAATAAAAAAAGGAAGGGGATATGGGGTTAAAGGGACAGTCTAGTCCAAAATAAACGTTTATGATACAGATAGTTCATGTAATTTTAAACAACTTTCCAATTTACTTTTATCACCACTTTTTCTTTGTTCCCTTGGTATTCTTAATTGAAAGCTAAAACTAAGAGGTTCATATGTTAATTTCTTAGACATTGAAGGCCGCCTCTTATATGAATGCATTTTGACAGTTTTTCACCACTAGAAGGTGTTAGTTCACATGTATAATATAGATAACACGCACGTGGAGTTACCTAGGAGTCAGCACCGATTGACTAAAATGCAAGTTTGTAAAAAAAAAACTGAAATAAGGGGGCAGTTTGCAGAGGCTAAGATACAAGATAATCACAGAGGTAAAAAGTGTGTGTGAGAAAACGAATGTGTGTATATTAAATATAAAATGTATGGATGTATATGTGTGTAAGCGAAAAAAACAGCAAACCTCCTAAGCGTTGAAAGTCACGCAAATTTATTTGCTTAGATGAGATACATAAAAACAGTTATAGAAGCAAAATAGCACCTGCTAATCAGGATAAAGATCCAGTCCTACGCGTTTCGGCAGCCCACTGCCTTAATCATGGACTCTACTAAATGTGAAAAAATAGTTAATTAAATACACCTGAGTCCTCAGGTGTTACAACTCCTAAATTACAATTTAAAGGGGACATGACCTGCATAGATAGAACAAGACTAACTTTGATATATAGTAAATAAGATTACATATACAACGTGTTAGAGGAAATGTTGAACAATATAAGGTTAGCATAATAACCCCAAAGTCAAAAAGAACCCCAAAACAGAAGAATATTCAGATATCTGGAAAGGAGTAACATTAAATTGCACCAATTATGACATAAATATAACCAATGTAAAGCTTATAAAAAGACCACTGATAACTCATATCCAATTTATTTTGGGTCCCTATAAAGCTTAAAGATGAGCTAAAATAGTAGAATGGGGCCTAACAAAAGTTATTAGCCATACGAACTCTAAAGGGGACAAAAAGGAAAATTACGTATACTTATATTGTACTTATAATGACGAATTAATACAACGTGTAAATTCTAATGTCATAATGGGGAAGGAAAAGGTGTTATGGAACATATGAAATAATTTGTATTTAATCCTAAAGAACGCCAGTGGTATATATAGGAAAAGGTTAATGTTGGCGACTCCAAAAATTAATTATGTCGCCTTCTATATTAAAACCAAAAATCCAGAAAGCTTCCTTATACAATAATTTGGCCGATCTATCACTCCCACGAATGTTGGGTCGAATGTGATCGACTACCTGCCATTTTAATGTGGCACCGACTTTATCATGATAATGAATAAAGTGTCTTGCAAGGTCGGAGCACTCTACACCATTTTCTATATTCTTGAGGTGCTCTCTGATCCTAGCTCTACCTTCCCTGGAGGTGCACCCAACGTACTGCTTTTTACATTGGGTGCAGTCCACCAGGTAGATTACAAAAGTGGAGCGGCAGTTGGTGTAAATGTCAAGGTCATAAATCTTTTGAGCGACATATGACTGGAAATTGCGTGCTGTTCGAGTAAAACCACAAGATATACAATTACTGTAATGGCATCTATAGTGCCCCTTGACCTCCAACTAACTGCTCCTAGTCACAGGACTTTGGCGCAGCAAACTAGGGGATAAAGTATTGCCTATTGTGCATCCCCTCCTTGAGACAAAATTACAGCCTTGTGAAACAAAGTCCTAAGGCTGTCTTCAGCTGTGAGAATGGGGAGGTGCTTTTTCACAATCTCACATATAGTATCAAACTGTGCACTGTAAGAGGTTACAAAAAAAGGTTTGGAAGCATTAAAGTTCTTTTTCTTATATGACTGAGAACTTTGTTAAGCAAGCAATTGCTTCCTATCCATCCGACTAACCTCCAACAAAGCACGGTTTACCACCCTTTTATTGTAACCCCTGTCAAGAAGGTTATTCACCATAATCAGGCTTCTTTCTCAAAATCTTGATCATTCGTGCAATTCCTTTTTACACAGATGAACTGTCCTTTCGCTATGCCAAATCCTATATATTTTGGATGGTTGCTGCGACTATTTAAAATGGCATTGGAAGCAATCGGTTTAGAATATAGGGTAGTTCTGACACTATGAGTATAACTGTCTCCTATCAAAAGAAGATCCAAATATGGTACTGAGTTGGGGTTCCAGATATATGTAAACTGGAGGTTAACATCATTATTGTTCAAATAATGCACAAATTTGTCCAAATGAAGAGGAGGTCATTGATGTATCTTTTGTACAGCTGGATGTCTGATCTAAACGGATTTCCATCTCCAAAGACGTGGCACACCTCCCACCAACCCATAAATAGGTTGGCGTAGGCTGGGGCAAATTTTTGCCCCCATAGCCGTGCCACGCCTTTGGAGATAGAACGTACAGTTGAATTCAAAGAAATTATGGGAAAGCAGAAACTCAAGCGCCTGCAGCAAAAACTGCTTAAGGTGGTCATCGTAATTGCTGAAGGTATCTAACATGTATGTTACGGCCTCAAGGCCACTTGAGTGTGGTATGGCCGAATACAAGCCAACCACATCAACCGTAAGCCATTCCGATTGTCCATACCAAGCAGTCTGCTGCAGGCAGTTCAGAAGGTGCTTGGTTCCTTAAGATATGATGGGAGTTGGTACACAATGGGCTGGAGTAAAGACTCTACCCAGGTGGACATATTTTCAAAAAGAGAGCCAATTCCAGCCACATTGGGCCTGCCGTTCACCTCCTCCAAGGACTTATGGACCTTGGGGAGGTGATGGAAAACAGGGGTAATCGGATTCAATACATACAGAAAGTCCACCGTATCCTGGTCCAGGATCCCCATCTCAATACCATCATCTAGCAGTGACACCAGTTCTCTCTTAAACATATCTGTGGGGTTACATCTCAACATCTGATATACATCAGTGTCACTAAGCTGTCTGTTAGCTTCCTGTATATAGGAAACTTTATCCTGTACCACAACACACCCACCCTTATCAGCCTGTTTAATGATGATATCATTCCTAGATTTAAGGGTTTCTAAGGCCAAAGCCTGGGCAGAAGTAAGATTAGGACGGGGGTGACGACTATCAAAGGATAGTTTAATGAGGTCTTCCTCCACTCTGTGGTGGAAAGCCTCTAAAAAAAGGGCCTCTCTCTTTTGTGGGGTAGAAGATAGACTTAGGTTTAGAACCCCCATGTGTAATTTTGAGAAGGGATTCATCTAGTGGGGTGTCATGGGCAAGATCATGTAACCGAAGATAGTCACATGCTTCATTAAAGTCAACCAGGTCATAGAGCTTAGGGAATGCTTTATTTAAACAAATAGTGTCACTAACACTAGCATTACCAACTCACTCACTCTTCCAGAAGAATTTTCTAAGTGTCAAATCACGAACCATTTTGTTAAGATTTACTAAAGTGTTAAACAGATTAAATTTATTGGTGGGAACACAACCCAGACCTAAGCCAAGGACCTCATATTCTTCTTTAGTCAGTGTAACTTTAGAAATATTTACAACATTCAAATTGCATACTTGTTCCTGCCTCCTCTTCTGTGCCTTCCTGCCCCTCTGCCTCTTTGACCTCTTTCTACGCTTCCTTCCCCTTCTCCTAAATTGGGGTCCCTGTAAAAAACCTGTTGGTCCTTGCTTGTGATGCTAGAAACAGCCTCAGGGGTTGCTAATCTTGATGCCCCTCCATTATCACTAAGGAAGATTTGTCTCCTATGCTCAGACTGAGAAATTGCACTTGTGTCATTAACAGGTTTTTTATTTGAATTCCTATTTATTATGGGATCTATACGAGCACCACTACCAGTCTTAGATCTAACTGACTGGTCTACTTGTATTGTAGGATTTGTAGGTGGGGCAGTTATAACACCCTGTTGTGAACTACCTTCCTCTAGATGCTGGGGGCCTGAGAAAGATACATGTTTTTCAGCTAAATGAGCTGTATTTCTACCCCTAGATCTGGATCTTGATCTGGACCTATTATTTATAGTGACACTGCATGTATGCCAGGTGTAAACCCTATTGTGTGCATGATCATCACTATCCCTTATAAACTTCTTTAGTTTGAAATTATTAGAGCTGCAACAACTAATCAACATAATCGATAATAAATAGTTGTCAACGAATCTCATAATCGATTAGTTGGTTAGCAATTAGTTGGTCTGTGCATGGCACCAGCTACTTCATTACAATGAGCTCCTGCACATAGTATTGTGATTTATGGTTATGCCCTTAGCCTAAAGGACTTCTAGAGATGTTTAATTTTCACTTTTTCAGGACAGTATAAGTTTACAACTACTCCTGGCTTATGTGGAACCCAGAAATAATTTGAGTCATCATTTGGATTGTTAATATTAAATTAGGTGGTTTGAGACTTTGCTTTGCATGATATAGTGCTGAGCTTGTTATTTACACCTAGCCCGATGGTAGCTATTTGAATTGATGCACACTATTATCTGTTGGCACAATTATTAGTGGATTGCTTGCTATTGCTTATTATATTTACCATATAGATAAATGTGTAAGGCTTTGTCCTGTTGTTGATATTATATAGTCCTTAGCACTTTTTACTTTTTTTTGTTTTTTTATATTTTTAATTAATTGTAATATGTACCAAAGTCAACCTCTAATTATATTTCTGTTAGTTTAAGAGCGGACTAGATATTTTTCTCCTTAACCTTATAGCTGGTTATTTACCATTGCATATAGATATTAAAAATGATTGTTAGAATGAAGTCCAGGCTTACTTTAAGAGGCCTCTTGCATTGCATTGAGAGTAAACAAAGATAAATATCCCACCTTGGTTGGGGATTTTTTTTAAATATGGAGGGGGGGGGGAATTTCATCCGATTAGTCAATTAATCGAAAAAATAATCGTCCGATTAATCGATTATGAAAATAATCGTTAGTTGCAGCCCTAGAAATTTACCAATTCAACACGGAATTTATCCAGCGGGGTCTTTTAACAATAAGTCCATGTCCATGCATGGTAAAGTCATTCAGACGATTCTGTAAATCTATTAAATCCTCACGTGTTGTTGACAGAGCTGTTTCTTTAAAAGTGATAATCAACTCCATTAATTTCTTGGAGCATTCTGTCAAAATGTTATTCCATTTAATAATAAAGGTTGAATCATCCACTTGAAAGGTGGGATACTTATTCAAACGGAGTCCCCTTGGAATTAAATCCATTATCAAGTATTTTTCAAGGGCCCATTTGTCCCACCATATTTTGTATTCTTTGATTAAAGTCCGCTCCATTTGGAGAAAAATATCACTGATAGATAATCTCTCTTTTTTGTTAACAAAAGTGTCCTCCATAGTTAGTCTGTCCAAATCCAAATTAGTAAATGATTTTAGAGAAAACAGGTCACGGTTCTCCATATTAAGCAAAAATTCCCAGGGAATAAAGACTGAATAAAACCAAACTGGGAAGTCCGGTACCAAACCACAGGGTATTATAACAACAAGTCAGAATGTCAAGCCGTAAGAAGGAAAATAAAATAAATGCATATATGTACAAACAGTCCTTCTCTGCAGCTCAAGACAAAGTCACCAGCGTTGTCCGTAAGAAGCAATAAAAAAGCACTCACCGGAGAAGATCTTTCATGTGGCGTAGGCTTAAAAAGATGGCAGCGGATCGTTCACCAGAAACCTGCAGCAGTTCCTCTCCACATTCTGGGTCCCCATGTCATCAGCATCCTTGTTACCACTCTGACCTCAGCTCCTAACGGGGCAGGTGTTCCACTTTCCTTCAGTGGCGGCATAAGCCGTCCTCGTAAATGTCGGTTACTTCCGAATTACATCAGATAATGACGTGGACCAATGGTATCCCTGTGGGTCCGGGTAATGCTGAGGTTTAGCTGGGAATAGGTAAATATAAAGCAAGCGAAAAAAACAGCAAACCTCCCAAGCGTTGAAAGTCACACAAATTTATTTGCTTAAATGAGATACATAAAAACAGCTATAGAAGCAAAATAGCCCCTGGTAATCAGGACAAAGATCCAGTCCTACGTGTTTCGGCAGCCCACTGCCTTAATCATGGACTCTACTAAGTGTGAAAAAATAGCTCCTTAAATACACCTGATTGTTGACCTGGGGACTTGACCTGCATAGATAGAACAAGACTAACTTTGATACATAGTAAATAAGATTACATATACAAAGTGTTAAAGGAAATGTTGAACAATATAAGGTTAGCATAATAACCCCAAAGTCAAAAAGAACCCCAAAACAGAAGAATATTCAGATATCTGGAAAGGAGTAACATTAAATTGCACCAATTATGACATAAATATAACCAATGTATTATAACGCTTATAAAATGACCACTGATAACTCATATCCAATTTATTTTAGGTCCCTATAAAACTTAAAGAGCTAACATAGTAGAACGGGGCCTAACAAAAGTTATTAGCCATACAAACTCTAAAGGGGACAAAAAGGACAATTACGTACTGTATACTTATATTGTACTTATAATGAAGAATTCATTGTAATTATTGAGGACACTTTTGTTAACCAAAAAGAGACATTATCTATCAGTGATATTTTTCTCCAAATGGAGCGGACTTTAATCAAAGAATACAAAATATGGTGGGACAAACAGGCCCTTGAAAAATACTTGATGATGGATTTAATTCCAAGGGGACTCCGTTTGAATAAGTATCACACCTTTCAAGTGGATGATTCAACCTTTATTATTAAATGGAATAACATTTTGACAGAATGCTCCAAGAAATTAATGGAGTTGATTATCACTTTTAAAGAAACAGCTCTGTCAACAACACGTAAGGATTTAATAGATTTACAGAATCCTCTGAATGACTTTACCATGCATCCCAAATATAGGGACATGGACTTATTGTTAAAAGACTCTGGATAAATTCTGTGTTGAATTGGATAATTTCAAACTTAAGATGTTTATAAGGGATAGTGATGATCATGCACACAATAGGGTTTACACCTGGCATACAAGCAGTGTCACTATTAATAATAGGTCCAGATCAAGATCCAGATCTAGGGGTAGAAATACAGCTCATTAAGCTGAAAAACATGTATCTTTCTCAGGCCCTCAGCATCTAGAGGAAGGTAGTTCACAACAGGGTGTTATAACTGCCCCACCTGCAAATCCTACAATACAAGTAGACCAGTCAGTTAGATCTAAGACTGGTAGTGGTGCTCGTATAGATCCCATAATAAATAGGAATTCAAATAAAAAAACCTGTTAATGACACAAGTGCAATTTCTCAGTCTGAGCATAGGAGACAAATCTTCCTTAGTGATAATGGAGGGGCATCAAGATTAGCAACCCCTGAGGCTGTTTCTAGCATCACAAGCAAGGACCAACAGGTTTTTTTACAGGGACCCCAATTTAGGAGAAGGGGGAGGAAGCATAGGAAGAGGTCAAAGAGGCAGAGGGGCAGGAAGGTACAGAAGAGAAGGCAGGAACAAGTATGCAATTTGAATGTTGTAAATATTTCTAAAGTTACACTGACTAAAGAAGAATATGAGGTCCTAGGCTTAGGTCTGGGTTGTGTCCCCACCAATACATTTAATCTGTTTAACACTATAGTGGATCTTAACAAAATGGTTTGTGATTTGACACTTAGAAAATTCTTCTGGAAGAGTGAGTGAGTTGGTAATGCTAGTGTTAGTGACACTATTTATTTAAATGAAGAATTCCCTAAGCTCTATTACCTGGTTGACTTTAATGAAGCATGTGACTATATTCGGTTACATGATCTTGCCCTGTACACCCCACTAGAGGAATCCCTTCTCAAAATTACACATGGGGGTTTTAAACCTAAGTCTATCTTCTACCCCACAAAAGAGAGAGGCCCTTTTTTAGAGGCTTTCCACCACAGGGTGGAGGAAGACCTCATTAAACTATCCTTTGATAGTCATCACCCCCGTCCTAATCTTACTTCTGCTCAGGCTTTGGTCTTAGAAACCCTTAAATCTAGGGATGATATCATCATTAAACAGGGTGATAAGGGTGGGTGTGTCGTGGTACAGGATGAAGTTTCCTATATACAGGAAGCTAACAGGCAGCTTAGTGACACTGATGTATATCAGATGTTGAGATGTAACCCCACAGATATTTTTAAGAGAGAACTGGTGTCACTGCTAAATGATGGTATTGAGATGGGGATCCTGGGCCAGGATACTGTGGACTTTCTTTATGTAACGAATCCGATTACCCCTGTTTTCCATCACCTCCCCAAGGTCCATAAGCCTTTGGAGGAGGTGAAGAGCAGGCCCATTGTGGCTGGAATTGGTTCTCTTTTTGAAAATATGTCCACCTGGGTAGAGTCTTTACTCCAGCCCATTGTGTACCAACTCCCTTCATATCTTAAGGACACCAAGCACCTTCTGAACTGCCTGCAGCAGACTGCTTGGTATGGACAATCGGAATGGCTTACGGTTGATGTGGTGGGCTTGTATTCAGCCATACCACACTCAAGTGGCCTTGAGGCCGTAACATACATGTTAGATACCTTCAGTAATTACGATGACCACCTTAAGCAGCTTTTGCTGCAGGTGCTTGAGTTTCTACTTTCCCATAATTTCTTTCAATTCAACTATACTTTCTATCTCCAAAGGCGTGGCACGGCTATTGGGGCAAAATTTGCCCCAGCCTACGCCAACCTATTTATGGGTTGGTGGGAGGTATGCCACGTCTTTGAAGATGGAAATCCGTTTAGATCAGACATCCAGCTGTACAAAAGATACATCGATGACCTTCTGTTCATTTGGACAGAAGGTCATGAGAGAATGGTACAATTTGTGCATTATTGGAACAATAATGAAGTTAACCTCCAGTTTGCATATATCTGGAACCCCATCTCGGTACCATATTTGGATCTTCTTTTGATAGGAGACAGTGATACGCATAGTGTCAGAACTACCCTATATTCTAAACCGATTGCTTCCAATGCCATTTTACATGGTCGGAGCAACCATCCAAAACACACAGGATTTGGCATAGCGAAAGGACAGTTCATCCGTGTAAAAAGGAATTGCACGAATGATCAAGATTTTTAGAAAGAAAGCCTGATTATGGTGAATAACCTTCTTGACAGGGGTTACAATAAAAGGGTGGTAAACCGTGCTTTGTTGGAGGTTAGTCGGATGGATAGGAAGCAATTGCTTGCTGAACAAAGTTCTCAGTCATATAAGAAAAAGAACTTTAATGCTTTCAAACTTTTTTTGTAACCTCTTATAGTGCACAGTTTGATACTATCTGTGAGATTGTGAAAAAGCACCTCCCCATTCTCACAGCTGAAGACAGCCTTAGGGACTTTGTTTCACAAGGCTGTAATTTTGTCTCAAGGAGGGGATGCACAATAGGCCATACTTTATCCCCTAGTTTGCTGCGCCAAAGTCCTGTGTCTAGGAGCAGTTGGTTGGAGGTCAAGGGGCACTATAGATGCCATTACAGTAATTGTATATCTTGTGGTTTTACTCGAACAGCACGCAATTTCCAGTCATATGTCGCTCAAAAGATTTATGACCTTGACATTTACACCAACTGCTGCTCCACTTTTGTAATCTACCTGGTGGACTGCACCCAATGTAAAAAGCAGTACGTTGGGTGCACCTCCAGGGAAGGTAGAGCTAGGATCAGAGAGCACCTCAAGAATATCGAAAACGGTGTAGAGTGCTCCAACCTTGCAAGACACTTTATTCTTTATCATGATAAAGTGGTTGCCACATTAAAATGGCAGGTGATCGATCACATTCGACCCTCCATTCGTGGGGATGATAGATTGGCTAAATTATTGTATAAGGAAGATTTCTGGATTTTTAGAATGCAGACAAGAAGACCAAAAGGTTTTAATATAGAAGGCGACATAATAATTTTTTGGAGTCGCCAACATTAACCATTACCTATATATAACACTGGCATTCTGTAGGATTAAATACAAATTATTTCATATGTTCCATAACACCTTTTCCTTCCCCATTATGACATTAGAATTCACATGTTGTATTAATTCTTCATTATAAGTACAATATAAGTATATGTAATTGTCCTTTTTGTCCCCTTTAGAGTTCGTATGGCTAATAACTTTTGTTAGGCCCCGTTCTACTATGTTAGCTCTTTAAGCTTTATAGGGACCCAAAATAAATTGGATATGAGTTATCAGTGGTCTTTTTATAAGCGTTATAATACATTGGTTATATTTATTTCATAATTGGTGCAATTTAATGCTACTCCTTTCCAGATATCTGAAAATTCTTCTGTTTTGGGGTTCTTTTTGACTTTGGGGTTATTATGCTAACCTAATATTGTTCAACATTTCTTCGAACACGTTGCATATGTAATCTTATTTACTATGTATCAAAGTTAGTCTTGTTCTATCTATGCAGGTCATGTCTCCTTTAAATTGTAATTTAGGAGTTGTAACACCTGAGGACTCAGATGTATTTAAGGAGCTATTTTTTCACACTTAGTAGAGTCAATGATTAAGGCAGTGGGCTGCCGAAATGCGTAGGACTGGATCTTTGTCCTGATTACCAAGGGCTATTTTGCTTCTATAGCTGTTTTTATGTATCTCATTTAAGCAAATAAATTTGTGTGACTGTCAACGCTTGGGAGGTTTGCTGGTTTTGGTTTTCGCTTGATTTATATTAACCTATTCCCAGCTTAACCCTTTAGCATTACCCGGACCCAGAGGGATACTATTGATCCACGTCACCATCTGACATCATCCGGACATTTACAAGGACGGCTTATGCCGACACTGAAGGAAAGTGGAACACCTGCCCCGATAGGAGCTGAGGTCAGAGTGGTAACAAGGAGGCTTATGACACGGGGACCCAGACTGCAGAGAGGAACTGCTGCAGGCTTCTGGTGAACGATCCGCTGCCATCTTTTTCAGCCCACGCCACTTGAAAGATCTTCTCCTGTGAGTGCTTTTTTATTGCTTCTTATGGACAACGCTGGTGACTTTGTATTGAGCTGCAGAGAAGGACTGTTTGTAAATATACGTATATGTGTGTTCCTAATTATTATGTGGCCTACAATGATAAAATAAAACAAATAAATCTCACTCTAACCCGCTCTATATAACTCCGAATCTCTCTCCAACCCACCAAACTCCTACCAGCGCAACTACCTCCTGTGTCTTTCTCTCTAGAGGCGATCACAGGTAAAGAGGGCAGCTGTAAACCATTATTTTTATAGTGTAAGGTCGGGTTACCATGGTAATGCATTTGTTATGGCGTACTAGTTTTCGTCAAATCAGACATTGGTTGTCAGTGCACTTTCTACTGACTATGCAATGGAAACCTGGTACTAAAATGGAGCCGTAAGCTAATTTTAGCTGTCAGCTACTTCAGTAGCTTACGGCTCTATGGAAGCGAGCCCATATATGGGTCATATTCCTATGTTCTCTACACAGTCTCAAGCAGAGAGCCCTCTGACCAGAGAAATAGAGGCTATATGACCTGGCGATAAATATCAGCGTAAAAGTATTTTAAAATTAAGCTCCAACATTTGTTGAGATACAGAGGATTTGTGAGTCCAATTAAAACATTTATAAAATGATTGCTTATCTAGATTGACTCCCTGTTCCAATTGTTTGTATACAAACATATAAAAGAAGTATTGTCTTCTAGAGGAATAGTAGTGCATTTAGCCAGAGTGGAAATGGCCCCTTCAACCTTGGGAACCATTTCCCATAACTTAAACTTAAGTTAGCAGAAGGTAAAGGATATAGCATTTTAAACTTTGAAGAAGGGTTAAAAGAGACACCTGGTTTAGACCAATCATATCAGAGACAGCATCAGGTATAGGGAAAATCTCAGGGAGATTGACACGTTTTTTTAGAGTTCAAACGATTACAGGGTTTATCATCAGTGCAGTCAGGGCCTTCTCAATGGCAGTAGCAATAAACTTTTTCATTGCTGGGGGTACGTCATCTGCATCCATCTGTATGGAAGAAACAGTTGGTGCATGTGTACACATAGAAACATAATTAGTATCATTAGTATGCAATCATTCTAAACATGATTCACATAAATGAATTGAAGAAGCTACTTCAGTTGTTTCACAATAAGCACATTTAGCTTTGGTAGAAATGAGTTCAGCCAGCTCAGTTTCTATAGTAACTTCAGGGACAGGATGGGGCTGCCACATTATGGCAAAAAAAAATAAAAATATGCAATAAAGTATTAATATAATCCCTTTATTGAAAAAAAAATTTTTTAGAAAATAAACAACTTTTGAGGTGTGGGAAAGATTGCTTTAAAAAAACATTTGCTAATACCACCTTAAAAAACACGTAATTAAAAAAATTGCTATGTTAAGTAAAGACTATTAAAGAAAAAACAACTAGGTAATATGAAGCCCTTGACGTGTTTTAAGGCACACGGCAGAGGGGGACAGGTCTATTAAGGTACATTTTGGTGCCAACATTTTTGGCGGAAATTAAAGTGTGCATAATAATTATGCCACATAAAAACTGATATATTGTGCGATGCAGCGAGTGCGCAAGTGTGAAAAAAATTATAGAATAAAGTAAGGTGCCAAATCTAAAATCTAATCCTCAAAAGAAAACCCCCATGACATCAGTGTATATAAGCTCTTATATTCATGTGCTGTATATTTGTACAAAGAAGCAAACATAAAGGGGAATCAATTTGAAACATTGGGATAAGGGAGCTGTTAAAAATTTAATTCAGATATGTGTCTAAGTTATAACAGAGGTGCAGATCCTCTAATGCTATAATCAAAAAATATATATAGAAAGAAAATAAGGATAAGTAGTCCTTATAAAAAGATAGGGAATTCAGCACTCTCCACTACACATAAAGAAAAGGATATATATCAGCATAAGTAAAAATCCTAAATGTATAAATATAGAGCTGAGTGTGGAGCCTGTTGGATACAGACAATAGAAACAAGGTATATACAACGTAGTTTGCGGCGCAAGCGAGGGAACTCCCGCCGCCCGCAGTTTCAGCTCGCAACTCGAGCTATCCTATATACGGTGCCGTCAGAGGCTAAAGTGCCGTAAGTCTGACAAACCAGCGATGTCCAGAACCAATCAGCCAATCGGATTGAACTTGAATCTGATTGGCTGATTCAATCAGCCAATCAGATTTTTCTACCTTAATTCCGATTGGCTGATAGAATCCTATCAGCCAATCGGAATTCGACGGACGCCATATTGGATGACGTCATTTAAAGGAACATCATTCGTCGGGAAGTCGCCGTGCCGGATGGATGCTCCGCGGCGGAGGAGCGAAGAAAGAAGATTGAAGATGCCGCTTTGCTTGAAGACATCACCGGATGGAAGAAGACTCTCTGCCGCTTGCTTGAAGACATCGCCGGATGGAAGAAGACTTCACTGCAGCTTGCTTGAAGACATCGCCCCGATTGGATGAAGAGTTCTGCCCGGCGGGGTGAATACAAGGTAGGGAGATCTTCAGGGGGGTAGTGTTAGCTTTATTTAAGGGGGGTTTGGGTTAGATTAGGGGTATGTGAGTGGTGGGTTGTAATGTTGGGGGTGGTATTGTGGGGTTTTTTTAGGCAAAAGAGCAGTTTTCTTTGGGGCATGCCCCGCAAAAGGCCCTTTTAAGGGCTGGTAAGGTAAAAGAGCTAACATTTTAAATTTAGAATAGGGCAGGGACATTTTTTTATTTTGGGGGCTTTATTATTTTATTAGGGGGCTTAGAATAGGTGTAATTAGCTTAAAAATCTTGTAATCTTTTTTTTATTTTTTGTAATTTAGTGTTTGTTTGTTTTTGTAATTTAGTTTAGTTTATTTAATTGTATTTTATGTTTAAATATTTTTTATTAAAGTTTGCAAAGATTTATGAAGTACATTTACATCAAAATTTGCCAATTACGTTTCTAACAAATTGAAAATAAAACACATTGTCATAACAAATAATGTTTCGAACTTGTATAACTCAAATATTCAAAAATTAGATCTCAGTTCTCCGCAATCTTGATGTAAAACATAACATATATGGTGTCCTAGACCTCCCTCTAAGAGACATAAAAGAGAAAGGGGGAGAACTTATCCCCTTGAGCAATGTAAGACAAGGAAGGTAAGTTATACCATAAATTTATATTGAAAAAAAAAGGGGGGGGGAATATAAATGGGTAAAGGTGACAACATATCCAGCAACAGCTGGATAAGCTTATCATGGTAGTGCTTTTGAATCTAAGTGTGTAATGCATGTTGATCAAGGTATGGTACTCCTATTGGGTAGATCCCGGTCTGAAGCATCCCCATTTATCCAATAGAACCAGATCTGATGAAATGTGTCCTTGTTGTCTAGGATCCCAGATGCCAATTCATACATATTGTATGTGTATTGTATCTTATTAATTATTTCAGACCAGGTAGGGACCCCTGTCTTCCAATATTTAGCAATACATGTTCTGGTGACCGTACATAGAATATTGAAAAAGGTATTTAAGTGTTTGTTATATAAGGTGTTGTGATCATGTAAGAGAGCTTGTTGTATAGTGAAATTGATCTCCTCACTTATCAGGTGACCCATGAAAGAAGCCAATCTCATCCAGATTGCATTGACCCCAGCGCAGTCCCACCAAATATGGCGATATGTGCCTACCTCCCCGCACCCTCGATAGCATAGTTTGCTGCCTTGTGTGGACATATGTGTGTCAAGTACCATCAGAAAAGTGTTTTCATAACGTTTTCTTTTAAGTCTGCACTCAAAAGGCCTCTATCAGCGGTCTGAAATAGGTGTTCCCAGTCCACTAGGTCTTTAGTCATATTCAAGTCCCTTTCCCAGGCTGTCATAACTGAGGATTTGGTCTTAAGTGGACCAGATTGCATAGTCAAGTATAGTCTGGAAATAGTGTGTTTGGAGCGATGGGGGCTATTACAAAGAAGTTCCAAAATAGTAGGGGCTCCCTTCTGAGTGTCTCTGAGAAATGATCTGACTGAGGAGCTGAGTTGGAGGTAAAGATACCAATGTATTTGTATTGGTGCTACTTTCTCTTGCAATTGATTGAAGGAGAGCAACTTCCTGTTATTTAATATGTCTGCAACTCGGTACAGTCCCTTATTCTCCCACTTTTTAAACTGTGGTCTTAGCTCATCAGGAAAGATATATTGAATTGGGGTGGAAAGAGAGAATCTTGGCATTAGATCGTTGCCCAATATCACTTTCGACCATGTATGTAAGGTAAGCTCTGAAGTGTATGGTGTTGGGTGGGATGAAGTGGATTGTTGAATTTTCCTGTCCCAGAAGATTGAATCTGGTTCACCCCAGCCTCCCATCTCTGCCTCCAATCTGGGCTACAATGCATCTGTTGACTTCTGTAAAAGCATTTTATCCTGTGCCATTCTAGCGGCCTTATAGTAATCTAACAATGCCGGTCCTCCAACCCCTCCTAGTGTTTTGTGTCTATTTATTATAAATTTTGATACTCTAGCAGATTTGCTCCCTCTAATGAAGGAGAGAAGCTCAGTTTGCAACTTTTCTATATCAGGCCTGTTGATCTTTATAGGGAGTGATCGAAATAGATATAAAATTCTAGGTAAAATAGTCATTTTGACAGCTGCAAGTCTCCCTAGCCAGGAAAAGTTGTAACTTTTCCATTTCCTAAGGTCTCGTCTGATCTGTTTAAAAAGGGGGATATAGTTGAATTTATATAATAAATGAGTCTGTGGTGGCAGGAAAATTCCTAGATATTTGAGTGTATGTTTCATTCATTTGAAATCAAAATTGGATTCTAATAATTTTTGAGAGTGTAGGGGAATAGCGATAGGTAGGGCCTCACATTTATCTGTGTTTATCTTATATCCTGATATAATTGAAAATGTGTCTAAGATCCCATAGAGGTTGGGGAGTGAGATAATTGGCTAGGTTAATAGGATGTCGTCTGCAAAGAGCGAAAGCTTATACTCCGAATTTGCTACAGAGACCCCCGAGATATCTGGGTGAGATCTGATTCTGGCTGCTAGTGGTTCTATACAAAGGGCTAATAATAGTGGTGAAAGAGGTCAACCCTGTCTCGTGCCGTTTAGGATTGGAAAACTTTTGGACTTGTATCCAGCTGAGGCTACCTGGGCGAATGGGAGAGAGTATATCGCTTGTAAAGCTGTTATAAATGTACCATCAAACCCCATCCTCCCAAGGGTGGTGAACATATATTTCCAATCAATTCTATCAAACGCCTTCTCCGCATCCAATGGCAGGAGCAGAGAAGGCGTTTTTGTCTTATACAACCATTGCACGAGATTTGTCACCTTTCTGATATTATCCGGAGCCTCCCTATCTTTGATGAATCCCACCTGATCAGGATGCACCAGGTGGGGTATAATTAGTTTAAGGCGATTTGCCAAAATCTTCGTAAAGATCTTGAAATCTTGATTTATAAAGGATATCGGGCGATAATTTTTACATAGTCTATGGTTTCTGCCAGGTTTAGGTATCACTACAATTTTAGCATATAAGAGTTGCCCTCCATAATATGGTTGCAAAATGTGGTAAGGTGAGGGAGCAGCGTGGAACCAAATAGTTTATAGTATTCCCCTGGAAGCCTGTCAGGGCCCGCCGCCTTCCCCGGTTTAAGATCTCGGATCGCCCCCATCACCTCCGCCGCAGATATCTTAGCATTAAGTGTTTCCCTGTGTTCCCTAGATATTGTGTGCAGGGGGGAATGTTTGAAAAATTATGTCGTGAGTGTTTCTGTTGTTGTGTTATTAATGACCTTGTGTCCGTCGTATAAGTCCCCATAATAGGTTGCAAATGTATCAACTATTTCCTGTGGATGTGAAGTGGAGGTACCCCGAATGGTCTCAATAACTGGGATGGCTGATGCTCTACATCTTTCCCTAATTTTGTAGGCCATAAATTTATCCGGCTTATTCGCGTAAATGAAATACTGAGATTTCAGTTTTTGAGTAGCCCTAGTAGCTTGGGAGTTGAGCATCGACATTAGTAGTTTTTTATTTAGTCTGGAGCATATTTAGGGTGGAAGTCAATTTCGATAGTCTGTGTTGTCTCTCTAGTAAATTTATTTCCCTATAAAGCTCTTCTAGTTGATTTCTGTATTTTTTGTTTTGGACAGCTTTTTCTTTGAGAAGCAATCCCCGTAGCACTACCTTATGTGCTGCCCATATGTTTATTGGATTTAAAGTGGAGTCAGTGTTGATAGTCCAATATTCTGTTAATGCTCATAGAGTGTTTTCGTGTGCCTGAGGGTTTTTAAGATATGTAGGGTCGAACGTCCAAGTTTTGCTACGTGATGGATCTCTTAGTCCGTCTATCTGTAGGGAAACAATGGAATGATCCGACCATACACAGGCATGTATGTCAGATTTTCGTATTAAGGGTTGAAGAATCTGGCTAACATATACATAGTCTAATCTTGCATATGAGTTGTGTGCAGCTGAATAGAAAGTAGTATCAGTAGTTACTTTATATAATGTATCCCATGTATCTATTAGGGAGTGAGGTGATAAGTGATCTTGAATAGATTTGACTAGTCGATTATGTCGGAGTTGCTTGTTAGTCAAAAAGCTATTAGATGTATGTTTAATCAGGGACATAGTGATATTAAAATCCCCTGCTAAAATGATCTTAGTTTGGTACCATTGTGTTAATAGGTGTGCTATATGTCGAAAGAATGAGTGCTGGTTCTCGTTGGGTGCATAGACATTGCATAGAGTGATCTCAGTGTCTTCTGGGTCCTCAATGGTAGATACATGTGTGAAATTAATAGAGGAATGAATTAAAATAGAGACTCCCCTTTTCTTGGTGGATGCCGTGGCATGGTAGTGGGTTGTGAAGTGTTGTGCCCAGTATCTTGGGATATTAGCTCTAAGAAGGTGTGTTTCTTGTAAAAATAATAAGTTTGCCTGCAATGAGGCATCCTGGGACATCACTATCTTACGTTTGGTGTCAGTGTTAAGTCCCCTGACATTATGGGAAAGCAAAGTTATTCTAGGGAACATTGTTTGGTAATGTTGTGTATGTTAGGGCTGCGTAAACTGGTACCTTCTGGTTCCGACCTTTACCTTGCTGGAGTCTTAATGGAGTAGTAGTTTCAGTATCAAGGAGCATTACAAAGTTGTCACTGGGGTAAAAAGAAACATTAGAGAAAAAACAGCACATTACATGCAACAGAATAAAAAACAGGTCCCCATCCCTGAAACAGTCAGCTAGGGGACAACATTGTGAAAATGAACAAATAATCAACAATCAGTATTGCGAGGGGGCAAGGGCACCCCTCCAGCTCACAAGTCAGGTCATATCTAAAGTCAGCTCACGACCTCAACCAAATGAGCGTCATCAAAGTTTTTTCTTGTGTAATTAGTGAAACGTTCAAAGGCTTCTAAACAACCATCAACTAGGCCGTTAACCGGAATTTGGTAGTGTTACCTCAGTCTCGGCTATCTTTCACATTGAGGAGTCAAGTTCTGTTTCCTCGAGTTTCTTTTGTCTTTTGTTTTTTATAGTTAATTTTCTGCCATAACGCTTTGTGTCTGGTTTCTTGTGTTGACTCGCCATTAGAGGGACCTTCCAGATGTGGTAATGCTGGGGCTTCTAAGCCCAGGACTTTACAAATTTCAGGAATATCTTCTCGCTCTTTGAGGGTTATTATTTTAGAGTCTTTGGTTATGAGGAGCGCAAAGGGGAAGCCCCACTTATATGGTATCATGTTTCCGGAGCAAAAGCGTAAGGGGCCGTAAGGTACCCCTGCGTTGTAGAGTTCACAAGCTTAGGTCCTGAAAGAACTGAATCACATTCCCCTGAAAATTGAAGGTAGGATGTCTCCTAGAGGCTTGTAGTATTTTCTCTTTGTCATGGAAGAAAGTTAATCAGATTACTACATCCCTGGGGGGAAGGCCGTTCTTAGGTTTAGCCTTTAAAGCTCTGTGAGCCCTTTCCACCTGGAAAATATAGTCAGCTGGTTTTTCAGTGATCTGGCTGAAGAGCTGAGATAGATATGCTGGTAGATCTCTAGAAGTGACTTCTTCCGGAATTCCCTTCAGTCTGATGATGTTACGTCTACTTCTATTTTCAAGGTCCTCCAATTTATCTTGACATTCCGCTATTAGTTGTTGTTGTGAGGAAATTGTTTGTGTCATTTCATCCATGTTTCCCACAATAGAGTCCTGTTGGTCTTCTAGGGTCTCAATTCTCCCCCCCATGTCCACCAAGTCAGATTTGATCTCTGACAAACTGTTAGTGACTGATGTGTGGATAGAGTCAATCTTCTCCCACAACTTCTCAAAGTTATCAGCGATATCCTGCTTAGAGACTAGTGTGCGTAAATCTGCCCTTGTGAGAGGGACACTGTCATCTCAAGGTTGTGTTGGTTCCCCCTCTGATTCCTCTTCTATCTCTGAATCTTTGGGAATTTTATCAGATTGGGTTGTTTTAAAAAAAGAGGACATATTGGTAGTCTTCAGCGACTTATCGCCCTTCACTGATCTCCTGGCAGCCATGTTTCTGCTTCTAAGATGTGGTTCTGACTGCCATGGTGGTACAGACGAGTGCACGGGAGCGCCAAGTCCTAATCAAATAATGAAAGTGGGCGTATGTTTATGTCAGCGTTAGGCAGAATATTTGTTTTAATGACTAGATCATTTTTTCATATACTTGAGGTTTGGTATAAAGGCAGCGACCAAAAACAGAACGCCATTTAACGGCATATGAATTACCTGAGAGCATATCATTGGAGTCAGTGAGCTGGCTGGTTACCCCCTCTATTTTATCTATGTGTTTACATTATTTTCACGATGAGAGTGTTCCTGCAGTTCAATGCAGTCCTGAATAATTCTGTTGCAGGTGTAATGCTTCTATTGACTTAAAGAGATGTATAAATAAAATGGTGTATTTTTCAGCCAGTTACCCCTCTGCAGGGATTCTTAATATATCTGGATGCCTCTTTTGCTTCTGAATTTCTTATACTTCTGTACACTATCCCAGCATGGATGTCTGTGTCTTTTCTTACACCACTTTTATTCAGAGAGGCTACTAGGATTGCTGGCTGCGAGGGCCTCCATTTTTCTCCTGATTGCAAAAGGCTTATTTTGGCTTCTATTCTCCTCTACCTGATCTCTCAGTGTATGTGTCTACCTTGTTTGGGCTGCCTTTACAAATCCAGCTATTTTTGTCTTCTTTGGGGGGCCTACTCGATCCGGAGTAGGCCGCAGCCGGGGACTTTCCTGAATTTTCCCTGGTTCTCAAATTTAGGTTGAAGTTTTTTCTAGTGCTTCCAATTTGATGTTATTTATTACCCCTTAGTTGAGGATGCCAACAAGTAGTAAGTAGTGGCCTCAGTGGCCTCAGAAAGCTGCTTTTTATTCGTTTAATACCCTTTTTTACACAGAGCTTCTCTCATATGCTGCTGTTTCCTTTGACAGCTAGCCCCACCTCTTCCTATTTAATTGTATTTTAGTTAGATATTTGTAGTTTATTTAATTTATTGATAGTGTAGGTGTATTTGTAACTTAGGTTAGGATTTATTTTAAAGGTAAATTGGTAATTATTTTAACTAGGTAGCTATTAAATAGTTATTAACTATTTAATAGCTATTGTACCTAGTTAAAATAAATACCAAGTTACCTGTAAAATAAATCCTAACCTAAGTTACAAATACACCTACACTATCAATAAATTAAATAAACTACAAATATCTAACTAAAATACAATTAAATAGGAAGAGGTGGGGCTAGCTGTCAAAGGAAACAGCAGCATATGAGAGAAGCTCTGTGTAAAAAAGGGTATTAAACCCTAAAATAGCTACAATGTAATTATTAATTATATTGTAGCTATCTTAATTAAAAAAAAGTTCAAAGCTCTTTTAACTTACCAGCCCTGAAAAGGGCCCTTTGCGGGGCATGCCCCAAAGAATTCAGCTCTTTTGCCTGTAAAAAAATCACATACAATACCCCCCCCCAACATTACAACCCACCACCCACATACCCCTAATCTAACCCAAACCCCCCTTAAATAAACCTAACACTAAGCCCCTGAAGATCTCCCTACCTTGTCTTCACCTCACTGGGTTCAGCGATCGGTCCAGAAGAGGGTCCGAAGTCTTCTATCAAGCCGCATCTTCAATCTTCTTTGTTCCGGAGCGGAGCCATCTTCTTCCAAGCCGACGCGGAACATCCGACGCCTACTCGCTGAATGACGGTTCCTTTAAATGACGTCATCCAAGATGGCGTCCCTCGAATTCGATTGGCTGATAGGATTCTATCAGCCAATCGGAATTAAGGTAGGAATATTCTGATTGGCTGATGGAATCAGCCAATCAGATTCAAGTTCAATCCGATTGGCTGATCCAATCAGCCAATCAGATTGAGCTTGCATTCTATTGGCTGTTCCGATCAGCCAATAGAATGCGAGCTCAATCTGATTGGATCAGCCAATCGGATTGAACTTGAATCTGATTGGCTGATTCCATCAGCCAATCAGAATATTCCTACCTTAATTCCGATTGGCTGATAGAATCCTATCAGCCAATCGGAATTCGAGGGACGCCATCTTGGATGACGTCATTTAAAGGAACCGTCATTCGGCGAGTAGGCGTTGGTTGAAGAGGATGTTCCGCGTCGGCTTGGAAGAAGATGGCTCCGCTCCGGAACAAAGAAGATTGAAGATGCGGCTTGATAGAAGACTTCATCCCGATGATGGACTTCCGACTTCAGCCCGATGATGGAGTTCTTCAGCCGCCGCTTGGATCAAGACTTCGGACCCTCTTCTGGACCGATCGCTGAACCCGGTGAGGTGAAGACAAGGTAGGGAGATCTTCAGGGGCTTAGTGTTAGGTTTATTTAAGGGGGGTTTGGGTTAGATTAGGGGTATGTGGGTGGTGGGTTGTAATGCTGGGGGGGGTATTGTATGTGTTTTTTTTACAGGCAAAAGAGCTGAATTCTTTGGGGCATGCCCCGCAAAGGGCCCTTTTCAGGGCTGGTAAGGTAAAAGAGCGTTGAACTTTTTTAATTTAGAATAGGGTAGGGCATTTTTTTACTTTGGGGGGCTTTGTTATTTTATTAGGGGGCTTAGAGTAGGTGTAATTAGTTTAAAATTGTTGTAATATTTTTCTAATGTTTGTAAATATTTTTTTATTTTTTGTAACTTAGTTCTTTTTTATTTTTTGTACTTTAGTTAGTTTATTTCATTGTATTTATTTGTAGGTATTTTATTTAATTAATTTATTGATAGTGTAGTGTTAGGTTTAATTGTAGATAATTGTAGGTATTTTATTTAATTAATTTATTGATAGTGTAGTGTTAGGTTTAATTGTAGATAATTGTAGGTAGTGTATTTAATTAATTTATTGATAGTGTAGTGTTAGGTTTAATTGTAACTTAGGTTAGGATTTATTTTACAGGTAATTTTGTAATTATTTTAACTATTTTAGCTATTAAAAAGTTATTAACTATTTAATAGCTATTGTACCTGGTTAAAATAAATGCAAAGTTGCCTGTAAAATAAATATTAATCCTAAAATAGCTATAATATAATTATAATTTATATTGTAGCTATATTAGGGTTTATTTTACAGGTAAGTATTTAGCTTTAAATAGGAATAATTTATTTAATAAGAGTTAATTTATTTCGTTAGATAAAAATTATATTTAACTTAAGGGGGTGTTAGTGTTAGGGTTAGACTTAGCTTTAGGGGTTAATCCATTTATTACAGTAGCGGCGAGATTCGGTCGGCAGATTAGGGGTTAATAATTGAAGTTAGGTGTCGGCGATGTTAGGGAGGGCAGATTAGGGGTTAATACTATTTATTATAGGGTTATTGAGGCGGGAGTGAGGCGGATTAGGGGTTAATAACTTTATTATAGTAGCGGTGCGGTCCGCTCGGCAGATTAGGGGTTAATAAGTGTAGGCAGGTGGAGGCAACGTTGTGGGGGGCAGATTAGGGGTTAATAAATATAATATAGGGGTCGGCGGTGTTAGGGGCAGCAGATTAGGGGTACACAGGGATAATGTAGGTAGCGGCGGTTTATGGAGCGGCAGATTAGGGGTTAATAATAATATGCAGGTGTCAGCGATAGCGGGGGCGGCAGATTAGGGGTTAATAAGTGTAAGGTTAGGGGTGTTTAGACTCGGGGTTCATGTTAGGGTGTTAGGTGCAGACTTAGGAAGTGTTTCCCCATAGAAAACAATGGGGCTGCGTTAGGAGCTGAACGCTGCTTTTTTGCAGGTGTTAGGTTTTTTTTCAGCTCAAATGGGCCCATTGTTTTCTATGGGGGAATCGTGCACGAGCACGTTTTTGAAGCTGTCCGCGTCCGTAAGCACCGCTGGAATTTAGAGTTGCAGTGGCTTTAAATTATGCTCTACGCTCCCTTTTTGGAGCCTAACGCACTGAAAACCCAGCCATTCTGTGAACTCTAAATACCAGCGGTATTTAAAAGGTGCTGGGGGGAAAAAAAGCACGCGTAGCTAACGCACCCCTTTGGCCGCCAAACTCTAAATCTAGCCGTATATTAACTATATTAACCCTTATATAATTAGGGTTAATATAGTTAATATAGCTGGCGGCGGTGTAGGGGGATTAGATTAGGGGTTAATACATTTATTATAGGTGGCGGCGGTGTAGGGGGATTAGATTAGGGGTTAATACTTTTATTATAGGTGGCGGCAGTGTAGGCGGATTTAGATTAGATGCAAAAGAGCTGATTACTTTGTGACAAAGCCCCACCAAAAGCCCTTTTAAGGGCTGGCAAAAGAGCTGAATTCTTTGGGGCATGCCCCGCAAAAAGCCCTTTTAAGGGCTGGCAATAGAGCAGTTTACTTTGGGGTAATGTCACGCAAAAAGCCCTTTTCAGGGCTATTTGTAGGGTTAGACTTAGGTTTAGTGGTAGGGATAGTTTAGTATTTTAGGGGTTAAATAATTTAATATAGGGGGTAGGGGGATTAGATTAGGGGTTAATTAATTTAATATAGCTGGCGGCGGTGTAGGGGGATTAGATTAGGGGTTAATTAATTTAATATAAGCTGGCGGCGGGGTAGGGGGATTAAATTAGTGGTTAAATATTTTAATATAGGTGGCGGCGGGGTAGGGGGATTAGATTAGGGGTTAATTAATTTAATATAGCTGGCGGCGGTGTAGGGGGATTAAATTAGGGGTTAATAATTTTAAAATAGATGGCGGCGGTGTAAGGGGCTCACTTTAGGGGGTAGTTTAATGTAGTTGGCGGCGGGGTAGGAGCTCACATTAGGGGGTTATACTTTTATTGTAGGTGGCGGCGGGGTCCGGGAGCGGCGGTTTAGGGGTTAATAACTTTATTAGGGATTGCGGCGGGGGATTGCGGTTGACAGGTAGATAGACATTGCGCATGCGTTAGGTGTTAGGTTTTATTTAGCAGATCGCGGGTGACAGCTAGATAGACATTGCGCATGCGTTAGGTTTAGGTTTATTTTGTAGCTAGTTTAGGGAGTAACGGGGCTCCAATACTCAGCGTAAGGCTTACTACGGCTGCTTTTTGTGGCGAGGTGAAAATGGAGTAAGATTTCTCCATTTTCGGCACGTAAGTCCTTACGCTGTATATTGGATACCAAACTGCGCTGGTTTGGTATACCTGTCTATGGGCCAAATAACTACGGGCGGCGGCAGAAATATACGAGCGTAACTTCTAGGTTACGCCGTATATAGGATACCAAACCAGTGCAAAATTCAGCGTCGCCGGCATTTGCGGGCGACGCTGCATATCGGATCGGGCCCATGACAACCAGCATGCGTTCAAAGCACCAATAGTTTTATTATTTACAAAAAGCAAAAAATAATGAAAACTTTCAGGAATAAGAAAATAAAGTTAAAAATAAACATAAGAGCTTGATGTCTAAGACAGACGTCTCATGGGAAAATCTGTCATAAATGTAAACATGACTTGTAAAGTGGCTTAACATAACAGTAAACCTGCAACACCTCTATCAGAGGACAACCCCAAAATTATTGGTTATATGAGGGTAATGTTGTCATAATAAAATCCTGAGGATCTATGCAGTTCACATGGACATAAAGCCAATATTAGAAGTAAAACCACAAGTAAGTAGTGATGCGAAAAGTGACATATAAGAAAATAATGATTGTAGAAAAAACTACAGAACCATATGCAGCAATTCACTATACCAAGTCTCAAACACAACACCAAAATCAGAGGACAGTCCCAAATGAAAGGGTTAACACTGTCATGATATAAACATAGGTTCTATGTGTTTAGAGATAGGTATTTACACGGCAGGTTTAAGCAATATGATACAATTTGTTATAAATCAACAGCATGAGAAAAAGAGAGCTGATAATTAGTCCTTCCAGACCGGCTGTGAAGAGCTCAGACCAGGCATCCACTTATTTTGCGGGAGGAAAAAAAGATGTAAGTTTCCACTGCCTGTATGAAATACAAATTGTTTCGTGCACTTGCAGTCTTTTCAAAATGTTCAAATGCTGGATCCTTGATGGGCTGTTGCAATGCGGTTAGTGTTGAAGTTGGAAATAAGTAATAAGTCACTTTAAGCAATCGTTGGTTTCCAGAAGTAAAGACAAATCCCACAGGTAGGCGTCTCATCAGAGAGATCAGCTGCTGCAACTGCCTACGCGCGTTTCATCCCCTTGACTGACAGGGACTTCCTCAGGGCTGACGTCATAGTCCTAAACTCGACCTTTTATAGGCCATATTGGAACACGCCTCCGGGAATCAATGAAAATATAAATGCAACAATAAAACGAAAATTGATTTCAAATGTATATACATAATTCCTTTATAATATAGAATTTATAATAAAGACAAGGTGCTTATGAACACATACAAACAGTTTTTAAAGAAAACAAAAAGTTGTATAAATAATATTGCTGGGGGCGGAACCGTAATGTGAGAGTAGCCCCACGGACACAGAGGGCATCGAAAAGGGTTCCACTATATAATCCTTAAACACAGATTATGTCAAAATCGGGCCAAAATACA
Source organism: Bombina bombina (assembly GCF_027579735.1). NCBI lineage: Eukaryota > Metazoa > Chordata > Amphibia > Anura > Bombinatoridae > Bombina > Bombina bombina. Next base: position 291,145,783 of record NC_069499.1, on the reverse strand, counting down.
ATTATGTACTTAGAACAGGACAATTTCTTATAGCAAGGGTCCAAAATATATAACGGAATTTGCTTTTGAGACAGCTGCTGGATCGAACCTAAAACCTCAAAACTATTTTAGCTAAAAAGCACTAGTCAAACTAGTCCTAACCCACTCATCCAAACTGGGGAAACCACATATGGTGGAAGTCTAAAGCCAATAAGCCTAAAGACCCTATTGCCAATTAAATCTGACATATTGATTCACAGGCAAACCTCAGAAATTTGGGTAGTTTAAAAATATTAGATACAAAGCACAAATAATGGGAAAATGAATGAATCAAAGAGAGTTCCGTTCAAAAACTTTTTTCATTATTGAGGCAGAGGTTTGAACCTCAAACCTAAAAATATCTAACTGTTTAGTTAAATTGAAACTGTCCTAGTCCACTCGCCCACAATAACCAAAGATTAGATCATATTGAAAAATAAGGGACATGATCTGGAGACATAATCCATCCATAGTTAAATAGTGATAACATAAAAACTTCATCAAAAGGCTGACCAGACAGGAAAATTAGAAAGAAATATAGATAATTCCGAATTAAAAATATTACAAAAAAGAAGCAAATTCAAGTTTTTCATTTAACCCAAAGGGTGCACATGTATGTAGATGGTATATCCAACCAGTTTCTTTTTGGAGCAGACATTTATCTTGATCTCCTCCCCTTTTATGTAACAAGCCAATGTCAATCCCAATACACTTAAAGGGACATTCCAGCCAAAAATTTACTTTACATGGATTCATTGTAGTTTTGAATAGAAGCATTTTTGTAATATACATGCATTAGCAAAAATGCTTCTAATAAAAGCTATAGCTGTTTCAAAAGTGTATTTAAGTATGCTCCGTGCACCAACATTTTAAACACAGCACTTGCTCAGAGAGCCTAAGGTGCTTGTACCATCTGGTAATGACTCAATTTGTTAAGTGCTGACATAATACAAGCCCAACTGATGATCTAAACAACTGCAGTATTTAAATTGCCGGTGCTGTGAGAATATCTATTTATACTTCACGTGCTCATACAGAGAAAAATGTAAACACTAAAACAGTGATAACTTTTACTAGAATAATTTTTGCCAATACATCTATATTGCAAATTTGTTTCTATTCAAATATGTAATTCATCTATGTGCATTTAAATTTTGACCGGAATGTGCTTTAAGTAATTCAAAATTAGAATTATGACATGACTGAAAATGACGTTCAACACTGCTGGTATCTTTATTGTTTTTAACGTCATCCCGATGTTCTCATACTCTGTCAAGGAACTGATGTTTTGTCTTCCCTACGTAGAACATAGGGCAAGGACAGGATAAAAGATAGACAACTCCAAAAGTTTGACAGTTAATCGGGTGATTTATACGGTAAACCTTACCACCAGTTGAAAAAGTTTCAGTCCTAGTGATATAGCCACAAGAGACACATTAACCACAAGGAAAACTACCTTTGTCGGACTGGCACATAGTAAGCCAATTTTGTTTTGGAGTTTTAACAAAATGACTTTTAACCAGACAGTCTTTCAGACTCATGGCTTTTCTGGCTGTTAGCAGAGGACGATCCCCCACTTTTCCTGCCAGTTTTTTGTCCGCAAGTAAAAAATGCCAATTCTTTGTTAAGATAAAGCGAATTTTGTCCCAATGGGAGTTATATTGTGTAATAAATCTGAAATGGGTTTGTTCAACCGTTTTTTCACCCTTAGAAAATAGAATGTCTTCTCTTTTCAGCTTTTTTACTCTACTGAGTGAACTATTGACCAATTTTTTAGAATAACCACAAGCAAGAAATCTTTCTTTCATCTTTGTGGCATGATAGTCAAAACTTGAATTTGTGGAACAGTTTCTACATAAACGTAGAAATGGTCCATAAGGGATTCCCTTCTTCAAGGAATAAGGATGATTGCTTTGGGCTAAAAGTAAGCTATTTGTAGCAGTAGGTTTATGATAGATTTCGGTGTGAAGATATCTACCTTGACAGATAATTTATGAGAATCAACATCATAAGTCAAAAAGATATTGTAACAATTATTATTCAGGGTTTTAACAAACGATTCCAAATTCATTAAATCGCCTTTCCATATCATATAGACATCGTCCACATAACGAAGCCACAATTGGACAGAACTCTCAACAATATCATTGTGGGTACCAAAAACTTCCGATAGTTCCCAAATCCCTAAATGAAGGCAAGCATAAGTGGGGGCACCAGTGGCCCCCATTGCTGTACCACGGATCTGTTAAAAATATTTTCCATCAAAACAGAAAACATTGTTCTCAAGCACAAATTTAAGAAGGGAAAGAACAAAATCAGTATGTTTGTTAAAGGAAGGGCCACTTGTCTCAAGAAATGATCTACAGGCTGCGATTCCTACCTCATGAGGAATTGACGAATAAAGACCTTCAACATCAAGGGAGACCAAGATGATATCATCATCAAAAATTAGATTATTAAGTTTTTGTAAAAGATCAGAAGTATCTCTTACATAGGTAGGTAGTGTTGGGAGAAAAGGTTTTAAGAAAGAATTTACAAAATTACCTACATTTTCTGTCCCTCCACCAATGCCAGACACGATCGGGCGACCAGGTGTTTTTTTGCTATTTTTATGCAGTTTGGGGAGGCAGTAAAAAGTAGGTAAAGTGGGATGATGTGGGAACAGATAGTCAAATTCTTTTTTGGAGATCAAGCCTTCATATTTGGCATCATTTAATAAAAACAACAACTTAGTTTGAGTTTCATCATCCAAAGGATTTGATCTCAAACGTGCATACTGTACTTTATTGTTCAAAGAAGTAATGAGACAACTTAACATTAAAGAACAATATGCATGTTTGAGATCAAATCCTTTGGATGAAACTCAAACCATGAGGCTTATTGGCTTTAGACTTCCACCATATGTGGTTTCCCCAGTTTGGATGAGTGGGTTAGGACTAGTTTAGCTAGTGCTTTTTAGCTAAAATAGTTTTGAGGTTTTAGGTTCGATCCTGCAGCTGTCTCAAAAACAAATTCTGTTATATATTTTGGATCCTTGCTGTAAGAAATTGTCCTGTTCTAAGTACATAATTGTATTTTGGCCTGATTTTGACATAATCTGTGTTTAAGGATTATATAGTGGAACCCTTTTCGATGCCCTCTGTGTCCGTGGGGCTACTCTCACTTTACGGTTCCGCCCCCAGCAATATTATTTATACAACTTTTTGTTTTCTTTAAAAACTGTTTGTATGTGTTCATAAGCACCTTGTCTTTATTATAAATTCTATATTATAAAGGAATTATGTATATACATTTTATATCAATTTTCGTTTCATTGTTGCATTTATATTTTCATTGATTCCCGGAGGCGTGTTCCAATATGGCCTATAAAAGGTCGAGTTTAGGACTATGACGTCAGCCCTGAGGAAGTCCCTGTCAGTCAAGGGGATGAAACGCGCGTAGGCAGTTGCAGCAGCTGATCTCTCTGATGAGACGCCTACCTGTGGGGTTTGTCTTTACTTCTGGAAACCAACGATTGCTTAAAGTGACTTATTACTTATTTCCAACTTCAACACTAACCGCATTGCAGCAGCCCATCAAGGATCCAACATTTGACCATTTTGAAAAGACTGTGAGTGCACGAAACAATTTGTATTTCATACAGGCAGTGGAAACTTACATCTTTTTTCCTCCCGGAAAATAAGTGGATGCCTGGTCTGAGCTCTTCACAGCCGGTCTGGAAGGACTAATTATCAGCTCTCTTTTTCTCATGCTGTTGATTTATAACAAATTGTATCATATTGCTTAAACCTTCCGTGTAAATACCTATCTCTAAACACATAGATCCTATGTTTATATCATGACAGTGTTAACCCTTTCATTTGGGACTGTCCTCTGATTTTGGTGTTGTGTTTGAGACTTGGTATAGTGAATTGCTGCATATGGTTCTGTAGTTTTTTTCTACAATCATTATTTTCTTATATGTCACTTTTCGCATCACTACTTACTTGTGGTTTTACTTCTAATATTGGCTTTATGTCCATGTGAGCTGCATAGATCCTCAGGATTTTATTATGACAACATTACCCTCATATAACCAATAATTTTGGGGTTGTCCTCTGATAGAGGTGTTGCAGGTTTACTATTATGTTAAGCCACTTTACAAGTCATGTTTACATTTATGACAGATTTTCCCATAAGACGTCTGTCTTAGACATCAAGCTCTTATGTTTATTTTTAACTTTATTTTCTTATTCCTGAAAGTTTTCATTATTTTTTGCTTTTTTTGTAAATAATAAAACTATTGGTGCTTTGAACGCATGCTGGTTGTCAAGTTTCTACTCTCTGTATCCACCAGGCTCCACACTCAGCTCTATATTTATACATTTAGGATTTTTACTTATACTGATGATATATATCCTTTTCTTTATGTGTAGTGGAGAGTGCTGAATTCCCTATCTTTTTATAAGGACTACTTATCCTTATTTTCTTTCTATATATATTTTTTGATAAAGGGGAATAAAACCTGTCCCGTGGCTCTATATATAAAATAGTATATAATAAAAACTTATGTGATAAGTGCCCAGTCCATAAGCACAAAGAAGGAGAGAAGCACAAAGGAGTGAGGCGATACACAATATTTATTCGTGACTATAGCGCTGTAGTGCAAAAACAATAATGACACACAATGTGGAGGGGATAATAACCCCGGGGTAAAAATACAGAGGATTCGAGAGCTGTCTGGATAGCGGGCTGACGTGTTTTGGCTTATCGCCTTACTCCTAGCCTTGACTAAAACTGAACAATGTGCTTGTTAAAAACTACAGCTCTACCTCTCATTGGGTGGTGGGTTCACACCCCTTTCACCATCTGGTCCAATGGCATTACACAGTGAACCATGTGCTCACTCAGATGTGTTCACTAAATCAATTCTTAGACTCTCTAGATCCTAAAAAAAAACTTATGTGATAAGTGCCCAGTCCATAGCTTTGAGTGTCCTTAGTAATAAAATTAATAATTACCTTTTAGACACTCGCCCACTGAAAGCAAACAGTCAAAAAAGTACTGAAACATATCAGCAGAGGTAATGGAATAGGAGTATGTTGATCTGTAAAGTGAGGCAGAAGATGATTCCCTGCGACCAACTTTACAGAGAGCCCATGAAAAGATTTCCCAGAGGCAAAAACATGGAGTCATGAGGCAGTACTCCCTTCACTTCCATCTGACAAGCACTGTATTCTGAGGGGAACCAGTCTTTATTATGCTCTGAAGCACCTTTCACTGAAGAAATCAAGCACATCATGCTTCAACCACCTCCTAATAAAGCAAAGTTTAAAAACTGAGGTATGTGTGAGGTGGGACTGTGGGAGGAGCATTTATAGGCTTTTTGCGGCTTGGAAAACTTTGTCTCCTCCTGGTAGGCATGTATATCCCATACGCAACAGCTCATGGACTCTCACCACCTATATGAAATATTTTTATATATATGTATATATACACACGCATCATATTTACTACATATTGACCCACGCATGTATGTATGTGTGTGCATATATGTGTGTGTATGTATGTTTGTGTATGTGTAAAGTATGGAAAAAGCTTTTAGTGACTGACTCAACAAACCCCATTCGCTTTTTTTTTTTTTTTTTTTTTTTTTTTTTTTTTTTTTAAACACAGCCATATTTAGTGTGTGCAATAAGCCAAGAAAAAAACACAAATAAATAAAGTGTAAACATATATGAAATCTTTAACGAAACACATTTCAGTTTTAAAATACTCTAATAACACTTTAAAGGGCCACTGTAAGTAAATATTTTCTATGCCTGTTACTAACTAACTACCCCAAATACACTTTTTATCAATAGCATTTCATTAACATATCTCTACCATATATCAGAAATCTTCTCTGCAAATTTAATTGTTTTCCAAACCCACTCCATGGGTATCCTTTGCTCTGTACCAATCCATTTACAATACCTAGGTTTCAAAATGGCGCTTTAAACACAAAGTTATTGGTTTAAGTATTTTGAACATGCAGTGCTGAAAATAGTGGGCAGGATAACGTGACATCATAAGCGAATAAAAGATATAACTTTTAGAACGTTATGAAACTTTGTTTTGGAGAAAATATAGGTCAGTAGGTTTTAATTAATGTTTATTAACTTTAATATGTTAGTTGTTTAGCTTAAAAATTATAACAGAAAGTAATCCTTTAATATTGCAATAGTAAGTGCGTCTATGTATTTAACTTTTTATAGGAGGGTAACTCCTTTGTTTGTGCATATTTCCCCACTGCCCTTCTGTTGGGTATAGCTGTTTCATTTGTCTGCTTCACTGCTCATTAGATTTCACAGCAGCATGGATGCGCGTCTACGTGATCGCGCACTCACATCTCACAATGTGACCGAGACATTGCGCACTTGGTAATGACTAGTGGTGCGTGTACTTAGTATTTTGTGTATGCGTATAGTTAAAAAATATTTCTGTGCATCTAATTAATTGCACGCATGTTATTGGACAGGGGCAGGCTGAAAAAGCGATGCTGTCCATCCCTTTTAAACGGGCGTTCCAGGATCATTGAGGACTGTGTGTGAAATACAACATAAAAAGGTATAAACAATTAATTTTACTTATTAAATTTTAGTATGTATTACTATAAATCATCTCTTCACATCGTATTGCTGCTGCAAGATACTGTTCCTATTTGAGTAAACTGGTCCTTAATATGTTAAATTGTGTCATAAAAATACAAAGGGTCATTATACCCGTTAAACTTCCCTTTAAAAGAGGGTATTTTATTATGTCTTTCAGTTTATTCATATACATCTGCTAAACAATCAAACTGTTTTTGTTCTAATACTTTTCAGCCAGCGAGCTCCTATCCCATGGGTCATTTAGTGCTTTCCTGTTGAATTCAAAATAAAAATAAGCTATTTTAAAGTGAAAGTAAATCCTAACGTTTTACAAACGCTAGGATTTACTATTGAAACAAATAAAGGGGCGTTTCATTCATGAAGCATAAGATACTTCATGTAGAAAGCTCCTTTATTTGATTCAATCGATCGCCGTTTGAACAGCAGCCCACGTTTTCACCTCTTAGCCAATAGCCGTGCGGTAAATCCGGCTTGGCGCCCATGGGAGCCGGATTTACCGCACGGCTATTGGCCAAGAGGTGAAAACGTCACCTCTTAGCCACATTTTTTTTAGCCGTGGGCTGCTGTAGCAGCTAAGAGCGGCGATCGATTGAATCAAATAAAGCAGCTTTCTACATGAAGTATCTTATACTTCATGAATGAAAGTCCCCTTTATTTGTTTCAATAGACTTTCACTTTAAATCCTTTCATGCAAATAATAATTTTAACAACATGTTTAAATAGTGCCCTTTAATATTCAGTAAAGGAATTTGCTGTGTTTAATGAGTTTAAAATTTGCAAAGCTATATTATGACAAATAATAAATATATCATAAAGAATTTAGCAGATATTAAAAAAAAATAACCACAATTATAAAAAAATGGTTTTATAAATTATATAACACATTATACCGGAAGCATAATAAAGGGACATGAAACCCAAATTATTTATTTCATGATTCAGATAGAGAATATAATTTAAAACAACTTTCTAATTTACTTCTATTATCTAATTTGTTTCATTATCTTGGTATAATTTGTTGAAGGAGCAGCAATGCACTAATGGTTTCTAACTGAGCACATGTGTGAGTCAATCACAATTGATATATATATATATATGCAGCCACCAATCAACAGCTAGAACCTAGTTTCTCTGCTGCTCCTGAGCTTGCCTAGATAAACATTTAAGCAAAGGATAACAAGAGAAGGAAGCAAATTAAATAATAGAAGTTAATTGGAAAGTTGTTTAAAATTGTAATCTCTATAACTATAATCTTAGACGTTTTATATGGCAGTCTAAAAAGCCTAGAATCTCGCTTCAGAAATTAACTCTACCTAGGCAATTTGCAGGTATGGCCCTCTCTGATATACATTTATACAATTTAGTCATGCTAGGACGCATAGCTGCAGACTGGATATCAGCAGCAGATCATTTTACAGATAACGAACTGGAATTAAATATGATCTTTCCTTTTATACCAACATCTCTTTTACATCTTCCCTCCCAGTTAATACCTAAACAAGTGAGAAAAATTAAAACAATTTATACGATCATTCAGGCCTGGAATAAAATTGGGAAAAAAGTTGGAGTTAATACAAATATTCCAAAATATCAAACATTCATAGGAAACCCAGAATTTCAGGAAGGCTTACAGTCACCATTATTACTAAAATGGAAGCAACATGGGATATACTATGTAAGTCAACTCATTAATTCAGAGACAGAAAATATAAAAGCTTTTGAAGAGTTGAAACAAGAGTATAACTTGGATAATCGTGATTTTTTCACTTATCTCCAAGCTAGACACTACACGTTTCAACTAATCAGTAAATTTTCGCAGAGTTGGTCATGGGGTAAGCTGGAAAATTGGTCGGTCTTAATCAGAGCAGGACTAACATCTATCTCTTCTTGGTATAATCTCTTGCTCAGCTATGAGGGAGAAAAAAATATTGCGTATATAGCGCATAAATGGCTGAATCTTCTTATGTACGAACATGGCCTAGAGCATCAAGTAATACGTTCCTTAGCCCTGCTTCATAAGGCTACTATCTCAGAGACCTGGAGGGAATCCCATATCAGATTAATATACTTAGCTTATTATACTCCAGACAAAGGTTATAGATGGCACAACTTAAACTTTAATAAATGCCCCAAGTGTAGGCTACCTGCTGCCGATATAATACATATGATATGGTCCTGCCCTAAAATTTATCAATTTTGGCTTAAAGTCGAATTCTGGATAGAGAAAGCCTTGAAAATAACCTCTTTCAGGTTTTCAGACATAGATATTATCTTCTTAAAGGATAAGAACTCAGACTTAAAAGAAATAGCAATTATAAATTTAGTTATCCTCGCATCCAGAAATCTGATATTTAAAGAATGGAAGAATAGCACAATACCATCAATAGTAGAACTTAAGAATTATCTCAAAAAACAATGCTTGGTTGAGCAACTAGCAACAGATCTAAATATAGAATCTGAAATAAAGAGATTTTTTCAAAAATGGTCAAAATTTATTAAATCGCTCCCTACGGGTGAAATAGATAAGATAATATACCCATTTCGGAATACTGAAATTGTTCTTTTAAATTTATGGTAATTTTTTTTTTTTTTTTTTTTTTTTTTTTCCTCTTCAACCACAGGTCCAATATATTATAATACAAAACAAACTGGTAAAAATCTAAGTAATATCTTTCTCTTGTTCTTTTTTTATTAATTAAGAAAAAAACAACAAAGCATATAACGAGGTTAAAAATCAAAATTAATCTTAACATTAATAATAAATTTTGGTTGTACTACCGTTAAGTTTGAAAATGTTAGTACAAGAATCTAGTAAAATGATATGATATGACATGTATAACAAGCTTTTTATTTATTTTCTTGTGCCATTTAACAAATTGTTAAATCTATTTCTTTTTTGCACTTATAATTATCTTGCTTTGTTGGAATAAAATAAAGAATTAAAAAAAAAAAAAATTGTAATCTCTATCTGAATCGTGAAAGAAAAATTTGGGGTTTCATGTCCCTTTAAATCACCTGCAATAATGACAATAATTTGACATAAACAAAATTAAATTAGCATCTTAACAGATACTTGTTAATAATGTTATTAAAGTACTGTTAATATAATTTTAATTACAATAACCTTAACAGACTACACCTATGAAACAATATTCCAATAAAAGATAAACGGCTAAATTACAAGTGGAACGCAAAAATAGTAGCATAATGAATAGCGCTTCTATTGTTTAGCATATAAGTGATAGTGTCTAGGCCGCATAACATCTGTAATTTGTATAGCGTGGGTGCTATAATTTCCTTACAAAATAGACTTCTATGGGGTCTTACAGTAAAATTCATGTTGGATATCAATCGAGTGCCAACCCGAGGGTGTGCTAAGCTGATGGTGAAGTAGTTAAATTCTTCATGAAGTTCTGTGAAATTCTATTAATAATAATGGTTTACTTCAGGTTGTAAAAAGTGCTACATTTTACATTGGTATTTTGGATTAAAGGGACATGAAACCTAAAATTTTTCTTTCATGATTTAGGTAGAACATATAATTGAAAAAAACTTTCCAATTTACTTCTATTATCAAATTTGCTTCATTCTCTTGGTATCATTTGTTAAATTAGCAGCAATGCACTTCTGGTTTCTAACTGAACACATGGGTGAGCCAATGACAATCGGTATATAAATGCAGCCACCAATAAGCAGATAGAACCTAGGTGTTTTGCTACTCCTAGATAAACCTTTCAACAAAGGATAACAAGAGAAGGAAGCAAATTAAATAATAGAAGTAAATTGGAAAGTTGTTTAAAATGATATGTTCTACCTGATTCATGAAATACATGTTTGGGTTTCATGTCCTTTGAAGCTCCATGCTGTATACATTAAAAACATGGGTTGCGCTAAAAACTTTTCAGCCACATTAAGAAGTTAGGGTAAAATATTTAAATCCCCGCTTGTAATACTAGATTGTGTGTTATTCTTTGCACAAGCTTGCACAAAAATTAACACCCCCGTGCTACTGATTGTGCTCCACTTGTAATCTAGACCAAGGTGATTAGATAAGAAGAGATTATTATTATTATTATCATTTATTTGTATAGCGCCACCAAATTCCGATCTATCTTGAGAAGGTGATTAGATACTCGGGGTAAGCCTGGATGTCATTGAATATCACAAACATAGATGGCTGTGCAGTATTATCTGTTACACTGTCATACAGGTCTGTAGGATCATTTGGATTCTTGGCTGGAGGTGCAACCATTCCGCTTCGCCCTTGAGTCGTTACCCCTGTGAGTACCCGGGTAAGATACATGTATTTCTGTCCTGTTTGATCAGGCCTGGAGTAGGTGTCATGTGCAGAATAATTAGCATTTACGGCAAAATATGTTCCATTTCCAATAGCTGCAGCTGTGATACAAGAACAAACAAGGGAAGAAACACACTTTTAATTACAAAATTAGCATTTCTTGAAAAGTTACACATCAATAAGTATCAAAAATTAATTTTTCTTCCTTTTTGTTTTTACAATACCACTTTCCTTGGCAGGTTGTATTTCTTATTATTTTTCATATTATTACTTTTATTAAGGTGTAAACCAGTGGCGGTTTAATGAGCACAGCAGGCTAAAGACATTTTGCTGCCTGGGTCGAGAATGAAATTACACCCCCCCCCCCCCCGATTTCTACCTATACACACACAAACACAATATATATATATATATATATATAAAATTATATATATATATATATATATATATATATATTTATTTATTTATTTACATATATATATGTGTGTGTGTAAAAAAAAATCTGGGGACAAAAAATCCACAGATAAGCCCCAAAAGCGCTCCCAGCAGGGGAAGCTTCCCTACTACAATATGTTAATATTTACAACATACCATGTAGATCATTCAAAAGATAACTACAGTGAAGCAGCCAGTCTCAAAAAACACAGATAGGTCCCTCAGATCTCTCTAAAGGATAAAAATAAAGAATGATATGGGATGGCGCTATATATATGTAGTGTACGGCACTTTAAAATTGGTACTTACTGAAAATGGTAAATAGTAAAAATGACTAATATTTGACAGCAATGGTATTCAAAATTGTAATACAATACATGGAAAAAATATATATAAGAAAGTTGTTCGAAATATAATAAATAGTACATATAAGAGTCACATAAAATTCATATAAAATTCATACATTACATGAATAATAAAATAAATATAATCAACAATCCTGTCAAATCTATAATTATATAATATTCCTATCAAGGTCCATATAAAAAACTGTATTAGATAAAAATCCTCAGTTCAAGTAGGTGAAGTACGTCAAAAAAAGGAAGAGGGATCTTCACACCCAATTAGATGTACACTTTCAGCAACCTCAATCAATATGAGGTAAGTAGATAGTGTTGATCAGTATTGATCAGAATGTCAGTTGGTAACGGAATCCTCAAGTTCCACTGCTTATGATGTCAGAAACTTCCAGTCTCAATGTATCTCACTTCCAATAAACCTCCCCTCCGTATACAGGCCATTAGATCCACAGAGGGGAAAAACAAACACAAGCCAGATAGGGCTAATAGTGTTATACCGTTTATTGAAACGAACATTAAGACAGACAGGAGATTATTCCACTCACACTATTTAACCTCAATATCATGAGGTATATATACAGCGTTGATAATATTTCTCCCAATACAATGCTAAAAATCCACAAGCCAGCAATTCAGTGGTAAAATATTCAGACAGATAAAACGATCCTTATCAGGGTGAGGCCCTCTGCCTCTTAACCTTATGCTTTTCGAAGGGGGTACAATATCAATAAATGCCCTTCTTCATCAGAGGTGGTATGAACAGCGGATTTCATCTCTTTTATATACCACTGTGAGGTTATGATACTAATTGGGTATCCCATATTTCCGGGAACGTTCCGGGAGTGACGTAATCTATGTCAGCATCATCATGTTAGCATAACTATCTTACATAGCAACTGTTGCTACAGACACATAGCTGGTTGTTCCGTGTATCTCAAACACAACCAGTCTCCTGTCACGCTCCACGGGGACAGGGAATCCCCACAAATAATTTGTACAAATATATTAGTATTTTAATTGATTTGTTTAATCTAATGCTTAGTGTTGAAAACACAAAATATACATATATATTTAACGACCAATAGAAAGGAATATATTAAGGCTTTGTATGCCTTCAATCATTGCTTAAAATACTATAAAACCAACTAAATGAATTGTAGATAAATAAACAAAAAGATAGTTACATAAATATACATACATTTCCTTCATTATATAAAAACACTCATAATACATAAGAATGCATTTAAAATATGTATGAGAATTAATAATTAAATATATTAAAAATATTAAAATGTTAAATTATGGGATACATTAATACTTGTTTCTATAGAAAGGCTGCCACATGAATATCTTTTTTTTCGGCCTAATGGAACTCTGGTATTGAAAGCATGTATCCAATATGTCTCCCTTTGTCTGAGTAGGATTTCTCTATTTCCCCCTCTTTTACCCATATGTACCTGTTCTAAAATAGTACCTTTGAAGCAATTAGGGTTTCGATTATGAACCAGAATATAATGGTCAGATAGGTTGTGAGATTTCAGGCCGGCTTTTATATTCGTGACATGTTCATATATTAACATCTTTATTTATAATTTTCTCATAGGCTGTATAAATCCATACTTTCTTGTATCCTTTTTCTAGAAATGTATTCTTTAGATTGTTGGACTCTTTTTCAAAATCTATTGGATTTGTAAAATCCAGCCTATGAGAAAATTATAAATAAAGATGTTAATAGGGATAAATTGGAAATGGAAAAAACAAGCGAGGTGATAAAAACTACGAAAAAGAATAATATCAGCTTCATTTCAACATTTTGTGAGGGCTCAGAGGGAATTAAACAAATTATTGGAAAACAATGGGATATACTGAAAAAAGATGACCTCCTACGAGAGAAGATAGGTCCAAAGCCAAATTGTATCTTTAGGAGAAATAAAAATTTAAAAACAATAATAGCTCTGAGTCAATTAAAATAATTGGACAGAAATAAAACCTGGCTGACAATGGGCACAACAGGCTTTTACAAATGCAATAGGCTTAATTGTGTATCTTGCGAACACATGTATAATGGAACTAAACCGATCAAATTAGTTTGTTCCACTTCAAGGGAAAAAAAGTGTGAAAAAAGAGCCTGGTCAATTGTAAAACCACGTTTGTGGTATACCTCCTACAATGTAGTTGGAATTTACAATACATTGGGAGAACCACAAGACCATACAAGAAACGCCTATATGAACATGTCACGAATATAAAAGCCGGCTTGAAATCTCATAACCTATCTGACCATTATAATCTGATTCCTAATCAAAACCCTAATTGCCTCAAAGGTACTATTTTAGAACAGGTACATATGGGTAAAAGAGGGGGAAATAGAGAAATCCTACTTAGACAAAGGGAGACATATTGGATACATGCTTTCAATACCAGAAGTCCATTAGGCCTAAAAAAAGATATTGATGTGGCAGCCTTTCTATAGAAACAAGTATTAATCTATCCCATTATTTAACATTTTAATATTTTTTTTATATATTTAATTATTAATTTTCATACATATTTTAAATGCATTCTTATGAATTATAAATGTTTTTATATAATGAAGGAAATGTATGTTTATTTATGAAACTATCTTTCGCCTAGATTTAGAGTTTTGCGGCCAAAGGGGTGCGTTAGCTACGCATGTTTTTTTCCCCCCGCACCTTTTAAATAACGCTGGTATTGAGAGTTCTATGAAGGGCTGCGTTAGGCTCCAATAAAGGGAGCGTAGAGGCATATTTACCGCCACTTCAACCCTCAATACCAGCGTTGCTTACGGTAGCGGCTAGCTGGAAAAACGTGCTCGTGCGCGATTCCCCCATAGGAAACAATGGGGCAGTTTGGGCTGAAAAAACCTAACACCTGCAAAAAAGCATCATTAAGCTCCTATCTCAGCCCCATTGTTTCCTATGGGGAAACACTCTCTAAGTCTGCACCTAACACCCTAACATGTACCCCGAGTCTAAACACCCCTAACCTTACACTTATTAACCCCTATTCTGCCGCCCCCGCTATCGCTGACCCCTGCATTTTATTATTAACCCCTAATCTGCCGCTCCAGACACCGCCGCAACCTACATTATACCTATGTACCCCTAATCTGCTGCCCACAACATTGCCGACCCCTATATTATATTTATTAACCCCTAATCTTCCGCCCCAACGTCACTGCTACCTTACCTACACTTATTAACCCCTAATCTGCCGACCGGACCTCGCCGCCACTATAATAAATGTATTAACCCCTAAACCACCGCACTCCTGCCTCACAATTCCTATAATAAATTGTATTAACCCCTAATCTGCCCTCCCTAACATCTGCGACACCTAACTTCAAGTATTAACCCCTAATCTGCCGACCGGACCTCGCCGCTACTCTAATAAATGTACAAAATAGTGAACAGCGCTAAATCTTGGTCAACATACCCCTTGGATAAGGTAAGAAACTTTCCAACGATAGAAGCCGGAACAGGACTCTCAGACGAGATGCAGCTGCACACCAACCCGTAGATTCCTCTCTCTCGGATAGACAGACGTGGCTATGAAGACAAAAAAGGGACAGCGCAACTCGATTCAAGGTAGATTTTATTAACATCCAGATCTGCACACACGTAGAAATGCACTTACAAGATGTAAGATGATAAAAAGCAGTCGTTAAAAGACAAGATCAGGACACTCCAGGTTCAGGCGTAGCGTCTTTAGCAGCGGTTGAATTATTTCCGGCGTCTAATTCAAAACTCCCGGGTAATCGGCACCTATGCGCTAGATACGTCAAAGGATCACCGCCTGGCGACACTCCCCTCCACCTACGGATGTCCTGCTGGATCAAAAAGCCTCAACGCGTTTCGCCGGTTCACACACACCGGCTTTTTCAAGAGTGAATGATCCAGGTATGAAAGAAGTCACTTTTAAAGATCCAAGTTAATTAGGTAAGTGGTATCCTTAGAACACCTTAAACATTTCTTTACAACCATATTTATGGCGTCAAATTTCCTCGCCACAAATCTAACCACATATTACAATAAAATAACATAGTCCACTACATTTCACAAAATTTCATCCTGCAAATATGAAGAGAAATATATCATAGAAATTACCATAAACATAAAATATACATATTAAATAGATAATCCACAGTAGTTAATATACGAAAACAAAATTGTTTTAAAAAACATTAAAAACAAACATCGTGACCTATATTGTGATTCTAATTTTAAGAAATGTATTCATTCTAATTTTAAGAAATGTATTTTTTGGAATTGAATTGAAGATTCTATTTTCTATTTTAAAATTTTAATATAGGTCACGATGTTTGTTTTTAATGTTTTTTAAAACAATTTTGTTTTTATATATTAACTACTGTGGATTATCTATTTAATATGTATATTTTATGTTTATGGTAATTTCTATGATATATTTCTCTTCATATTTGCAGGTGATCCTTTGACGTATCTAGCGCATAGGTGCCGATTACCCGGGAGTTTTGAATTAGACGCCGGAAATAATTCAACCGCTGCTAAAGACGCTACGCCTGAACCTGGAGTGTCCTGATCTTGTCTTTTAACTACTGCTTTTTATCATCTTACATCTTGTAAGTGCATTTCTACGTGTGTGCAGATCTGGATGTTAATAAAATCTACCTTGAATCGAGTTGCGCTGTCCCTTTTTTGTCTTCATACTCTAATTATTAGTATTAACCCCTAAAGCTAA
This sequence comes from Bombina bombina, assembly GCF_027579735.1. Lineage (NCBI taxonomy): Eukaryota > Metazoa > Chordata > Amphibia > Anura > Bombinatoridae > Bombina > Bombina bombina. The sequence goes on along the minus strand of NC_069499.1, from coordinate 291,129,302 downwards.
GTGTAACCCTAACCCTAACAACCCCCTAAATGAAATAAATTATTTCTTATTAAAAAAAATGAATCCTATTTAAAGCTAAATACTTACCTGTAAAATAAACCCTAATATAGCTACAATATAAATAATAATTACATTGTAGCTATTTTAGGATTTATATTTATTTTACAGGCAACTTTGTATTTAGTTATTTACTATTTAATAGCTACCTAGTTAAAATAATTACAAAATTACCTGTAAAATAAATCCTAACCTAAGTTACAATTAAACCTAACACTAAACTATCAATAAATTAATTAACTAAACTACCTACAATTACCTACAATTAAATAAACTAAACTAAATTACAAAAAAAACAAACACTAAAATACAAAAAAAAAAAGATTACAACAATTTTAAACTAATTACACCTACTCTAAGCCCCCTGAAAAAATAACAAAGCCCCCCAAAATAAAAAAATGCCCTACCCTATTCTAAAATAAAAAGTTAACAGCTCTATTACCTTACCAGCCCTTAAAAGGGCTTTTTGCGGGGGAAGGCCCCAAAGAAATCAGCTCTTTTGCCTGTAAAAACAAACATACAATACCCCCCCAACATTACAACCCACATACCCGTAATCTAACCCACCCAAACCCCCCTTAAAAAAACTAACACTAAGCCCCTGAAGATCTTCCTACCTTGTCTTCACCCAGCAGGGTACCATCCGATCCATCCAGAAGAGGGTCCGAAGTCTTCATCCTATCCGGCCAGAAGAGGTCCTCCAGAGGGTCCGAAGTCTTCATCCTATCCGGCCAGAAGAGGTCCTCCAGAGGGTCCAAAGTCTTCATCCAGGCGGCATCTTCTATCTTCTTCCATCCGGAGCGGGTCCATCTTGAAGCAGCCAGCCCGGATCCATCCTCTTCTTCCGACGTCCTAACAGCGAATGAAGGTTCTTTTAAATGACGTCATCCAAGATGGCGTCCCTCGAATTCCGATTGGCTGATAGGATTCTATCAGCCAATCGGAATTAAGGTAGGAAAAATCTGATTGACTGATTGAATCAGCCAATCAGATTCAAGTTCAATCGGATTGGCTGCGGAATCGGAACAGCCAATAGAATGCGAGCTCAATCTGATCGGCTGATTGGATCAGCCAATCCGATTGAACTTGAATCTGATTGGCTGATTTAATCAGCCAATCAGATTTTTCCTACCTTAATTCCGATTAATTCGAAGGACGCCATCTTGGATGACGTCATTTAAAGGAACCTTCATTCGCTGTTAGGACGTCGGAAGAAGAGGATGGATCCACGCCGGCTGCTTCAAGATGGACCCGCTCCGCTCCGGATGGAAGAAGAGAGAAGATGCCGTCTGGATGAAGACTTCGGACCCTCTGGAGGACCTCTTCTGGTTGGATAGGATGAAGACTTCGGACCCTCTGGAGGACCTCTTCTGGCCGGATAGGATGAAGACTTTGGACCCTCTGGAGGACCTCTTCTGGTTGGATAGGATGAAGACTTCGGACCCTCTGGAGGACCTCTTCTGGCCGGATAGGATGAAGACTTCGGACCCTCTTCTGGACGGATCGGATGGTACCCGGCTGGGTGAAGACAAGGTAGGAAGATCTTCAGGGGCTAAGTGTAAGGTTTTTTAAGGGGGGTTTGAGTGGGTTCGATTAGGGGTATGTGGGTGGTGGGTTTGTTGGGGGGTATTGTATGGTTTTTTTTACAGGCAAAAGAGCTGATTTCTTTGGGGCATGCCCCGCAAAAAGCCCTTTTAAGGGCTGGTAAGGTAATAGAGATGTTAACTTTTTATTTTAGAATAGGGTAGGGCATTTTTTTTTATTTTGGGGGGCTTTGTTATGTTTTTTAGGGTGCTTAGAGTAGGTGTAATTAGTTTAAAATTCTTGTAATCTTTTTTTTGTAATTTAGTGGGGTTTTTTTTTGTAATTTAGTTTAGTTGATTTAATTGTAGGTAATTGTAGGTAGTTTAGTTAATTAATTTATTGATAGTGTAGTGTTAGGTTTAATTGTAAATTAGGTTAGGATTTATTGTACAGGTAATTTTGTAATTATTTTAACTAGGTAGTATAGTAAATAACTATTTAATAGCTATTGTACCTAGTTAAAATAAATACAAAGTTGCCTGTAAAATAAATATAAATCCTAAAATAGCGACAATGTAATTATTATTTATATTGTAGATATATTAGGGTTTATTTTACAGGTAAGTATTTAGCTTTAAATAGGATTCATTTTTTTTAATAAGAAATAATTTATTTTGTTAGATAAAAATTATATTTAACTTAGGGGGGTGTTAGGGTTAGGGTTACACTTAGCTTTAGGGGTTAATACATTTATTAGAGTAGTGGCGAGGTCCGGTCGGCAGATTAGGGGTTAATACTTAAAGTTAGGTGTTGCAGATGTTAGGGAGGGCGGATTAGGGGTTAATAAAATTTATTATAGGGTTTGCGAGGCGGGAGTGCGGGGTTTAGGGGTTAATACATTTATTATAGTGGCGGCGAGGTCCGGTCGGCAGATTAGGGGTTAATAAGTGTAGGTAAGGTAGCGGCGACGTTGGGGGGGGGGGGGCAGATTAGGCGTTAATAAATATTATGTAGGTGTCAGCGATGTTAGGGGCAGCAGATTAGGGGTAATGTAGGTGGCGGCGGTGTGCAGTTGGCAGATTAGGCCTTAAAAATTTTTATTAGAGTGGCGGCGATGTGGGAGGGCCTCGGTTTAGGGGTACATAGGTAGTTTATGGGTGTTAGTGTACTTTAGAGAACAGTAGTTAAGAGCTTTATAAACCGGCGTTAGCCCATAAAGCTCTTAATTCCTGACTTTTTTCTGCGGCTGGAGTCTTGTCGGTAGAGGGTGTACCGCTCACTTCAGCCAAGACTCTAAATACCGGCGTTAGGAAGATCCCATTGAAAAGATAGGATACGCAATTGGCGTAAGGAGATCTGCGGTATGGAAAAGTCGTGGCTGGAAAGTGAGCGTTAGACCCTTTCCTGACTTACTTTAAATACCAGCGGGCGGTAAAAAGCAGCGTTAGGACCCCTTAACACTGCTTTTGACGGCTAACGCAGAACTCTAAATCTAGGCGTTTTTGTTTTTTTATCTACAATTCATTTTGTTGGATTTATAGTATTTTAAGCAGTGGTTGAATGCATACAAAGCCTTAATATATTCCTTTCTATTTGTCGTTAAATATATATGTATATTTTGTGTTTTCAACAGTATGCATTAGATTGAACAAATCAATTAAAATACTAATATATAGTAACATAGTAGATAAGGTTGAAAAAAGACTGAAGTCCATTGAATTCAACCTATACAAATCTAAAATATTTACAAAAAGCTCCAGTTAAGCTTAAATAACCCCACTAAAAGGTGACTCATTTAATACTAGCAATCATATCCATGAATTTTGTTTATATACAGAAATGTATCCAGACTATTTTTAAATGTATCTATGGTATTGGCATTCACTACCTCCTTTGGTAATGAGTTCCACAATTTTATTGCTCTTACAGTGAAAAAACGTTTCTGTTGCAGGAGATTAAATCTCCTTTCCTCCAACCTTAAATTGTGAACTCTTGTCAGACAACAATTTTCTTAGAATAAACAGAGCTTCTGCCATCTCTGAATATGGACCTTGAATATATTTATATAAAGTAATCATGTCACCTCTCAAGCGCCTTTTTTCTAAAGAAAACAGACCCAGTTTGGCTAGCCCCTCCTCATAGGTTAATTTCTCCAATCCCTTTATTAGCTTTGTGGCCCTTCTCTGAACTTTTTCTAGTTCTGCAATATCTTTTTTTGTGATCGGTCCCTAGAACTGCACTCCATACTCAAGGTGAGGTCTTACCAGGGCTTTATATAATGACAGAATTATGCTTTCCTCCCTTGAATCAATGCCTCTTTTAATACATGCTAGTATCTTATTAGCCTTTGAAGCCGCTGCTCTGCATTGTGCACCCATCTTTAGCTTGTTATCTATTACTACTCCCAAATCCCTTTCCTCCTCTGTTTGGCTAAGTCTTGTCCCATTTAAAAAATACATTGCCTGCTAATTTTTACTTCCAAAATGTAGAACCTTGCATTTTTCCGTATTAAATCTAATTTTTCATTTACTTGCCCATACTTCTAATTTTTGCAGATCCCTTTGTAATGAAAGTTCATCCTGCTCTGATCTAATGACCTTACTTAACTTAGTATCATCTGCAAAAATAGATATGTCGCTATTGAATCCTTGCTCCAAGTCATTTATAAAAATATTAAAAGAACAGGGCTCAGTACTGATCCCTGGGGGACTCCACTGATTACCTTTTTCCAATCTGAGTATGATCCATTTACTACTACTCGTTGCTCCCTATCTTTTATCCAGTTATTTATCCATGAGCTAACATTTTCAGCTATTCCCAGTCCCTTAATTTTGTGCATTAATCTCTTATGTAGCACTGTATCAAATGCCCTTGCAAAATCTAAGTATATCACATCAACTGATTCCCCTTTATCTATATTTTGACTTACTTCCTCGTAGAATCTAATTAGATTAGTTTGACATGATCAATTTTTCCTAAAACCATGCTGATTAGAACTCATAATCTTGTTTACACGAATATGCTCATCAAAATAATCCCTTATAATCCCTTCAAATATCTTCCCCACTATTGATGTCAGAATAACAGGTCTATAGCTTCCTGGATCATCCCTGCTTCCCTTTTTGAAGAGTGGCACCACATCAGCTTTACGCCAATCCTGGGGTACTATGCCTGAGGATAATGAGTCTTGAAAAATTAAGAGTAGAGGTTTTTCTATAACAGTGCTAAATTCCCTTAACTCCCTTGGGTGTATTCCATCTGGGCCTGGAGTTTTATTTACCTTAATATTATCCATTTTTTTCCTGATATTCTCTAAACATAACCCAGTTAATGGTATGGACTTGCATGTTCTATTTTGTTCCAAAGTATCATCCAATGGTTCCTCTCTTGTGTATACTGAAGAAAAAAAACTGTCATTATTTATCATGCTACACGCATTTTAATGTACCTATATTATCCTTCTTACGGCTAGATTTAGAGTTTTGTCAGTAAGGACCCGCGTAGCTAACGCCAGCTTTTTTCTGGCCGCACCATAAAAATAACTCTGGTATTGAGAGTCCACATAAAGGCTGCGTTAGGCTCCAAAAAAGGAGCGTAGAGCATATTTAACGCAGCTTCAACTCTCGATACCAGAGTTGCTTACGGACGCGGCCAGCCTAAAAAACGTGCTCGTGCACGATTCCCCCATAGGAAACAATGGGGCTGTTTGAGCTGAAAAAAAACCTAACACCTGCAAAAAAGCCGCGTTCAGCTCTTAACGCAGCCCCATTGTTTGCTATGGGGAAACACTTCCTACGTCTGCACCTAACACCCTAACATGTACCCTGAGTCTAAACACCCCTAGCCTTACACTTATTAACCCCTAATCTGCCGCCCCCTGCATATTATTTTTAACCCCTAATCTGCCGCTCCGTAAACCGCCGCTACTTACATTATCCTTATGTACCCCTAATCTGCTGCCCCTAACACCACCGACCCCTATATTATATTTATTAACCCCTAATCTGCCCCCCACAACGTCGCCTCAACCTGCCTACACTTATTAACCCCTAATCTGCCGACCGGACCGCACCGCTATCATAATAAAGTTATTAACCCCTAATCCACCTCACTAACCCTATAATAAATAGTATTAACCCCTAATCTGCCCTCCCTAACATCGCCGACACCTAACTTCAATTATTAACCCCTAATCTGCCGACTGGAGCTCATAATAAATGTATTAACCTCTAAAGCTAAGTCTAACCCTAACACTAACAACCCCCTAAATTAAATATAATTTTAATCTAACGAAATTAATTAACTCTTATTAAATAAATTATTCCTATTTAAAGATAAATACTTACCTGTAAAATAAATCCTAATATAGCTACAATATAAATTATAATTATATTATAGCTATTTTAGGATTAATATTTATTTTACAGGTAACTTTGTATTTATTTTAACCAGGTACAATAGCTATTAAATAGTTAAGAACTATTTAATAGCTAAAATAGTTAAAATAATTACAAAATTACCTGTAAAATAAATCCTAACCTAAGTTACAATTAAACCTAACACTACACTATCAATAAATAAATTAAATACAATACCTACAAATAACTACAATGAAATAAACTATCTAAAGTACAAAAAATAAAAAAGAACTAAGTTACAAAAAATAAAAAAATATTTACAAACATAAGAAAAATATTACAACAATTTTAAACTAATTACACCTACTCTAAGCCCCCTAATAAAATAACAAAGCCCCCCAAAATAAAAAAATGCCCTACCCTATTCTAAATTACTAAAGTTCAAAGCTCTTTTACCTTACCAGCCCTGAACAGGGCCCTTTGAGGGGCATGCCCCAAGAAGTTCAGCTCTTTTGCCTGTAAAAAAAAACATACAATACCCCCCCCAACATTACAACCCACCACCCACATACCCCTAATCTAACCCAACCCCCCTTAAATAAACCTAACACTAAGCCCCTGAAGATCTTCCTACCTTATCTTCACCATACCAGGTTCACCGATCGATCCAGAAGAGCTCCTCCGATGTCCTGATCCAAGCCCAAGCGGGGGGCTGAAGAGGTCCATGATCCGGCTGAAGTCATCATCCAAGCGGGAGCTGAAGAGGTCCATGATCCGGCTGAAGTCTTCATCCAAGCGGGAGCTGAAGAGGTCCATGATCCGGATGAAGTCTTCTATCAACGGCATCTTCAATCTTCTTTCTTCGGGAGCCATCATCTTCCATCCGACGCAGAACATCCTCTTCTCCCGACGCCTACTAGCCGAATGACGGTTCCTTTAAATGACGTCATCCAAGATGGCGTCCCTCGAATTCCGATTGGCTGATAGGATTCTATCAGCCAATCGGAATTAAGGTAGGAATATTCTGATTGGCTGATGGAATTAAGGTAGGAATCCAATCAGCCAATCGGATTGAACTTGATTCTGATTGGCTGATTCCATCAGCCAATCAGAATATTCCTACCTTAATTCCGATTGGCTGCGAGAATCCTATCAGCCAATTGGAATTCGAGGGACGCCATCTTGGATGACGTCATTTAAAGGAACCGTCATTCGTCGTTCAGTCGTCGGCCAGGGTGGATGTTCCGCGTGGGAGGTCTTCAGGATCCTGCCGCTCCGCTCCGGATGGATGACGATAGAAGATCCCGCTTGGATGAAGACTTCAATCGGATGGAAGACCTCTTCTGCCCCGCTTGGATGAAGACTTCTACCGGATGGAGGACCTCTTCTTGCTCCGCTTGGATGAAGAATTTGGCTCGGCTGGGTGAAGACGACTCAAGGTAGGGAGATCTTCAGGGGCTTAGTGTTAGGTTTATTTAAGGGGGGTTTGGGTTAGATTAGGGGTATGTGGGTGGTGGGTTGTAATGTTGGGAGGGGGGGGTATTGTATGTTTTTTTTTACAGGCAAAAGAGCTGAACTTCTTGGGGCATGCCCCGCAAAGGGCCCTGTTCAGGGCTGGTAAGGTAAAAGAGCTTTGAACTTTAGTAATCTAGAATAGGGTAGGGCATTTTTTTTATTTTGGGGGGCTTTGTTATTTTATTAGGGGGCTTAGAGTAGGTGTAATTATTTTAAAATTGTTGTAATATTTTTCTTATGTTTGTAAATATTTTTTTATTTTTGGTAACTTAGTTCTTTTTTATTTTTTGTACTTTAGTTGGTTTATTTCATTGTAGTTATTTGTAGGTATTGTATTTAATTAATTTATTGATAGTGTAGTGTTAGGTTTAATTGTAGGTAATTGTAGGTATTTTATTTAATTAATTTATTGATAGTGTAGAGTTAGGTTTAATTGTAACTTAGGTTAGGATTTATTTTACAGGTAAATTTGTAATTATTTTAACTATTTTAGCTATTAAATAGTTCTTAACTATTTAATAGCTATTGTACCTGGTTAAAATAAATACAAAGTTACCTGTAAAATAAATATTAATCCTAAAATAGCTATAATATAATTATAATTTATATTGTAGCTATATTAGGATTTATTTTACAGGTAAGTATTTAGCTTTAAATAGGAATAATTTATTTAATAAGAGTTAATTTCGTTAGATTAAAATTATATTTAACTTAGGGGGTGTTAGTGTTAGGGTTAGACTTAGCTTTAGGGGTTAATACATTTATTAGAATAGCGGTGAGCTCCAGTCGGCATATTAGGGGTTAATGTTTGAAGTTAGGTGTCGGCGATGTTAGGGAGGGCAGATTAGGGGTTAATACTATTTATTATAGGGTTAGTGAGGCGGATTAGGGGTTAATAACTTTATAATAATAGCGGTGCGGTCCGCTCGGCAGATTAGGGGTTAATAAGTGTAGGCAGGTGGAGGCGACGTTGAGGGGGGCAGATTAGGGGTTAATAAATATAATATAGGGGTCGGCGGTGTTAGGGGCAGCAGATTAGGGGTACATAAGTATAACGTAGGTGGCGGCGCTTTGCGGTCGGCAGATTAGGGGTTAATTATTGTAGGTAGCTGGCTGCGACGTTGTGGGGGGCAGGTTAGGGGTTAATAAATATAATATAGGGGTCGGCAGTGTTAGGGGCAGCAGATTAGGGGTACATAAGTATAACGTAGGTGGCGGTCGGCAGATTAGGGGTTAAAAAAATTTAATCGAGTGGCGGCGATGTGGGGGGACCTCGGTTTAGGGGTACATAGGTAGTTTATGGGTGTTAGTGTACTTTAGAGTACAGTAGTTAAGAGCTTTATGAACCGGCGTTAGCCCAGAAAGCTCTTAACTACTGACTTTTTTCTGCGGCTGGAGTTTTGTCGTTAGAATTCTAACGCTCATTTCAGACACGACTCTAAATACCGGAGTTAGAAAAATCCCATTGAAAAGATAGGATACGCAATTTACGTAAGGGGATCTGCGGTATGGAAAAGTCGCGGCTGAAAAGTGAGCGTTAGACCCTTTTTTTTTTTAATGACTCCAAATACCGGAGGTAGCCTAAAACCAGCGTTAGGAGCCTCTAACGCTGGTTTTCACGGCTACCGCCAAACTCCAAATCTAGGCCTTAGATCTTTTTGCTATTTATGTACTTAAAGAACCTTTTAGGGTTAGACTTAGAATCCTTTGCAATTCATTTTTTATTTTCAATTTTGGCTAATTTGATTGCTTTTTTGCATGCATTGTTATATTCCTTATAAATATTGTATGTCGAGTCTGTACTATTTTCTTTGAATAATTTAAATGCCCTACGTTTTTTCCTAATTTCTCTTAACACATTTTTATTTATCCACAACGGTTTTGATTTTTGATTTTTATAACCATATGGTATTTGTTGATATGTATATTTATTTAACAAAGTTTTAAATATTATCCATTTATCCTCTGTATTTTTATTAGAGAATACATTGTACCAACTTATATTATTTAATGATTTCCTTAAATAGTTGAATTTTGCTTTTTTGAAGTTAAAAGTCTTACCTTTAAGACATTGCATATGAAAAGAGATTTCAAATGTGACCATGTTATGATCACTGTTACCCAAATATTCTTTGACTTTTATGTTTGATATTATATCTGTATTGTTTGATAGCACTAAATCCAATATAGCTTTACTCCTAGCTGGCTCCTCTATTAATTGAGACAAGAAGTTATCCCTGAGAACATTTAAAAATCTATCCCCCTTAGCTGAATTACTAGTTTCATTGGCCAGTTTATATCAGGGTAGTTAAAATCTCCCATAATTACAGCACTGTTATTAGCAGCCTTACCTATTTGCATTAGTAGTTGAGTTTCCTCCAGGTCACTAATGTTAGGGGGCTTGTAGCATGTTCCTTGTAATATTTTTTTAGGATTTCCCCCCACTCTTTATTTCAACCCACAGGGTCTCTACATTGTCACTTGTATCATAAATATCTTCCCTTATTGTAGGTTTAAGGTTAGGTTTAATATACATGCAGATTCCTCCACCCCTTTTATTATTCCTATCCCTAATAAATAAAGTATACCCCTCTAAGTTAACTGCCCAGTCATGTGAATCATCCCACCAAGTTTCAGTTATACTGATAACATCATAGTCCTCTTCTGCAACTAAGAGCGTCGGCTCCCCCATTTTACCTGTCATGCTTCTTGCATTTGTTGTTATACATTTAATTTTCATGTGCTTTCTGCTGCTACTTGGTGTGTTTTCCTCTATACTTTCTAATGTGACATTTCTTAAGTCATCCCTTCCTTGAGATATTAAGGGAGTGGCATATTCACAGACTGATCTCTCTGTTCTATTGTGTTCTAACTGACCCTCCCCCCGTTTGCCTAGTTTAAAAGGTTCTCTAAACGTGCTACCATCCTTTCCCCCAACACACCAGCACCCATGTCATTCAGGTGCAATACATCCTTACTGTACAAATTGTACCCTAATGAAAAATCAGCCCAGTGCTCTAAAAAGTCAAACCCCTCATACACCATGTTTTTAACCATGAATTAACAGACCTTAGCTCCTTCTGCCTTACTGAGTTAGCACACAGCACTGGTAGATATTACTTTGGAGTTCCTTGCTTTAAGCTTGCTACCTAACTCCCTGAAGTCATTTTTTAGGACTCTCCATCTCCCGCCGAATCCTTCATAAGTACCAATATGCACCATGACTGCAGGATCAGACCCACATCCATCTAACAATCTATCAATATGCTCCACAATATGCATAACACGAGCCCCTGGAAGACAGCAAACTGTTTTATTTAAAGGGTCTGGCTGACAAATTACCCTATCAACCTTCCTAATAATAGAGTCTCCTACCACCAACGTCTGAAGGACTGTTAACTATAGTATGCCCCTCTACCATGTTTGAAGGACTACCCACCATAGTATGCTGCTCTTCCACAACTAAAGGACTGCTCACTATACTAGGCAAACCAGCCCTCTCTGACACTGCCACCCCCGAACTGATATCCCCAATATCTTCACTTAATGTATTTGTACAAATTATTTGTGGGGATTCCTTGTCCCTGTGGAGCGTGACAGGAGACTGGTTGTGTTTGAGATACACGGAACAACCAGCTATGCGTCTGTAGCACCAGTTGCTATGTAAGATAGTTATGCTAACGTGATGATGCTGACATAGATTACTTCACTCCCGGAACGTTCCTGGAAATATGGGATACCCAATTATTATCGTAGCCTCACAGCGGTATATAAAAGAGATGCAATCCGCTGTTCATACCACCTCTGATGAAGAAGGGCATTTATTGATATTGTACCCCCTTCAAAACGCGTAAGGTTAAGAGGCAGAGGGCCTCACCCTGATAAGGATCGTTTTATCTGTCTGAATATTTTATCACTGAATTGCTGGCTTGTGGATTTTTAGCATTGTATTGGGAGAAATATTATCAATGCTGTATATATACCTCATGATATTGAGGTTAAATAGTGTGAGTTGAATAATCTCCTGTCTGTCTTTATGTTCGTTTCAATAAACGGTATAACACTATTAGCCCTATCTGGCTTGTGTTTGTTTTTCCCCTCTGTGGCCTGGATACGGAGGGCAGGTTTATTGGAAGTGAGATATATTGAGACTGGAAGGTTCTGACATCACAAGCAGTAGAACTTGAGGATTCTGTTACCAACTGACATTCTGATCAATACTCTAGGAGGCGCCTAATCGATACTATCTACTAACCTCATATTGATTGAGGTTGCTGAAAGTAAGTGTACATCTAATTGGGTGTGAAGATCACTCTTCTTTTTTTGATGTACTTCACCTACTTGGACTGAAGGTATTTATCTAATACCGCCCAGATTACAAGTTTTGCGGTAACAGGGGTGAGGTATTAACTTGCACGTTATTCTCACCGCTCATTTTTCTGCAGCGCTGGTATTACGAGTTTTCAGAAACCCAGTGTTAAAAGACAAAAAGTGAGCATAGCGCAAAATTTAGCTCCAAATCTCACTTCAATACCAGCGCTGCTTAAGTGAGCGGTGAGCTGGTGTAACGTGTTTGTGCACAATTTCCCCATATGAATTAACGGGGAGAGCCAGCTGAAAAAAAGTTTAACTGCAAAAAAGCAGCGTAAAACTGAGTAACGCAGCCCCATTGATTCCTTTGGGGAAATAAAATGTATGTTTACACCTAACACCCTAACATGAACCCAGAGTCTAAACACCCCTAATCTTAGACTTATTAACCCCTAATCTGCTGCCCGACATCGCTGACACCTACATTATAATTATTAACCCCTAATCTGCCGCTCCGAAAACCGCCCCACCTACATTATACTTATGGACCCCTAATCTGCTGCCCCCAACATCATATTTATTAACCCCTAATCTGCCGCCCCAACGTCGCCGCCACTATAATAAACATATTAACCCCTAAACCGCTGCACTCCCGCCTCGCAAACATTAGTTAAATATTATTAACCCCTAGTCTGCCGTCCCTAACATCGCCGCCACCTACCTACATTTATTAACCCCTAATCTGCCGCCCCCAACGTCGCCACCACTATATTAAATGTATTAACCCCTAAACCTAAGTCTAACCCTAAACCTAACACCCCCTAACTTAAATATAATTAAAATAAATCTAAGAAAACCTACTATTATTAACTAAATAATTCCTATTTAAAACTAAATACTTACCTGAAAATTAAACCCTAAGCTAGCTACAATATAACTAATAGTTACATTGTAACTAGCTTAGGGTTTTTTTTATTTTTCAGGCAAGTTTGTATTTATTTTAACTAGGTAGAATAGATATTAAATAGTTATTAACTATTTAATAACTGCCTAGCTAAAATAAATCCAAAAGTACCTGTAAAATAAAACCTAACCTAAGTTACACTAACACCTAACACTACAATATAATTAAATAAATTAACTAAATTAAATACAATTACCTAAATTAAATTAGCAAAAGTACAAAAAAACCAACACAAAATGACAGAAAATAATAAACAAATTACAGATATTTAAACTAATTACACCTAATCTAATAGCCCTATCAAAATGAAAAAATGCCCCCCCAAAATAAAAAACCCCTAGCCTAAACTAAACTACCAATAGCCCTTAAAAGGGTCTTTTGCAGGGCATTGCGCCAAAGTAATCAGCTCTTTTACCTGTAAAAAAAAATTCAAACAACCTCCCCAACAGTAAAACTCACCACCCACACAACCAACCCCCCAAATAAAAACCTAAATCTAAATAAACCTAAGCTAACCATTGCCCTGAAAAGGGCATTTGGATGGACATTGCCCTTAAAGGGACTGTCTAATTAAAATTAAACTTTCATGATTCAGATAGGGCATGCAATTTTAAACAACTTTCCAATTTACTTCTATTATCTCATTTGCTCAATTATTTAGATATCCTTTGTTGAAGAAATAGCATTGCACATGTGTGAGCCAATCACACAAGGCCTCTATGTGCTGCAACCAATCAGCAGCTACTGAGCATATCTAGATATGCTTTCCAGCAAGTGATATCAAGAGAATTAAGCAAATTAGATAATAGAAGTAAATTAGAAAGTTGTTTAAAATGACATGCTCTTTCTAAACCATGAAAGAAAAAAAATTGGGTTTCATGTCCCTTTAAAAGGGCAGTTAGCTCTTTTGCCGCCGAAACCATAACCTTAAAAAAAAAAAAACACCCAATATACCCTTAAAAAAACCTAACACTAACCCCCTGAAGATCGACTGGGAGACGTCTTCACCCAAGCCAGGCCGAAGTCCTCAATCAGCCAATAGGATTGAGCTTGCATTCTATTGGCTGATTGGAACAGCCAATAGAATGCGAGCTCAATCCTATTGGCTAATTGGGTCACAAATCTAGTGAGTGCATGTCTATTCTAGTATATATATATATATATATATATATATATATATATATATATATATATATATATATATATATACATACATATATATATATATACATACACACATATATATATATATAACGCACAGAGAAAACCCAGCACTCATAGGGAAGAACCATAGGGAAAATTACAAAACAAATTAATACAACACACAGAGAAAACCCAGCACTCACTTGTAAGCTCTCAGCTAAGATTTAAAAGCAAAACTGGAAAGGTTAGTCACCGCATCTGGCCAAATGGGATTTTGTAATTTTCCCTATGGTTCTTGCACCCAGACCTGTCTGGGGTTAACTGCTTGTGGCTCTGGGGACAGCACAGCTTCCTGTGAGTGCCAGTGGCACCCAGGGCTGAGCATGTTGCAGGGTCATAGGATGTGTACCCGGTCCGGTATGAGAGTGCAGTTCCCTTCCGTGTTTTGTATATGTCTAGGGTGATTACATATTCCTGTGCACCCTTTTTTTGTTTTCAGTTTGTTTGGATTTGAAAGCTTGCATTGTGTGGCTGTTTTAGGGTCTCAGGTATTGGAGAGGACCTTGACGTGGTGCCTGAGCTTGTCCCATTTGGCCAGATGCGGTGACTAACCTTT